>NC_089558.1:2774570-3082856 GCF_040115645.1 Euwallacea fornicatus
TTACAAGAATGGTTAGATTGAGCCATTTTTACACTATTTCTCTATTTACACTCTGATTGTGCTTTTCCTTACTCGAATTTAGGGACGTTGTAGCGTCATTATCCACTGCATACTGCATTTGTCTTGGCACATTGTACCTCTTTAAGAACAAGAAGAACAACCCAAAAACGATGTAAAAACCTCCTGAAAGAGGATTAATATTTAATTTCTGGTCAAATACGGAAGGATCTAAAGGCAACGTCCTTAATGCTGTGTTTGTAGCTCGTACATAATAATAAAACCATATCATGGAGCCTACATTTTCCTCCCAAAGAACGTTATCTTTAGGTCCAATGCCGCAAGTTACTGTGAGTTACAAAAGTCAGTAAAATGATTTTCCTTTACTTACCAATGCAGCAAAATGTTAGAATAACGGCAAATACGTAGTCATCATACGTGATACTTGGTTTAATGGTTAGGTATAGTTTCTTAGTTCTGTCCCCATGTACTGAAGGCGTAATATCTTTGCTGCAGTCATAATCGTCAGCTTTGGCAACGAATACGATGTAGAAACCATAAGGGAACTTATATTTCTGGAACAATGATGAATTGCTATGCCAAATTGCAACATGAATATGTTTAAAATATATATAGATGTAGGTTGACGCGCAAATATAGCAGCGACATCGATATTGATAGATGAACTAATATTGCTGCAATATTAACAAAAAGAGGATTTGGTGTTTATTTCGCATTTCTTCAACTTTTGATCTGTTGACGATAAAAAACTATCTGAGCAATAACTCTGTATTCAATATTAACAGTGTAAATGTGCCAAAAATCTGTGCCCTTTAAATGGCAGTTCAGAACCACTATAGTCGAGTACTTGCGTACGCAGCCAGGAATCGACGTTGACCACTACGTATTGCATGCGGTTAAAGACAATCAGCACAGGACTTGTTACGGAAAATGAAATACCACGGAATGTCGAAGTAAGTACGATTTCATGATCATTGTATAATACATTATTTCCTAACGGAAATTGGGACCCCATCCTTAACTCTAAGATTGATGGGTTAACCTTAACCCGTCAAACTTATATGTCTGGCGAATTTGTCTCTTATCTCTCATTAAAATGGAGGACAAGAACTTCAATGTACCGTACAACAGGCTGTCTGAAATCGACTCTTCCCTCAGGGCACGACCCAGCATTCTCTTGCCCCACTTACAAGAATCCGAAAAGAAATTTTTCGAACTCGTCGCCTCCGGGGACGTATTAGCCGTCAAGCACTATCTGGACAGTAATTCTGGTTTCAACATCAATTGTGTAAATTTCCAAGGGGTTTCCGCTCTCCTAATTGCCGTCAAAAACCATCTGGAATCCATGGTCGAGTATTTGCTAGCTCAGCCACAAATCGACATTGGCGACTGTATACTGCATGCAGTTAAGGACAACCAGCGCAGGATTCTGGAGGCTTTGTTGCAGAAGATGAGTGAAACTGCCCCGAGTCTAGAGTTCGTTGGGGTGACCCACAGCTCGGACTTCCCGGACTATGTTACACCGCTAATATTAGCTGCGCAATGCGGACATTACGAGATCATAGAGCTTTTGATCCAAAGGGGACACACAATAAGCAAACCGCACCCGCCCAGCTGCAGATGCGCAGACTGCCACGTGCACTTGGAAAGAGATGACTTACTTTACGTCGAAAGTTTAAGGCTAAATTTATACAAAGCAGTCTCGAACCCTGCCTACATTTGTCACTCCACTTATGACCCTATATTAACCGCATTCCATCTCGCCAAAGAGCTAAACGAATGTTCGGATATAGTGCCAGAGTTCCGCATAGCTTACGCAGAGTTGTCCAGTGAAATCAGCAGCTTTGCTGTTGATCTCATAGCTTGTTGCAGGAGTACTAATGAAATGGAACTCATTTTGAAACAGACCTCTGGGTTGACTTCGCGCATCTACAACTTACCCCGGTTGGCCTTAGCCATGGCTTATAAGCAGAAGACTTTCGTCGCCCATCCCAACACTCAGCAAATCGTTGAGGCCACCTGGTGCGGGGATTGGCATGAGTATAAACTGAAATCTCCCCTTGTAAAATGCCTTCTTCCGATTTTGCGCATATTTTTCCTGCCCATTATAGCCGTGATGAGCTTAGCAATGCCGAATCACAGCCTCACGAAGCACTGGAGCATACCTTTGAATAAAATGATCAGCCACATTGCGGGGTATTTAATCTTTTTGCTCATAATATTCCTGGAGTCTAATTTAGACAAAACGAAGCAGAGGAGGCGGCCCCCTAATTCCGGACTAGAGTATGTCATAATCGCCTTTGTCACCGGCAATATTTGGACCAGCTGCAGGATGCTACTGCTCATTGGACCACGCAACTACTTTCGGAAGCTCTGGAATTGGCACGCAGTGATTAACAACATGCTGTTTATTATTACATTCCTATTCTGGTTCGCCTCATACCGTGACGCTATTAAAAATGACCAGGTAGACTTAGAACGCAAATACTGGCACCATTTGGATCCCCTTTTAATCGCCGAGGGCACCTTCGCAATTGCAGTAATAATGGCATTTTTGAAGCTGCTATTTTTTTGCAAGCTCAACTATTATCTGGGACCTCTGCAAATTTCCCTGGGGAAAATGTGTGTCGATATGGCCAAATACTTCACAATATTCAGCATAATAATTTTATCATTCAGTGCGGGATTGTGTCGGTTTTATCAGTACTATGACGGAATGGTGCAGATAGACGAGAACCAAATGAAGACTCAACAAGTGTCCTCGTTTGTTGACATCTTTTCGACCTTAAAAACGCTCTTTTGGGCTATACTTTGCATGACTCCCCTGGAGAGCGCGGACGTGATAATTGAAAATCTACCTGGAGACACGCCTGCAAGCACCATAATCAACAAGCACAGCTTTACTGAGGCGATTGGATATATATGTTTTGCCCTCTTTGAAGTGCTGATAGTGATTATGATCGTCAACATGCTCATTGCCACAATGTCTTCAACTTTTCAGAGAGTCCTAGATAACTTAGACGTCGAGTGGACTTTTGGAAAAACCGATTTCTACATTGAGTATATGCTGCACACCATTACCCCCTCGCCCTTTAATCTCATACCAACCCCTGCGGGGGTGATAAGGTTTATAGAGATGATGAATGGGACAAGAACGGCGGGGGACATAGACAAGCAAGGGGGTTGTTGCCAAATATCCCTTTCTACGAAAAAAAACTCTATAGATAAACAAGTGAATGAAATAGAGTATCCGGCATTAGTGTCCCTGCTAGTTCAGAGGTACTTTAGAGAGAAAGACGAGGCCCATCAGGCTGCGACCGAAATAGATTTATTGAGGCAGGAGATCCATGAGTTGAAAGTGCTGCTCAATGACATAATAGCTAAGAAGGAAGACTGATTTTTTTTAGATTATACCGTGTTTTAAGGTATTAAAAAAGATTTACTTACAGGAATTGTTATTCCTCCTTTTGTGGTGAAAGTCTCATAAAAGCCTCTGAAGGTGATATCCTGGTTTAAGTCAAATACTGGACACTGAAAACAGTTTTTTGGGATTTCTTCTTTAACTAACCAAAGTTTGATATACTTACACTGACATTCTGGATACTGACAATGGTACAAATATGATCCTCAGAGTTAACTTGCAAAATAACGGTATCATAGTTAGACTCACTTGCTCTTAAATTCAATAAGTTACTAGAACTTGAAAAATTGTAAAAAAAGTATCTGAAACGACCTATTTAAAATAACATTGGGCAAAACACACAACTTAACTCACTGAGGCGCGCTTGGGCTTATATTAATTGGATACTCAGTGTTATGGTTCAAATGGAAGTACTTAGGAAAGTCCACAGTGACTGTAAAATCCACGCTTTCTTTTGAGGATGTTGCCAATGATATGATAGGGTTGTTATTCTCAATCTCTTTATATGCTGTAAAAGTTTTAAATTAATGAATCAAGTGAACCTAATATGAATAATTAACTAACTAGTTACTTTACTACCACTTAGAATATCATAACATAAAGTTTGGGAAGTGTTCATGTAATTCTCCTCTCCACTTTCAGTCTCCACTGTAAGAGGGAGCTTCCAGGAAAGTAGTTCTTTTGGCTGCCGAGTTGTGACCATTAATGGGTTTTGAATTGTTGCATTTTTTGTTAGGACAGTCACTCGAGGAGGTCCACGGTTCTGAAGTAAACCAGTTTATGTTACATTAAAAACCAAGTTAAAAATTGATGTGCAGGATGTCTGACATGACCAGGCCAATGTACTTTTCTAGTTTAAGTGTAAAAGGGGTGACCATAACAAAATGTTACAAAATCTTCTTATTTTTTTCATTTCTCAAAAAGTACCTGAATTCTCAAAAATGTCAAATTTGAAAATTGCACTGGATATTGAAGCCTAAGAAAATTAGTTCGATATCAGTAATGCTATTGATTAGTATTTTACCTGTATACCCACATAAATCTAATAAAAAAGCACCCCCTTTCACAATAAAGCAAATTGGTGGTAGGTGAAAAATAAAAAACATTTAATACCTTTATGGAAGGGTGCACATTTGAAAATTCATAAATGTACATAATAGAACTATCAAGAACTCCTTGGTATGGAACTGAATAGTTTGCAGGAGATATCACAGTCCTATTTAAGATGTCACCTGCAGAGTACTGTAAGAAAAGCCCCAGCAGAAATAAATAACACATTTTGTGGAAAAAGTATATCTTTGCATGTGATTAAAGTCTCCACTTTCGCTAATTAGCAGATATTTGGTTTGCGCTTTGTAGTTTTGTGCGTGAATCACTGCCGATTTGCTACGAAAAATGGACGAAACAGCGATATGGTTTTGTAGGAATATTTTTAATATTGGGTTATTACATTTAGTATGGTAAACGGTCAGCACAACGGTTTTTGTATTTTTATTGCCATTTAAAGCTCAAATTTAAAATTGAAAAAAAAAAATTAAATTAAATTTCATATCAGAATAAGAGAGGTTAGAAAAAACGTTGGTAGTATGACAGTAGTTAGTGACATTAGAGAGTCGCCCTTTGTCAGTATATATCAACGTGTTTTCGTCTGCGGTGCTCTAGATAAGAAATGGATTCACAATTCGATCTGTTCCTGGTATTCTGACACCTTTACAAACGAAATTTGTGGTACAATCTGAGTTAAAACAAAACTTAAAAAATGCGCCATTTGTTACTTTTGAAATTTGAAACTGTCAGCTAAAGCACAATGCTTTCCGTACAGTTCTATTTACACTGACGTAGAAAAAACACTGAAAACATTCTAACCTACCTTATTGTGTTTTGAATTTGTCTTAGAGCATTAAATAAAAAAAATACACATAAAATATTGATTAAAGGCAAAAAAAGGGCAAAATTGTGAATATGAATGCATGAAAAACACTTTACTACTATTAATTTTAATTTATAAATTGTGCTACAATAAACCCTAAAATAGGTGTTTTTCTAACCACCTAAAACTTCCCATAGAGATAAGATGCACAATAACTCATATTTAAGAAGGGAGAATGATAAGTGCAAGCACGGAAGAGCCCAACAATGTAACCACTACACAACCCCCCTTCCAAGATGATGATGGCAAATACCTCATCGTGCCATTAGTTGTTATAGTTTTTGTGATGTTACTTTCACTACTTGTAAGTTGGTTATGTTAAATTTGCGGTTGTTAATGAGCCTTTACAGGTGTATTGTATGGCGAAAAGAAGAAAAATGGACAAACTTCGCAGAGATGTTGCCAGATTATATCATTTCGACCAAAAAGATTTGGAAAGGGAATCACTTTACAGCCAAGAACATTCTTATTATGGTTCAGGGAATCAAACCCCCCCCTTTATGAATGAGGGGGAAGATATCATGCCTACCACAAATCTATAATAATGATGTGTCATCATTGATTTTTTTGTAAATAGTTATTACCAATGCAGATCTCATTTTGTTCCAACAGGGGAAAAAGCCAATTTTGGATTGTTAAAACAATGACTCCTAATTGGAGTGGTACACTGCACATATTTCTGACTTATTAATACATTATTAGACCATTTGCCTTTTTGTGATATTATGAACATGTTTTATTGGTAAATCTCTATATGAATAGCTGAAAAAATTTTGACTGAATGAACAACTTTAGAGGATGTTGGTGGAAACAATTATAGAAAAAAACTGAGCTTCAATTAGAAAAAGTTTTATTGCTATAATTTGTATTTTTCAGACCTACATCTATTCCCATATTAATGATCTCCCAGAAGCTGTGAGAAGGATCAAGTTTGTGATATTTGCTGATGACAGAACTTTTTCTTTGGAGCTTCCATGCCTCAGGTTCTTCATGACAGGCCAAGGAGCATATTGTGCAATTCCGCCACTTCAACTCCTTCACTCCTGTGTGTGAGGCATCACTTCTGAATAGAATCAAAGAAAAAATTTGATATTTATTAAAAGACGCTAAAAGTAATCTTCTATGAGAGAGAAATCTATTAATATCACCAAGATTATTTTGTAGCTCTCAAAAATTTCTTGATAATAGAAAAAACATTGAGACACTCTCAAAATTATCTTTTCATTTTAAAAATGGCTCCTAATGACAATAGAAACTAAAGCTGGAAATTCACAAAAGAGCATCAAGAAGCACTCTAATAGTATGACAATTTATTATAGTCAAAAAATGTGCATGGTTGCCCAAGACTGCTTACTTTGTATTCATTGTTTGGATTCCAAGATTCCTTTTTAAAATTTTTCTCATTTACATACTTAACTAACACCCTATATGCACAGTCTCCTTAATTTAAACCTTGTTGGTTGTTTTTTAAGCCAAAAGACATGAAAATGCCGCAGAATATATAGTTTCAATTATTTTAAATTTTATAAGTTTTCCACAAAAAGATTTTGTAAATATATTAAAAGTATAATATGTAATGGAGGTCACATCCCTTCATAAGGATTTGCTGTGAGAATGGGTTAGAAATTACTGATAAAATGGAGATTTGGGCATACCAAAATCTTCAAAATCAATTTTATATTCAAAAGAAAGTCAACTGAGGTCCAAGATATCTATGCCCTTGTATTTCCTTTTCAACTTTCCCAGGCCGATCGTTCCACCGGATGTTGACTCTAAAACCAATTTATATATAAAGCGAGCTATTTTATGAATAAGTAATTCCATCGTACCTTCGAAAGTAGTTCTCTTTTTCTTCGCAGTACTTGAGATGCTTTCGTTTTTTTGGCTAAAATTTAATTTGTTATTGAAAGAGAGATTATGCTGCGTGCAATGTTATTATCATTATTTCTGATTATATATTCCCATAACCCATTCACTCATCTAAGTGTAAGGCACGTACTTTTCGCTCCCCATATCTTTGCGAGAGCTCCTGGTTACGTTTCCTGCTTCTGTGGATTTTGAACCAGACAAATTTAACCAACTGTGTGTCTTTAAAAACCCCTTTCGGACGTAAATGTTGTCAGCTTCATTTGTCGGTTCAGGACGTGGTTCATTTGAAGGACTCTGCATCTTTGAAACGCAAGAGTTGTCAACTCTTATGGTCAATTTTGAACGCAATAGATTTTGAGAGTTCTGCTGTTTCGGAAACTCGTTATGAGTACAAGTTTTGTCGCCTGAATATGTCAATTCTGATCGCGGCCCATTTGAGGAGCTTAGTACCTCTGAAAGCCAGTTTTCAACGCAAAAACTGCACGTTCTTTCTGTCGATTCAGAGGATAACAGATTCGGAGAATCCCTTTCTTCTGGAAACTCGTCTTGTGTGCCACCTTTGTGGGCCGAATTAATAACTTCTGGTGGATTTAAACATTGTTCATTTGTGGAGCTTGGTATTTTTGAAAGGCGTTTTTCAATACAAGCCATGCTGTCTCTTTCTGTCGATTCTAGAGGTAATTGATTTGGCAAGTTCAATCTCTTTGAAAAATCTTTTTGAGTAGAAGCTTTGCAGGTTGAATTAGTCAATTCTAATCGCGGCCTATTTGAAAAATTCAGTACCTCTGAAAGCCAATTTTCTACGCAAAAACTGCTGGTCCTTTCTGTCGATTCAGAAGGTAACACACCTGGTAAGTCCATTTCTTTTGAAAATTCCTCTTGATTACCAAGTTTGTGCGTTGAATCAATTATTTCTAATGGGTGTGTACCTGGCCCATTCGCGGAACTTGGTCCCTTTGAAAGCCGGTTTTCAAGGCAAGATCTGTTGGCTATTTCTATCGATTCTGGAGGTAAAAGACTTGAAAAGACCTGTTTCTTTAGAACATCTTTTTGAGCACAAGCTGTTTGAACGGGATTAGTCACTTCTGATTGCGGAATATTTGAGGAGCTTAGTACTTCTGAAAGCCAGTTTTCAACGCAAAAACTGCTAGTCCTATCTGTCGAATCAGAAGGTAATAGACTTGGAGAGTCTTGATCTTTTGAAAAGTCCTTTTGAACAGAATCATTATGAGCTGTATTAGTCGATTCTGGTGGTACAGAATGTGACTTATTTGAGGACCTGCGTGTCTTTAAAAGCCAATTAGGCAGCTTACTACTGCTATTCCCCTCTAAAGTCGGAAGGATTGCTCGACTTGAACCCCTCTTATTCCCAGATTTAGAGGCATCTTTCAATTCCTTTTTCTTCAAGTTTTTTTCAGTGTTGTGCGTCTTGGCATTAGATAAGTTACTGCAGTGCTTTTCCGCAGATTTACCATCTGACGTTGCTAAAGCTGACTCCCCAGATTCGTTTGTATTACCTAAAAACACTTAAGTTGACTTTCAATTACAAATCCATTTCAAATCTCACTCACATGGATAATTGAATTCACCCTTCAAGATACTTAAGCAGATATCATCCTTAGACATCTTTTGGATATTACGTTTTGCTGCCTTCAAAGACAACACACAATTATTAGCTTTTTCAGAGCTTTCTTGGGTATCAACCATCACATAATGGCATGACTTCCATTCCTCCAGCAACATGTTAATAAAGTTTGAATCTTGCTTATACAATAATGCCTGGCCACCTGCAATTTTATTCATACTAAAGACACTAACATTCAAACTTGTTTCAACTTACAGCACTTCTCAATAAAAACTCTAATTGACTCATAATCCTGTTCATCACAAAATATGAATAAAGCATTATTGAATAAAGTGTCTCTTTTTACTTGGGGATTTATATCTACAACACCCTTATTTCTCAAATCAACATCAATTTCTGGCATATACCTGTATATGTTAGGTAAAGCTGGCGCTTGGTTGATGTCCCTATTTAACTCTGTAAAGAATTTTGGGGTCACTACATATTTCCTTGCAATAAGGTAATGCAATATCGAAGTGCTTTCCATCATTTCTTGACTCACAAAGGATGTTACATAGTAACTGTTGCTTTTGGAGTAGTTATGAGTGTAATTAAACTGTAAGTTTCTAAGAGCTGACATTAAGGAGTATGTGTCTTGCTCTATGTGAATGTTGATTTGGGTTTCTATGAAGCTAAAATTAGGAGCTACTGAATTTTATTATTAAGTTTAAAGAATAATAGAGTTACGCATAGCTGCAATTATTTCTGCCAAAGGTTATAGTGTCCTTGTGCTTTAATTTGACACATGTCTTTATGGAGATGTCATTCACCTGAGTGCCATGCTTGGAATGTGCATCTTGAATGTATGCTATGCCATTCTGTAATAAAGTTTGACAGTTTCAAACTAAAGTCATAAAATTCTGATCTGACTGGTAAAAAACTGATATTTTATTTGCAGAATACAGGCTGTTAAGTTTCACTTTTAATGATTAAACAAGGACTATTTAATTATATACCTTGGTTTGCAGGCTTGCATGCTTTGCACCAACACTGGAATCTTTTATCTGGATATGGTTCCTTCTACTTCGACCAATGAAATATGTGTTATTGGATCCAAGGATATGAATATCTCCTAAAATAATTGATGATTAGTTGCACTAAAAATCTTGATAATACCGTCATTTGGATGTCAATTGCAAAAATTGTTTCAATTAATACATTGACAGAGTAATGAGTCAAATATGGGCTTGAAGAGATGCTCACCATTAGAAAAATTTGAATTAAGTGTATACTAATACAGGTGTCAAAATAAGTTATTAGTGTGTATACAAAATGCCAACATGATATCTTAAAAAATTGAAGGATCTGTGTGAGAGAGACCAAAATAAAATCTTGAAAGAAATCTGGACTTTTTAATACTCCTTTACTCAATAATGAAATACTTGTAGAGATATGTTCATAGAAAGTATTCTGCTTAAAATCATGAGAGCTATCACCATGTGGAACATTCACAAATAATTCTAAGATACTGTAGATATAGTATAGTGTATCTGTATAGGACCTTGGAACAGCAAATTCAAGAACAACTTACAAAATAATTTATTTCACTATTAAATAATGCACTTCAATCATATTTATGCAAATGATAAACTCAGTTAACAAAGTATATATCAATGTAATCATTTTGCCAAGAGTTTATAAGTTTTGTAAAATTTTTAAGGACTAAGGCTGAGAGATGTACTATGTTTGAGAGGGAAGCATCGGCTAAATTATTATCTGCATTTTTAAGGTTAGCACTTAGAAGAATAGCAAGATTGATCTTTAATTATAGTATTGCAATTATTCTGATTTAAAAAAATGTGGATATACTTAAACTATAGTTTTTTCAAAAAAGAGGGATGAAAATTTCATTATAAAAGGCAACCACTTTTTAAAGCTAATTAGTAATAAAATCTAACTATGTTAGGTGTTTCACCAAAAAAATGGTGATGCACATAAACTTAACATAAAAGTATGTTACACATCTCATAAGGCAAGATTCATCTTGAATTCAGGGGTGCGCCTATTGTGCAGAACTATACTGTATACTATTTATACTAAATATCTCATGTTACTTATAGTATTTACCATTTAGGATACTTTTTAACGCTATAACCATGCTTCAACTCTATATCAACTTTTTTAAATCAAATCTATAAAAAAGTGATTTCTTTGCAGGATGTAGAGAATGGCATAAAGTGAAACCTTGTGTGTGCACATTAACACGCAATGAAATATTTAAACATTAATATATATATTTTTTATTTAAAAATATCTATAAAGCGTTTAATCACAAACGGTTAATTATGACAATGTTACTGTCAATCTTGACAGTAAATATGTCAATAACGAAAAAAAGACATTTTGATTGTTCCAAATTGTCGCTCTCGGAGCAATTAGCGTGAAAAATTAGCGTAAAGCCCTTAAAGTTGAAGACTTCAATTAAATAATGGCAAGTGACGTCTTAAGAGTTCCCATCTCCACCTCTCGTTGAAATTTGCAAGTCTCTCATCTGTTTTTCGGGGTGGTGTCATTTTCCTGAAGAAATGTAAGAATTTCCTCAAAATACAAGGTTTTGCGGCCCCAAAAGCGCCTAAATATTGGTATCACAACCACCTTAGCTATTAACGTTCCAGTATGGTTCACTCGTTCATCCAGGTACCTCCTAGAATAACCAGAATATGCCAACATATCTGAATGCGTTTTACTTTTATTTTTTGCAAAAATACCTGTATATAACGATTTTCGCAATGTGTGGGGTATGCCGGTAATAAGATCAATATCAGTCCAAGTCCATTGCCAATTCTAGACTTTCTGCTTCTTATCTTAATATAGAATTTAGTTTTTCTCAGTCTTATTTGAAAATTGTCAATTCAGAACCAGTGTCAATGGCGGGATGTTTAAAAAAGAGGAATTCCGTAAGAAAATATAAGGAAAAGCTGATCATTAACTGCTTAGAGCATATATTTTGACCAAAATACAATAACTTTCATATCTAGTCACTTAATTTGCTTGTCAGTGCAGTAGAAATGCAGCTAAGCTCACTCCTAAATAAGGCTTTAAAACTTGACAATAAGATTTTTATATCAATTAAACTCAAAATGCTTTTTTTACCTCCTTTGATACATGTCTCAAAACCATTTTGTGAACTTTTGATCTTTAATTCCTAAGAGTTAGACCAAGTTATAGAATCTTGGCATTGTGATGTCTGTTAATGCCTTTACTACATTGTTATGTTTTTTATCATATATAGTAAGTATAATATCATCAGAGTATTGTCATATGTATGATCTTTTATTTATATGTTTTTTGTTTTTTAAGTCATGGTTGTATACATCATGATAATATACTTTATAAAAGAAGGGTGAAAAAGGCAAGCCCTGAGGGGGTTCTCATTTAGGAGAAAAAGGGAAAAAATATCACTAATTCATATTTCTAATTGTCTGTATTCTAATAGGTTTTTATTAATCTTAAGTAGGTATTTTGGGGTCGCTAATTTATGCGATTTACAGAGCAGACAGAAATTTTTAATTTTTTTTCCAGGATCTCCTGCAACTCCAATAACAATCTGACCCTTGGTGACTCCAGGCAAATTGTGATAGAAATCTTGCTTTAAGGGAATTACCCAAATTTAAAAATTACATAAGACTGTTTAAATCTAGCCAGAAACTCTTGGTCACACAATTCTAGTTAAGGCCTTGGTGCTCATTTAGGTTATAAGACAAACTACATAACTGTTCTGATTTAGTCAATTCAAATCAAATATTATTTATAGTAAGCTAGTTTCGTTATTATTATTTTTTAACTAGTAATACCTTATCAAATGCTTTAAGCTTTATAGTTGTCATAATAACGTAACAAGTCTAATCATTCATACTGGAGATAGATTCAAAAAGGTTAACATTGGTGCATTCTTATAATGGTTCCTGCGAATCGAAGAATTTTAATAAATTAGTGAGAGCACCTTGGTGCAGAGCCTGTCATCCTGAAAAGAAGGAAATCACGGGACAGACCTGCCCCAAGCTCCATCAAGGATCGTTAGTATAAATTTGTTATTCCCAAGAGTAGAATTCAATGGAGACAGCATTCACAGAATCTACCATCTGATGAAAACTGGCTGGATATTTCACCATTGAATTTCGCTCTAAAACATTTATTGCGTTGCTAATATGACGGATCCAGTTCTAAATCATGGTTCATTTGACGATTATACATAGGTCGACCTTTGCAACCATTCCGCGCAGTAAAGGCTCTTCCATCGACTCGGGTACAGGCGGTGGTGGATCCGGATCATCGGGCGGTTCCCGGGGGCGGGGGCCGCTGGCTTGGACTCGTTCGTTAACCGCGGGCGGCAGTAAGAAGGGAGACCTCGCACGTCAAAAAAGAGCGACATCGATTGCCTCGGTCGAGGTGGGGGAGGAGGCGGCTCTTGTTCAAACAGCCGTCGCCCCCCCTGGAAAATATGCTCATAAAGATGAGAGGGTAACTGCGGCTACATTGTCAAGAATTTCAGAATGATTTAAGTGTTTTTAGCCGAAATCCACAGTTTACCAGAGCGACCCTTCTTCAGCCCAACAGAACGCTTTCGACAAAATTGACAACATCGAGTTCATAGATCAGACTACGTCACCGCAAGATGTACCCAAGGTCAGTAAAGGGTACCACACCCTGGACTCCGATGGCGAGATCAGCGAGCTTAAAGGTCAATCCTTCGAAGAAGACGTTTTTAAGACGCCCCAAAAAGCGCAGAAAGGCAAAATTAAAAACAAGACCTCTAGCGGAAAGAAGAAGAGCAAAAAGATGAAAGGTGAGTAAATGATGACAGGCGGAGAGGATTAGCTAATTCTTTAGTGAAATAAACAAGTCAATTGATAATCTATAAGTAATGGTAAAATTTGCTTCCTTCAGCACAATCGCTAGAACCGAGCGCCTCGGACACCAGAAGCCAAAAATCTCCGCCCAAAGAGCAAGTAACTACTATTAAAACTGTGAAAACGGACACGGAAACCACGAAAATCGTAACTACTACCACCAGCTTGAACAGGTTAAATTTTTTGAAAAATGTTTAGTTATGGAGTGATAATTAACTTTAATTACCAGATATACATTTATGAAACTGAAAGAGGAGGAAAAACGTCCTGAAACGCAGTCTGAGAAGAAAATTAGAACACACAGTTGCAGTAGTATCCCCTACGACAACATAATAGAAAACTTGGCCCCGTTCAGGAAGCGGTTTTGTAATGTGCAGCTTTTCGGCGACAAGGAGAATGAGAAAGGTGATTTTTTTATTTAGAATTACTTTGAATGTAAGGGTTTTAAGAAGAGAATTTAACATAATATGCTTGATGAGTACTGAAAAAAAGCTTCTCAAATAATGTCGCTCTGTAGCGAAGCATTTACATAGATACTAATTTTTCTCTTGAGTAACTTATCTTCCAGGTCCCATAACCCTCGTGACAAACCAAGTAAAGTATAATCGTACAGATCTTAATTCTTTAAAGTTTATTAATTCGCACTAGGGTTGTTAAATATAGGACTTTCAATTACTCGCTACATAATCCATCCAACAGTTTGCTATAGTATGAATAATTTCTAATGGACTTTCTGGCTGAAATGGTGAAAGGAATTTTTGTTGGCCCTCCTACGCTGCCTAATCGATAAATCAGACATGATTATTTGTTATTTTTTGCAAATTCATTTGCAAGAGGTCTTAGAAGAGATCCTTTAAGAAGTACGTCGATTAATATGGTTTATGCAATCGCCAGCGTTTCATAGAAAATTTGTGGTCCTATTCTTCGACCTCTTGAGGTACCTAATCTGATACTCCTCGATTTGTATCTATGGATCTTCAAGTCTCGCAAGTTATATCCATGCACTTCGAGCGAGAGTTTGTGCTCAGGTAATGACTTCAGCTTCTCTATCCTTGATTTTAACATCTTCCCTGTTTACATCTCAAATTTGAAATTTAGACTTGCTGTTATTGAGCGACCGATGTGCGATTTTTTCCAGTGCACAAAATGCAACTTGAACAGGTTGCTATAAAAACGAAACAGTGTTACTTTTTTTAATAATCTTGGTTCTATTGCGGCGAGTTATCAGCCATTCTGGGAAGTCTTAACTCATTTTAAATGGAAGGGGCAGGCACTCGCTACAGGCACAAAGCAGTATATTGTACAGTAGTCCAAAACCCGGACCTTTGAGTTTATCTTAAGTAATTTGTCGAGTACATAATGAATAGGGGTAAAGTTAGGGGGCGCAAATCCTTTGGTGAGTAGTTTGAGTGATTCTATCGCAACTCACACAATGCACCTAATGATGAATTATTATTTATCAGAGTATACAGTTATTACTCAGTCACCCTACAGAGCATATAAAAATATCTGTAATGGTATTCTCCAGTAACATGCACCACTGGGCCGTAGTAATAACTCTCGTTATCTTTATTGCCAGGGAGCCGAAGTGCCGATCCTAAGAGCAACGAGGCCTATATTTTGTTACAGACACTTAAATTCGAATTAGATATTTAACTGAAGCAATTCGGAAACCGTCTAGGAAAATAACACTTCTTTTCGCCCCTCTAATACTTTTCTAAGCGCAAAAGATTCGAACCTGCGGCTTTCGTTCCAACGAGTCGCAAACATTACATCACGCTGTAAGCAGATCGTTCGCTGATAATTTAAATAATAGCACTTTTGTTCAAATGCAATATATTTAGTAAGCAAATAATGGGTTCTATTACCTCACCGACCATGGTGGTGTGCGAGAAGTGTCATCACAGGGTCAGTAGTTTTAAGCACGATTTTGGTTTGTCTTATTGCTATTTGCACAGTTGCGCTAAAAAAATTGTTTTTACGCCAGTTTTTGTTTATTTTATCTTACAGTAATTTCTTCCAAGGTTGGTCAATAATAGGATTTGAAGTTTAACCGGCTGATTTATGGGCAAAACTGCTGCCAGGTGTAACGCAATATTTTTTTATAGTTTGCAAATGTTGCACTTAGACGTCAATTGGGTGTTAGATAACAAAACCTTTTTCTTAATATTGACTTGTGCATATGTATTAAATCGTGGACAGAAGATAATTTCCACACGCAGTGTCAAAATCAACCCTTTCTTGACTTGCAAGAATGTCGAAACTCAAAGGAAAATGCCGTTTTGGTCTCTACTGATTCTTCAAGGGCCACTCTATCGATTTTTTTCTTTTTTAATTTTTCTTTACTTTCTCACATAACGAGGGAAATGATAATGAAATACTCGGAGGAAATTCCGTAAGGCATCAACTAATTATGGTAATGATAAGTGCAGGAATATAATCACTATAATCACTATCTTTTATTTTCTGTAGTATTGCTAACAGTGCCATCGTACAATTAAAGTGTTCTGCTTTCAGTTATGTATTTTCAGACTGAAACTGATAGTCATTTATTGTTGCAACAACCAAAAAATATGATTTTGTGCACCATGTTGATTTAACTGTTGAAATTCTCATTTGCTACCACTGAGGAGATGTCAAAAAATTGTATGCAGCGCCCTCTCACCCCTAGTATATACCTGTCTTTGTTTGTTATATGGGAATCCTACTGTTTTAAGTGGGGAAGTATGCTTTGGATGCGTGGAGACATACGTTATATTTTATTATTACTTAAAACGGTATATTAGGAGAATATACAGCACGATATTTAAGATTCACGATTGAGTCATAGCTCGATATAAACGGCGGCGGCAAATGAGAATTTAAACACACAAAATTAGAGACTTCTTAAAAAATATTTCGATAATTTTTGACGCCGAAAGAAAATGTCTGGACATATTGGAATTTGAATGCGAATTACCGAAACATTTTCCCCACAAGCAGATTGAATTTTTTTAAAAAGTTCAATTAACACACCATTAAAGTGTGCCTTAGGACTCTTAAATGAAGTATTGATGACTTTAACTGGAAGATAGGTTCCATAGAATCTAGGAATGTGACTAATGCTCGGTGAAAATGTTATAATTTCTATGGAAATTGTCCCTCTGATGCACTTGCCAAGATCTTATTTGCTCTTTGCGCGTGATAATTGAGGGAAACACCAGTGAAGGATGGACCCCGCAATGCTAAAATGATCAAGATACGACGGCGGGAGATCGAATAGCCCTTTAATTTCCCAGGAAACCGCACAGCCACTGAAAAAATAGGCATCAATTTGATAACTTAACTTTTCAACTCTACAATCCAATCAAAAAATTACATCCTTTCGAATCCGAACCATCTTAATTCTTCACCAAAAAGCTGGTACCTGCAATCATCCAAACAGAACCGGCTTAGGCGCGAACATACCCGTCCATCACCTAGTGACACGAACTTCAAATTCGGTTTGTCAACAATCGCTTAATCAAAACGACGAGCTCATTATCAAATTATCGGGATGTTTGTTTGTTAGGTTAAATCGTGCTCTCGGACACACATTATCCCATTAGCCCCTGGAGACCTAGTGCTAAATTTAGTCGGAAGGTATATGAGATAATAGTGCGGTCAAAATTCGCAGTGAATCTGATTATGGAGGAGATAGAGGAAGGACAAGATGGACAAGCTTAAAACACGGTATTCACGTTCAATTGGGCAAAGTTTTGATTGTTTACTTTGTAACAAGGTGCAAGTATTTTACATGCGGACCGTTTCAAATTTGTGCTTCATGGAAAAGAGATTTTGTCCGAATGCGTCACTTGAGAATAAACCCTACTACACACTCAGGACTGCATAGTTGTTGATATGAACGTAACTGAAAAAAATTCCCTGCCCGCGGGCGGAAAAGTGTGCTTTACCGCACTGAGCACCGTAATGTTTTTTAATAGCTCTGAGAAGGGCAAGGCTACTTTTCTGTATCAGATCCTTATGAGAAAAATCAAACGGTCATTTGTGCCAAGAAAATGCCTGATTACTCAATATTAGATTTCCTACCTGCAGGTACCTTTCGAAACGGAATAACCATAAAAGAAATGGAATTTAGTTCCTTTATATTGCCACAAACCATCTGAAGTGAATGGTCTTAAGATAACATTATTTCTAACAACAAAGGCCGGTTTATTAGTCACACATTGAATTAGACACTAATCGTTGGTAGTATTGACAAAAGTGCGTATGAAT
Source organism: Euwallacea fornicatus (assembly GCF_040115645.1). Taxonomy (NCBI): domain Eukaryota; kingdom Metazoa; phylum Arthropoda; class Insecta; order Coleoptera; family Curculionidae; genus Euwallacea; species Euwallacea fornicatus. The sequence continues at coordinate 2,792,537 of NC_089558.1, forward strand.
AAGGGATGACCAGAGAAGTGACTAATAAAACCAATTGCATTTGCACTCTTTGTAATCGACCAGTCAGCGCATTGAGTAAATCGTTCTCTAACTGCTTACAGAGGGGACTTGGAACTTGTATCGTCGCAAACGAAGCAATCTTTGATATGTTATTGTAAATTTGATACTTGATAATGCCGGATTAAGACGCAGATGTACGTTTCGAAAAATAGACGCGCTGCATCTTCTAATCAAGTCTGTTATCCCGAGTACGTAACTGATTAGGTACATATTTGCATTGAGGCCATCAAGGTGAGGTTTTACGATCTATTTAGAACAATCCGATAGCATTCCATGCTCTTAGGCGAATTTTCTAGTCAGATTAGCGGAAATTGGTCTGATAATCCCTTGGCTGGGCAATGAGTTTTTTGTGCTTTGATGTGTGGGTTCCGAACATCCCACAAGTTTAAAAATTTTAATATCTCATTGTCTTTGGTATCACAGTTTTCTTTACCCGCTCCGATAAGTAGTCTGTCAATGGGGATAAACACACATTTTTAAAATGGTTCAAGTTCGTAGTGTGATTTGCACGCAATGAACGTGGGTGCGTGGATATATGGAATTTAGGAATTTTTAAAGGAACACTTTCCGAATCGATTGGTGAACACAATGGCTCTCAGGCCACCACGATGGCTAGATTTGAATCTATGTGACTTTTTCATATGGTCTTGAACTGGTAGTTTTTCAAAGAAAGTGCGCGCCCCGAGTACTGCACAAGTTTTAAGAATTTTAACTTCTCATTATCTTTGATATCGCAATTTTATATCCCCGCACCGATAAGTTATCTATGTCAATGGGGCGCCAGATAAACTCTGCGTACAATGTAATTACTCACACTCAGTTAAAGGTAAAAGTTTTTTTACTATGAGGATCTTGTGCGTTTTCGCATTTTGCCACGGTTCAAAATTCGCCTTAAAACAAATAAAATGACTTGCTAACATGATTTTGATGAATACAGTTAGTAAGTTTCCCTCTCGAATCCGCAGCAAACAAGTGGTGTTACAAAGCACTTTTTTAGAGGCGGCCGCTGCTGCGCAGGAGACCGACTCTGACGTGCAGCGCATCGTCGAGGCGATTCTTGACCAGGTCCTTGATATGGCCATTGAGGTCGTCGAAAAGAACCAGTTGCTGCTCATCTCAAAAGCGGGGGAACTTTCACAAAGACCTAGTGAGGAAGGCGAGCAGGTCAAGGACTCGGAGGAGCAAAAGGAGGAGGAGGAATTCGAATACAAGGTAGAGCAAACCGGGGTGCTTTTAGATATGTATGTATGTGAATAATTCCACTGGGGTAGAAACGCATGATGGTAGATGGCTGCATTAACTTGCCAGCCGAGCAATTTTTTTTCTAGCAAAATGGGAAATTATTGGGATTATTGAGCAAGCATTAGCCAGTAATGGTTTATTTGGGTCAGGGTTGCTTAATTTGCATCTTTACGCTAGTAGAGAATACGTGAAAATGTATTTTTGTAGTCACGTATCCGGTGCAACACCGGTGACATACTCTCGGGGTTATATCCTCCCAAAATAACGCACGCACCCTCCAATGACACGCTTGTAGACGCCAAAAGTTTTGTCGAAGATTATGAGGAGTACCACGATTCCTGTAGCGAGATGCCAGATTCTGAGCTGGCCGTGGGGCAGGTAAGGGAGGAAGCGCTTGAAGCGAATTGCAAAAGAACACTCACATCACACACTACTAGAGCTGGATGGGGCTCATCATACTTCATTCCACATTGTTCGTCTTTCATTTATCGGTATGGTCTCATGCATACTAACGTGGTCGTATTGTTGAACGAGAAACCCTTAACTGCATCGTTTACAAAACAGTCATTACCAGTTAATGAGTAATATCAATGCGGTATGGTTGGGAGCAGCTGCTTGTTTGCATTGGCAGGATTCTCAACACTTTAAGTCTTTCGCAACAATTTTAAAATTTTCCACGAACTATTCCTTAACTTAACATTTTCTCCATGAACTAAAAAAGCAAAAAACCTATTTTTGGGTGCATTCCAAGCGATCTTCTAGTTTTAATTAAGAAGTTAATATCATTCCCTTAATTACGTTAAAAATCAATAACGTCCCTCATTATCTCTCTAATAGTAATCACGTGATTTGCCCGTGATTGACAATGTAAATATCAATAAATTCAAATTCCTTTCTTTTATTTCAGCGTTATTATCAGCAATTCACATACTAAGGACGTGATTTTTAAAATAGTTAAAAAATACAGTGTGATTCGCAACGCAGTAAATGTATAACAAGTGCGTTTAAGTTCAGGAATTTTTAGATTAACAGTTTCCATATAGATGATGAAAATCACCCCACTGGCCACCGCGATCGCCAGATTTAAGTAAATGTGACATTTCTGTCTGGGGAAATGACCGGTTGACGGACGGTTGCGTTAAAAGTCGACAACAATGAAAGAAGTGTAAAATGCAATTTAGTATAACATTGGAAGACCTTAATTGAAAATTAGAGTAAAAATATTTAAGGGTGGCCCACACCTAATGCGCCCTTCTTTCATCAGTTCAAATTTTAACCCACTAAAGAGGTCGATAAAAGGAACACCTTGAAGGCATTACTGAAATAGAGTTTTTCCTAATTTTCAAGACATTTCCTGTGACCAATACCTCAGCAACTGCAGGCATGAAGAATGCTTTCATATAGAAAATCGACATATTTTGAGGTTCCTCTACACGCACTTGTTCATTGCGCTTCGAATCACTGTATACAATATAGAAGCAATACTAATTAAAAAGAATAATAACAAACTTTACCAAGTACATTACCCAAATTCCTTATAAAGGTAATTCGAATAACGGCTCAAAGTGCAAGTGCGTCTTTCTGGGGGGAGCGGATTTACGACTTAGACACCCGAGATAGAGAGAGAGAGAGAAAGAGAGAGATAGATCAATGGTCAAATGTCATATCTTTCTTTTAAGAATACGCCTGCGATGGATCGCAGTGGAGAGGGTTTCTTTCAGGATTTCATGATAGAGAGAAAGAGAGAGTAGTAGAGTCATAGGAATCCTTAAAGCGCTATTGCCTTCCTTAGGGTCTTTCTCATATCACTAATGTCAAGAATTACGCCACCCTGGTGCCGTCGCACTCAACCGTGAGAATAAGTACCAATGGCTTTATCGCCATCCAATTGAGTTATCATCTTTAGTCTTGTTCGGTGTCTCGAACTTTATGGCACCCTCAATTATGAATAATAACGGTGGGAGGGTGCGAAAATGAATAAACAACTGCGTTGAAATTAAGAATGGTTAACGCTCTTCAGTGGAGATTCGAACTTGGTGATGTGCGGTGTTGCTCTTACAGTTTGATTTGAATTCTTTTGGTGGTTGTAAGAACAACACAATTTTTTTATTCTTTGACAGGTAATTGATTGAGGTGTAAACGTAGTAACTTATTAAATTTCTATTACGTTTTCGCTATTATTTATCTTCATTATACCGTGCTGCATTATCATCCATGGTGGATCCTCATGGGCGTAGTATTGATAAGCGTTATGCAGTCCTATTGGCGGATTTTACAGAAAAAGTCAGTAGCGCGGTCATTTTTACGCCATTGCGGAGCCATCATCGTACTGTGACGCGAGTTGCCAATCACCCCATTATCTCACCATACTGTTTTTTTTTCAAGTTCTTCTTCGAGGGACAATGTTGCCACAGTTTATCCCGTAGTCAGGTTAATGTTATATCAAATTTGACGTTTGAGAGAGGGCTTGCGACCTTTAAAAGACTATTAAGAGCCTTTTTTGCCGCATTGCAGTGTTCTGGTAGATGTAATTGCATGCGCAGACACAAGGCGTTTACTAAGACTTATAGGTTTATGAGAGTATAAGTTTCTGTACACTTTTGCCAACTAACACTTTCATCAGCTTGCAGTTTTTCCTAGCAGCTCCTTTCAATCTTTTTTATAGTAACAAGGGAATGGTTTTATTAGATTTTAAACGAGCTGGGTGACAGTGTTAATGATGCAATAGCCGACAGGCAACGACTGAAAAAGAAGAAAGAGAAATCCGTGAAGCATGGCGGAGTAACTAGTCTAATCCCCATTGAGACTGATTCCAACGCTGAGGACGACACCGAAGTGCAACAAAACGATATGAGATTACTTGAGGTATGCTGCCTCGACACCACCAGAGCTTGTTTGAGGGTTTGTGTGGGACTCTTAGGTAGGAACGAAGTACAACATCCCCAAAAACCTGTTCCAAAGCGCGGAAATGACGGAAATCACGGAACAAACCATCGACCGTCATGACGAAAACGCGGACAGCAATTTGGAGGTGGAGCAACCGGTGGTTGTAAATTTGCGTGAGCGCGAGGGGAAGGAGGATGACGATGACGTATTTCGGCCCATAGCAGTCAGCCCTGATGGGAGGTTTTTCAAATATGAGGAGGAAATCGGCAGGGGCTCGTTCAAAACTGTTTATCGCGGTTTGGACACTCAAACTGGTGAGTGTGATGCGAATCAAAGGGTTATTTCAGGGCTTTCGGGCAATAATCACATGCGTTAATGTTAAGTTTTTATCCATGACTTTGCACACGCTTCATTATTCTATTTAAAATTCAGGGGTGGCGGTGGCCTGGTGCGAATTGCAAGAAAAGAAGCTCAATAAGGCGGAACGCCAGCGCTTTAGGGAGGAGGCAGAAATGCTGAAGAAACTGCAGCATCCTAACATAGTACGGTTCTACAACTATTGGGAGAGCCCCGGTCCTAAAAGGAAAAACATCGTTTTAGTCACCGAGTTAATGTTAAGCGGAACCCTCAAGGCGTAAGTGGAGTCCGACCCTCTAGAAGTGGCTGCTACGTCATAATTCAAGTGCGTGTTGCTGAAATGATGACGTAGCGGTACACTAACTGATCTCCCACACAAAATAAAACATATGTTTGGATGAAGCACCAATTCCATTGTTATATTTCAGGTACCTTCGCCGCTTTAAAAAAATCAACCCAAAAGTCTTAAAATCGTGGTGCCGCCAGATTCTAAAAGGTCTGGCATTCCTACATTCCCGCGGTCCTCCCATCATCCATCGAGATCTGAAATGCGACAATATCTTTATTACCGGCACAACTGGTTCAGTTAAAATTGGAGATTTAGGTCTTGCCACTTTAAAAAACCGGAGCTTCGCCAAATCCGTCATTGGAACTCCAGAGTTTATGGCTCCGGAGATGTACGAGGAGCACTACGACGAAGGAGTGGACGTATATGCGTTCGGAATGTGCATGCTGGAGATGGCCACCAGCGAGTATCCCTATTCTGAGTGCACTGGGCCGGCACAGATTTACAAGAAAGTTATATCGGTAATTTATATGTTCAATTGGACCGCGACATAGTTGGCTGTAAATCTGTTCTATCTAGGGGGTCAAACCCGCTAGCTTTGACAAGGTTCAAAACCCAGAGATTAAAGACGTGATCGAAAGCTGTATTCGGCCCAGAAAAGAGGATCGTCCGAAGGTTAAGGATTTGCTTCAGCACGCCTTCTTTGAGGAAGATGTTGGTTTGAAGGTTGTTTCTTTGTCGTCAAGCCTAAAAATACGTTTTTGGTCATTTTTATTCTTTAATCAATTAGGTGGAGGTCGTATCTCAGGAAGGCCGGAAAATCGTCTTCAGGCTGCGAGTGGTCGACCCCAAGAAAAGGACTCATAAGCATAAAGAAAACGAGGCCATACAGTTTGAGTTTGATATGGAAACAGACAAGTACGACGCGATTTCAGCTGAAATGGTGAGTTAACTGATGTGACATACACGAATGACGTTTTCCTACACAAAATGTCATTAATTTTGACATTAAACCTCAATACTTGTAAAAGACTTTTCTTTTTGAAAACCGAGTCAACAAGAAGATTCATAACACATGCGCAAAGATTCGTTAAAATGCTAGAATTTTTTATTGCACCTATCCGCGAGCCAGTTTTCCTTACCCGGAAAATCGATAATTTCTAAACGTATTTGTCTAAGGCCAAGTCCGGAATCATCTTTGAGGAAGATGCCAAAACCGTTTCGCAATTGCTAAAAGCCCAGATCGTGCAGATCAACAAAGAGCGGGAGAAGCAAGAGAAACAGAATAAGGAACAAGAAGTTTTGGCGCAACAGCTGCAGTATCAGCAGTACTTGCAGCAGCAAGGTAGCTCGCTATTGCGTTTATTTAATAATACTTGATGTAACATAAATCCAAATTTTAGCTGAGCAGCAGATAAATCAACAGCAGCAACAAAATACTCAGCAACAGGTATGTTAATATTCCGTCAATAATTGGCAAGTTTCAGAATGTTTTCCGCGAATGTAGTTCCAACAACAACAGGCTCAATATCAGCAGCAACAGCCAAATATCTTGCAGCAAATGCAGCCAGATCAGCAACAGCAGTTCCAACAGCAACAGCAACATGGCATCGTTCAGCAGGAGCAACAACAGTACCAACAACCTCAGCAGCAACAGCCGCAAGATATGCAACATCAGTTTCCACAACAGCCAGCCTCACAGACGGTTATGAATGTCGCACCTGAAAGCCAGACTCAGGTAAGTTTTCGAGAATATCTTTAAGTTTTTAAATTTATAGTACAAACGTAATATACAACCCGTTTTCTATATACTCATGATGAACCTTTCGATTATTTCGTTAAACATTCTATTTTTTTTTAGCCTCAAACAGTTATCTACCAACAACAAGCGGCCCCTCAAGCGACCCAATCTCAGGGCCAACCTCAAGTCGACCAGCCACAAGTGTCGCCTCCTTCAGGAGTACAGTTGCAAAGGCAAACTTCAGTAGAGCCCAACGTTCAAAGTCAGCCCATTGTCCATAAGCAATCGGCCCCCACTCAGTTCATACAGCAGAATTATATGCCTGAGGGAGTTGCGCAGCATGCTGAATATATACAGGTAAGAATGTCGAGAGATTATGAATGATTTAAAAGAGATTTCGAAATACTCATTTACGTAATAGCAGGTAGCAGGAGTGAACCAAGCACCTCCTCATGAATCCACCTCCTTGCAGCCGGAAATGTTGCATCCCGGCCATGGAGACCAGCACCGCTTGAGTGATACTCAAATAGAAATTCAAACGCAAACTCCAAGCTTCCAGCAGCCTCAAAACTTCGCACCTCAACAACAACCTAACTTTCAGCACCAGCAGACCTACCAAACTCAACAGAACTTCAATAATGAACAGCAACAGTATCACCAGCAATATCAAGCAGAGCAGCAGCAACAGTTCGCCCAGCAACAGCAGCAATACCAACAGTCGCAAATGTAGGAAATTTAGATGCAAATAGGACCAAAAGTCAGAAAAAGCCAAAAAATATTTTACAACTTTCAATATTTCAACAGATACCAGCAGCAGACGCAAGTGTATCCACAGCAACAACAGCCGCAACAACAACAGCAAATGCCAGTCTATAATCAGCAATACAGTCAGCAACAGTCGCAGCAATACATGGCGCCCTCTGTGGAGCAGCAGCAACAATTTGTAGCATCTCAGCAACAGCCGCAGCAGCAAGGTGTCGACCAGCAAGTGTATCAGCAACAGCCACAGTTTACGCAAAATCACGTACAGATTCCACAAACGCAAGCACAGCCACTGCCTGTACAACAACAGACACAGCTGCAGGATATAACGCAAGAGCTATCGCATTCCATGGGTCATCGGTAAGAAAGAAATAAACTTATATATCTTAAATTTCCGGTGGTCTATTTTAACGACACTTCATGTCAAACAACGAGTACATTAGTTTGTCTTTTTCACTAAATGGTTTTACTCTTTTTTTCTTTAAGATTGTCAACCACCGAAATCCCCCCCATGAATCTTGAACAGCTGCAACAAAAGCTGGCTGCTCAAAGTCTGAAAGACCAGCACCGCGCCTCTACCACCTCCTTACCTCCCATGCCGTCCTTCGATCAAAGTCAACCGGATCACCGCAGACTTTCCACCGTCTCGCAGCCTGCCTGTCCTCAGGAATATACCCAATTACAACAGCAAACCATTACTGAGGAATTGGCGCAACAGCAACAATATACTCAATTGCAACAGCAAACCATAACTGAGGAAGTAGTTCAGCAGCAGCAACTGCCACACATGCAAGAAGAGGTTGCCCTTAAAAATGGTTTAGTAGAACCGATTTTGACAGCGGAACAGTTGGCTGCGAAGCTGAATCAGCAAAATACTGCGGCGATTTCGGGGCATACTCAACCACAGAGTGATGATATGGATCTGTCGGTGTCCGAGCAGGTGAGTTATGTAAGCCTCATTGTCCTTTAGAGTGTGTTTAGTGTTGGAATTATTACTAATTACATAGCAAATTAACTGCGTAACAATTGTAATATCAAAGCCTCTTGAGTTCCAATCTGTATGATCCTCAACAATCTTGACTATGTGCATAAAAACCTAACTAACACTCAATTTTCACGCCGTTCTCCCTAAAAAAGGACCACTCGTCTTCGACTAGTGCTGATCCAGAACCGTCGAAACGTCGCGCAACAAAACGTTCCTCGATCCGGCATCGACTTATAGTGGATTCGGTCCAAGCAGACGGTACCGTAGAATGCCGACTTGTTTCAAAACAACAAACGGTCAGTTTCAAGTTCAATCGTTTGGACACGACCGCGTCCGATATCATAGACGGCATGACCAAACAGGACTTGTTAAAACCCGGACAACATGAGAAGTTGAGGGTGCATCTCCAGGAGGTGATGATGGAACTCAAATTGAGGCCCGATCAGATCCCGGAGTGTGCTCGTTCTGGGTCCCACGGTCGCGAGGGGCGGAAGGTAGGTTTTGGCCATGATAAGTGAATAGTTTGGGTATGCGGAGCGCACGTTTTGTTTCAAGCTTTAGTAATGAATTTTTTGAAGAGATTTTTGAGTTCCTTTCGTGGGCTAAATTTTAATGTATTAATTTATAAATAACATTGTAAATTCAGTTATTAAAATTGTAAATTTATTGTAAATCAAATAGTCAAGTATTTATAAAATAAATTTTTATTCTGGCGGGTTTCGATAAATTCTTAATGCGTTCGACTGGTTAAGACTCTAGTTAAAATTGCGTTTATCACATTTTCAAGAAACATTTTTTTCCTTTCTAAAAAATAATCATTATAAACATGCTGCTGGAATAAAGGTTAGGCACCCGTCTCTTACGAGGCAATCCCACAAAAAAACCCACAGGCGGCATCGATCTGTAAGTATGGAATCTACGACACTTAAAGCTCGTTTCATACTTCGTTCACACTTTAATGTGAACGGATTGACTGTGACATAAGGGTCACTGTAGCATGAAACGATCTTAACAGGGCAGTTTTTAGAGAATATTTTGAGAAAAGAGCGTTTATCAAACTATTTCTTTCACTTCTAGAGAGACGAGACAAGTAGCCAACCTTTCAACGCCAAACTCGAATCAAACACAAACCAGAATGATCTTCAGACCATCAAAACCACCTTAGCAGATACGATTTACCAGAACCTAAGGTAGCATTAAAAATTTCGTAAGATTTCCAGGTAATTATTTATGACAATTTAGGTGCAGGGAGAGCTTAAACTCCAGCGGCACTGTCTCGAGAAAAACGAGCACCGCCTCGGAATATACCCCCGAACACACTTATGTCACCAACACTAAGGGGCCCCAAGTATTGCTGAAGCAAACCAGTGTCAGCTACGCTAATGACAGCTGCCTGGTGGCTCCACAAGAGGTCCCCACATCTGTAAAGATAGTATACATACAGACTTGCAAAAAATTAATAAAATCTTTCAGGTGCAAACTCAAGAAATCAACCATCAAGAAGAGTTCAGGAGTGACATCCCCGATCACTCTGACGCTTTTAAAACCGAGTTGGCCAATAGCTTAAAGCAAAAGGAGTCACCGCCACTGATACCCGGTCAGAAAGTGAATCTCAAAGTGTTTGTTATGAGTATGGGCAATGATACTCCTCCTCAAAATGGGGCTGGAACACCTAATGGAGAAGCATCCACTGAAGTTCCTAGTGAAGGTGCAGTTAGTTAGTTGGATATCGTTTGAAATTTTGAGGTTTATTATATATTTTTAGGTGGAATAGATCTTGCAAAGCCTTTGGAGAAAGTCGAGTTAAAAGATCTGCCAGTTAAAAACGCGCTGCTATCCCCACAACGAAAGATATCCAGGTTTTTGGTGAGTCCGGTTCTCAGTGGTCAGTTAGACGTGCCGAAGGGACTTGACTCGGAAATTCGAGAGAGCGCAGCAGGTGGGAATTTCATTTTTGATATGCACTTTGAGTTCATTTACTTGATTAATTAATTAATTAATTACTCGTAGACGTAACTCCTAAGACTATTGATGGGAAAAAAATTAGATATTCTTAATATCTTTAACCGGAAATCACCTGCTCACTATTGCTATCTTTGCTAGAAAATGCCCAAGTCGAATCCCAAGACGTTTCTCCTCAGCAAACCATTGTTCCTACCCAACAACCTCAACCGCCTAGTAATCAGCAGTCAATGTTGCCCCAACAATCTGAACCACCTAGTAATCAGCAGCTAACACTGTCCCAACAGTCTTTGGTTGCCCCAGTAAGCATTCAGGCGCCCCAGCCTACTAATTTCGAAAATACAGGGACGCCCCTGGTAATCCAACCTGCACAGCAACTGGCTCCATCTGAACCAACGGCCAGTATGCCCAACAGGAAAATATCAGCACCGTTGGAAAGCACAAGGCTGGACGTTGAGAAACCCATGGAGCAGAAAATAAGCGTGTGTAGTTTGAAGGAAGATTCTACAAGGGGAGAAACAGGTTTGTGGCTTAATTAATGGTTAACATTGGGTGGTGAAAGTTTAATAAAATTATGATTGGGACCTGGTTACTAATACCTCACTATAGGTCAAGTGTGTGGGCCAGAATTGATCAACACAATCGAGCAGTTGAAGATAAGTTTGGATAATTTGAAGAACAGCAGTCATCCAAAGAAGGAAGATGAGCCTAAGAAGGTGCTAAATAATGTTGAGGTAACTTAATTTCATTGCATTCTATTATGATGTTGATCATTGTTCTTATCAATACGAGAGATTTCTGACACTTTTAGGTGCCTCCAGCGAAGCAGCCACCCTCCCAACCACAGTCTGCTTTCACTCCCGCTCCGGCGGTGACTCAACAACAGCCCCAATTTACTGCTGTGCCTCCCGCAGCCTCCACTATCACCCAAACGACCGTACCTTCACAGCCAGTGCCTCAATCCCAAGTGGCACCTCCTGTTATCAGTCAACCACAACAAATACTTCAAACTCCTCCCGTTATCGAACAGGCGCAGGGAGTACCAAATTTGCAGCAACCTCAGGTACACAACCCATGTTAGCCATGCATTATTGACATAAATCAATGGAAGTTCCAGCAATATTTCGTTGAAAGTTGGCTAAAATGAATGTATCAAGTTGGTAATGGAACGGTAAGTTAATTATATGCCTCTACTTTAAATTATAGGCCCCGATTCTCGCGAACGTCCCATCAGTAGTGGCTCAGCCTCCACAATACGTGGCTCCTTCCCCATCACAAACCATAGTGCAGCCCCAGTACACGCAGGCCCCACCCATCCAGCACGCCCCTCCGATTCAACCGTTGACTTCTCAACAATTGCCGCAAGCTACACCTCCGATCGAACCGGTGACTATTCCTGTCCAACAAACCGTGGCTCAGCAAAGTTTTGTGCCCATGGGTACTGTTAACGGCCAATATGTGCCACAAGTAGGATTTCTTGATATTTTCACGTATATTATAAATAAAGTGGATGAATTTAGCCACAACCTGGAGTTCCAGTAACACAGATGACGTATCAAGCTGCCCCAGCCATGACGCAATCGGTTATTTCTCCGCAACAGCAAATGATGCAAGTAACCACCAATCAACCCAACGAAGTGGTTTACCAGCCCCAACAAATTTACGCACAACCACAGGCTATGCCTTCCTCGGGATCTGTCCAAAACCTGTCAACGGTTGTGCAACCGGCTCATTTCCAGCCCTCTTTGTCCGTAGAGGAAAACCTGCAAGGTTATGCTAAGAAGGTCTTACCAGATCTTAAACACGTGATTGAGAGGTGATTGTGGGGGGGACTTCCAAGAGATGGTGTTTGACGATGTTTGGGTTTTAGTGGATCTAGTAGGAGCAGCCAGGCTTCGACGCCCCAGCAAGAGATGATGTATGATCTCAATTTTCAGAGGAATCTCCAGCAAAGGTTGTCGAACATGGGACCTTCAGCTGGTCAGTACGTGCCCCCTACTACGGTAAGTTATTTCTACGCCATCTTTTTAGAGGCGCTCAGTTAATATGCTCAGTTGACTGCATTATTTGATCATTTGGCTAGTCAAATTCAAAGAAAAGTCAAGGTAAATTGCAACTCTTATAAATAGATAAGTACTATGAAATGAAAGTTCAACTTTTTATTATTGTTTCAGGCACCTTCAAGTCCCCATGCTTTAATCACGTCATTAGAATTCCCTCAAGAACCGATTTCAGTAGTGATAGGTCTAAATAAGGTGGGTAAAGAGATTTGAGAGGTTTGCTAAAGTTTTCTATTTGAAGTTTCTAAGTTTAAGGCATTTTTGTTTTATTTCAGCTTCGAGTGGAGTCTGGTAGCGGTTCCGGTAGCGGAGCAGCCTCCTCAGAACTACTCTCTCCTGTAATTGAGGTGGATCAACAAACTTTCAACACCTTAAATGGTCAAACTCCAGCTCAGTTCCCCACAGTCACTGATCCTAAAATCAGGGATTTGAGCGATTTGAATGATCAACTGAAGAAGATTAATGAAAAGCCTGTGGTGAGTACTGAATTTGTGGTAAAGGGCAAAGAGCTTCTTTTACAAATGCCACTTTAAAAATATTGCACGAGATGTTTATTACGTTCTTTGCGAGAGGGTAAAATTTATTTAAATATCTATTTGTTGCAGACTTCCAGCGAAGGTCAAGCTCCGCCTCAGGTGTCGGATAGTAAGGCGGCGGATATCATTGAGGAGGCGAAGAGGGAATTGAAGCTGGAATTAGAAAAATTACACGAAGGAGGCATGACTGTTAATCAGGTAAATTATTGAAAATTCGTTTTGAAAGGTGGTTATAACATAATCAAGGTACTACAGTCTGTGCGCCCAGAAGGCAGCGACAATGTTTTTGACAATTCCAGAAAAATTGAGAAATTTTATAGTTTTTCTCCAGTCGATGGTGGTGGTTGATGAGGACGAATTAACTTTTACATGTAAAAAATCGATTTAAAAGTTGTTTATAGTCGATAATCCAGTATCAAATGCCGAAATAAGCTACTAGTGACGTGCTTAGGGCAATCTAATACTCTCTTATTTCTCATTCACAGTTCAGACGTCGTGTCAGTCTTTTTATCAAAGATCAAAAGTTAAAATTGTTGCGCGTAAGTAAACAACAGGCCCATTTTTTACCCCCATCCTACCGGCTATAGTTAAATGAATAGAGAGCTTAAACCCCTTACAACCGGAAAATCAAAGTTCGGATAACTTTAGGGAATAATTTTCAAGAAAACGATCAAATAATTTCACGGTATCGACTAATTTCTTCGTTTCCATGGAAATTATCTCCAATGCAGAGTTGGCGGTTCTTTGATCTGTCGGCCCCTAAACCGTTCTTTTTGGTCTGAAATGTTTTGGCACTGACAACTTCACGGACAAGTCAGGTCAAATATTTTTTAACCACAAATTTTTAAATAGTAATAGTGGCTTTCTAAAATCATCGTCTTAGACATGGATAGTCGCCTCATTGTCATGTCTCAAATAGTTCAAATCATGATCTTATCGCTTTTCATTTGAACTAAGTTGCTAAATAGTTTTTGTTTTTCTCCCTTCTTTACTCGAAATCCTCACAGGCGCTGCAGGAATCAACTCCTGACTCGGCCGCACGTGAACGTCGGGTCTCACGCTTCAGTGTAAGCGTGGTAAATGAACCTGACCGAAGCAGGCTGACCCCTCCGAGTGCACTCAACGAATCGAAACCGAACTTTCCCGATCCTTCACGGAAAGAGAGCAACGATTCCACCTCCAGCGGTGGCAACTCTGCTCCTGTCAACCACGCCGGAGCAGTATCGGCCGCGGGTACGCCCTTAACAGGTGCAGTCCAATATCCCGGCATCGGGAGGGGACAACCAGTGGGCGTGACGTCTGGCGCGACTGGACAAGACTTCACTACAGTGATCAACACAACCTTTGATTCACTGAAGACGACCCTGGTCAAATCATTGCCCAATACTGGGGGTAAGTAGCATTAAAATATTGCTTTCTTTTACTAATTACGATATTGATGTTCTAGAAGAATTGCCTAGTGAAGAAGAAATCTCGCAAGTGAGGGTAAGTTGCTGCGTTGTTTGAGGATTTTGTTCTATCGCCGCTTGTTGTGTATGTTGTTGTGTTTGCCGTAGCAGTAGGGAACGATTTATTTTTTAATTAATGTTGTCAATCACCACCATTTCCTGCCCATTAACGCTTCCGTTGATTTTTGTTTTTATTTTGTGTTTTATGTTTATAGTTTCCTCATACCACTATCACCAAAACTCCCTACATATCGCTCAATCTAGATTATCCGGCTCGTCCTCTGAGGAAATCGTTGAGCTACATAGATTTGAAAAAAGAGATAGAGACTATTATGCCCATTTCAAAGAGCGAGGACGAGAATGTGCGTCGGGCATGCATGATGGGCCGCAGAAAGTCCAAGACATTTCGACAATTTCCTCAAATCGTGGTCGTTCCGCCTGAAGCCGACAATAATCTAACTACGAGCATGCCCGACATTCACAAGTCTTTGGATGACTCACAGACCTCCAGTTTATCTCTGGTTTTGAATAATGTATGGGACAAAAACATATCTTGCCCAGATTTAGCCGATTCGAGCATGTTCAAAACTCTTGATATTCAGGAGTTCAATACCAATGCGGGAGTATTTGACTTTAAAGAAGCCACAGCTCTTAAACCACGCAAGTCAAATACTGTAGCTGTCTTGGAGAGTCAATGCGGTTACAAGCGGAAGAAGAAAAGACGTCTAGAAACGCCCACCGAGGTAATAAAAAGGAACTGGAAATCTAAGCACTCCAAATCAATGCATAACTTGCTCAATGAGATGCCAAAGGCGGGAGTTGATGAACAGAAATATCACACCATTCACTCCTCAGAGCAATTATTCTGTCGTACCGATCAGAATCTCACAAAGAACATTTTCAATCGCCAATTTGTCTTTCCCCCTTACCCAGACACCAGGACATCCACTCATCAAACATCTCCAACGTGCAATAATTGCTGCTGTTCTGCATTTTCTACCCACCGCAGCTTATCCTGTCAAAACTTGTCCTGCTGTTGGAGATGCAACATTCCAATTTTTTCTTGTGATACATGCCCAGTGGCATTAGATGATAGGGAACGGTGGGCGTGTTCTACTAGACACTTTGAGGCGAAGCTTAGGCGTAAAAAGACGATTCCTATTGAGGAGTATCTGGAGACATATTTTGAGGGCGAAACGGTAAGGGGAGTTGAACAGATCAAGGCAATAAAATAGCGAATTTTGGGCTGTTCAGAGCGAAGTCTATCGTTTTCCTACTTAATTAGATAACATAGAATCAATCAGATGCTTTGACTGACGGGGACTACTTACAATAAGTGGGCTATTATCGAATTTATGAGACATTCTCCCAGAATTCTGGCTCATTTAGTGACGGGGCATCTTTCGTCGTAAAAAAATGCATGGTAGTGTATATATAACCAACCTCATTTAGTTGTCATTAATTACTAACTGTATAGAATTAATGGAAAAATTACCTAAAATATGTTTTACACCAATCTTAACCGCTTGTGATTAGTAGTAAAAACTGTTGCTTTTGCTTCAACCATTTAATCAAATAGAAACTAATTTGGGTAGTAATGAGCTCTATTAAAGGGGGCGTTAGTTAAACAATTTTTCTCTCTCTGTAATCAGGAAGAGACTTTCGAAGAAATGCTCAATAGACAGAAGGCGGAACTGAACGCTCTGATGGAAGCACACAGAAGACAACAGCTTGAATACATGGGGAAATACAAAAGGCAAAAAGATAGAGGTGACACCTAGAATAACACGGAATGAATTCAACCGACAGGTAGGCATCACCAGACTGATTTGTATATTATTTTGAATTTGAAGTTGCTCTTTCTGGTTAGAGTGAAGCTGTACCAAGAGGATAGAATTGATTACTACATTGAAAAAATTGTGAGAATGAAGGCTGTATAATCATAATTATTGTTTATATTGTATAATATTGATTTCAAAAAGTCTAGTTTATTAATTGTATTTGCTAATAATTTATTTTTAATATCCTGTTATTCTAGTTTATTGTTTATTATGATGAAAAGAATCAAGCAGTAAACCTTACTATAGGCACAAAATGGGCATTTTTTTTCAATTGACTATCCATTAAAGATCCTGAATTCTTACCCCTACATATACCCAGAGTAGTATAAATATGAATAAAAACCATAAATATTGTAAAAAAAATAATTTTTTCATAGAAACTGGGAAATCATAGCCTTCATTAACCAAACAAATCATGGAATGTTCCTCCATTGTATCCAACATCACTGGAAGGGGCATTCTGGAAAGTTATATACATCCTAAAACAAAGCACTTGCATAATCTTAATGTTTCCATGCATCCATAAATTTGGAAGCAAACCTAGTTGGTGGTACACCAAGCGCTTGCTCCACTGCTGCATATAGAGCTTTAGCATGTTTTTTATTTTCGTTAACTCCAAGCCCTCCAATGCTCAAAAGAACCCCTTGTGCTGTAGGTTCAGTGGTACCACCAAATGCCATATTTACACCTCCCACTACTGTGGCTGCACAATACTACATAGAAAGGTACTGTTCATTGAATTATTGGGTAAATTGATATGATTTTTGAAGAGCGAAAGTGGAATATGGTTCAGGTGAAAGTGGAAATTTCACATTTAGCGACGAAATGATAAAAGGGTTACATAACAGGTCATGTTTTAATAATTAATGGGCGAAAAGTGATATTGTTTTTTTGCACTTACGCTAATGGGCTTCCCTATCGACTTGGCAATTATCTCGCAAAGGGTTGCAGGAAAATCCTTAGGAATTTTTTCTTGGGGCACATTAGTTTCAAGCCGAAAATGAGGCATTTTGAGGAGAGAAAATAAACTTAAAATTTAATTTGAGACCTTTTAGGTTACAATATCAAGTGCGACTGTCAGCTGTTTTTATATACCTAATTTCGGATTCTGATGATTATCTGTAATGAAGGTTAGTCACCAGTTTTTCCTCATCAATTTTCAGTTGTCACGTGATAGTTAAGGAACAAAACGGATAATAAGTCACGTGATAGAAAAATGAGAGAGACGAAAACAAAATATGCCATAACCTTAAAAAATTAATAATACACAAGAAACTATTCGAATTCAATGGAAAAGAATGTGGTTATTTAAAGATTTATTTTCTGCGAGAAATACTTTAACTTGGCATCTATGCAGAAGTAAGGGTAATGGATATGGTATTCCATTTTATAATTTTATCACTTCACATTCATTGTACCTTCCTCAAAAGAAAATGCTAAAAATTCTAATTTATACTAATTAGTTTATCAGAAGGTTCTGTAAGCATTCGATTTAATGAAGAAAAAAACAACCCAACTAACTACTACACAGAAATTACAACGTTAAGAATTTATCCACAGATCCTGCTGAACTCTTCCACTAACAAAAAATGGGCATAAAGGACTTATGGAGCATTTTGGACCCATTTTGTGAGAGACGTCCCCTTTATGAACTGCAGAACAAAACTCTTGCCATAGATTTGTCCTGCTGGATTTGTGAAGCTCAAAATGTAGCTGATTACCAAGTACAACCTCGAATGTACTTGCGGTAATAATCATATCAATTTAGTATTTTAGTTTTATGTGATACTTTCAGAAATTTGTATTTCCGCACCTGTTATCTTCTGCTCATGAATGTGAGCCCAGTATTTGTGCTAGAGGGCAAAGCTCCAGAGCTGAAATATGATACAATTAGTGCACGAAATGCTGTGCAATTTAAAGGAGCAAAAGCAAAGACTGCAGGAGTTAAAACTGGAAAAGACAGATCCAGGTAAAAATATTGTCATATTTCTGTCATATGGCTTAAGGTGGGATTACTTAGGTTCCATTTTGTGTTGAAACAATGTGAGGAAATGCTCAACTACATGGGCCTTGCATGTGTTAAAGGCCAAGGAGAAGCTGAAAGTTTTTGTGCATATTTAAATGAGGATGGTGTAAGGGCAAATTTTTTGTATTATACTTTGATGAAGAATATTTTTATTTCTTTATTTTATCTTGAAAAATTGCAACTTTTCCTGTATGAGAATTTGTGAGCCTATATACCAATAAAAGCAGCTTGTAGATGGGTGTATAAGTCAAGATTCCGACTGCTTTGCTTATGGAGCCAAAGTGGTATATCGAAACTTTTCAATTTCAACTCAGGGCACACAGGTAACAAGTGGAGGATCTGTAGACGTTTATGATATACGAGTGGCAAATGAACGACTTAGTACAGTACCCTATAAGGCCATTGATTTATTAACTTAACCAATTCAACCCATAGATTTTGGACGCAACAAAATAGTGGCCATGGCCCTACTTATTGGATCTGACTACTCTGAGGGAGTGCATGGCATTGGCAAAACTTCAGTATTAAAATTCTTCAACACAGTCTCAGATGAGGAGGTTTTAAATAGATTAAGGTATGGTGGGAATATTAAAAATGTGTTAATCTCTTTCATTTCTGGCTCCATGTATATAGAAGTTGGAGGCAAAAGGAAAATCTTTATACCACCTATAAGAAACAATTAAATGATAAAAGTATTTGCTCTTCCTGTGGGCATAAAGGCAAGGTGCAAAGTCATGCAAAAAGCGGCTGTGAAGGCTGCAAGACTACAAAGGGTTGCGAGCCTTTTGAGTACAAGGAAGACCGTTTAAATACCAAAAATGAGATTGCCATGAGGAGTAAAGCCCTTGAAGACCCACATTTCCCTGATGAGAATTTAATACAGGAATTCTTGGTGAAAAAGGACAATGTTAAACAGTTGGATTTGAAGTGGAAGCAGCCCAATCTTAAGCATTTTGTTGTAAGGAAAGCGAAAGTAACAATTTTTGTGTATTAAAGGGCAGTTTTTAGAACTTTGCAGTAAAATTTCTTCAATGGGAAGAGCTCTATGCATTTGAAAAAATGTTGCCAGTGCTGACAAGGTGGCAATGCAGAAATCCTGAATTTTTGGAAGTCAAAGATGCACTGAAAGGAGTTGTGAAACCGGAGAGGATAAAGAAAGTTAGGAATCCAAAAGGTAGGTACTCTGAACGCTATAAAGTAAAGAGTAATAGTACTCACTTTGCACCATACTACTAGGAATCATTAAAGTTAAAGCTTAATATTTCGGCAGCAGTTTAATTAAACAAATTTCAAAACACTGCAAAAGGCACTCGCATTCATTTATACGTTTTAAAATTACAAGACTTTGAAAATGACCCGAAACTAGACTTAAAAATCCATCGACACGTATTTATACAAAAATTCGTAGACGGGAGTGTAACTTTTTGATAAGGAGACTATCGAAACAAAACAATAATGCTCCGGTTATCAGTGTTAATGGCGTCTCCGCCTTTCTTCCAATTTCGCTTGCGAAAACTAACAAATTTTGAGTGAAAATGTGAGAAAATTTTGGAAAAGTTCGCATGGAATTAAAGGACAATTTCACAAAAATGTCATAAGTGTACGTAGGAGATTACACCTTGCTGAAAACAGGTAAAAGACGTTCTTCGTTTCGATTTGGTTCAGAACTACCGGGAATTAATTTCGTTTACAAAGTCGTTCGACGACCGAGAAACAAACTTGGCAAGAGCTCAATTTGAATTTCGCTAATAGTTTTTTGCAACGTGACAAAAAGTCCTTCGCGGAGGTGCGATCAGTGCAGTATTGGGTCAAACATTATCAAATATCGACATTTAATTAAACTCTGTTTTTATGTTATAAAGATAATTTGTTAAAATCTTTATAGATTCAACTTTACTGTAATTTATTAACTAGGTCAAAAAAGTTTGTAAAACTACTTAAAACGAGCATTTACTTTTAAAAAATTAGTATTTTCTTGCACTCCTCAAAACTATTATTTTAAATTTTTGCATTATTTTTTTTATTTAAAACGTATTATCGTTATTTCTTCTTAGTTTGGAACGATAGGAACGGCGAATGAAACGCAAACAAGAAAATATGCACTACAGTATGTCAATTTAACTAATTCTTAAACTAATCTCACAGTTTTTTCCCACGTGCGGCCGTATTTTGAACTAAACTTTCCGCAAAAATAATAGAAATGGTGTATAACTATAGATCTATCTTACCCTGATTTACTCCTATCCCCCCATCCTGTCCGTGGGACTATCCTCCCTTCACTAGCCTTCCAAAAAGGGGCAGAACACCCAATTATCGTTTTATTCCGCACGACGAAGGTCTTATTTGCCTTTGCCCAACCGCTCGACTGAATCATCTAATAAGTGATACCGGTTCAAACCATGCAAAAAATCCTTTAAAGCTTGTTTTCGGCAAAGATGTACTCGCAAGTCGTACCATAAAGAACGATCAATACGCGGCTCCAAATACAGTGTTTCCAGATTTGGTTAAATGGGAGAAAAGTTGCGCATTTTAAATTAACAATTATTAAAAGAAAAGACAATTTTCAAATTTCCTTCTTATCGTTCCTGCGGTATGGTGAGAGAGAGGGAGACGAAAATCACCTTTTTCTTAACAGTTTTTCTTATAGGATTCTACAAGGCCGTTTGGTGTTATTTCCCATTTCGTTTGTCAAGAATGACCAACTTTTTTTGTCAAAAGACAACCCTGATAAATTTTTCTGTCGATTTTAACACTTTTTTGTTACAAATTCATTGATATACCCTACTTAGTAATTCACGTAATGCTTGGGGTTTTTTTTATTTAAATATCTATCACAGTTTACGAACCCCTCTGTTGAACGTCTTTCCTTGAATATTTGTGTATCAAAAACTATACAGGGTGTAGTATATCATCATGGAAATATTTTAGAGGGCGATAATGCAAAATCAGCAACATAATAAAACGTGCTAATAGATCTATGAGATCTATCAAAAACATATTTTCAATATACAAGGTGGCCAAGTTTCAGATATGTGTTTCTTTCACTTTTGGATTGAATTATAATTTTTTACAATTTCGTACACCTATTTTTTTTAAGTCGCTCGACAACAAAACATTAAATTGTCGGCAACCCTATACAGGGTGTTGGGTCATATATGCAATTTTATGGTTTGTATCTTTTTTTGAAATTCCCCCTCTGAATTCTGAGACCAAATTTAAATACCTTCCTCAATTCTTGGACTTTTTGGTATCTTGTAGTATTTTTGTCTCTTCCACTGATTTCTTAGCATTTGCAAAAATATCTATCAATCCAAATTAGGAATGTAAATGATTCAGTTATCAACAATCCGAAGCAATACGAAATATTTAATCAAATTCCTCAAAATAAAAAATCTAAACTAAAATAAAATCATAAAAACTGTTGAAAATGTGCCACTCTGCACATGGAAAGGCTATGTGTTTTAGTCTGCACGATGATATATTAAGAGTACATCCTGTATAATAAAATTTTGGAAAATCCAACCGGAAGTAACTTGATAGGTTTTTCTGTTTTTTAGGAGTTCCAAGCTACGAAATAATCTGGTCAGACAATAATGACGAATTAAAGGATTTAGTTCCAGAAGACCAGATAGCCAGCAGTAATACTGACAAAGAAAAACTTTGGTCGACGATAGAACCTCAACTGTTGGTAGAAAAAGCGTATCCAGAGCTAGTGGAGCAGTTTAAGCAATCGAAAGTTAATCCCAAGAAAGTTCGAGAAAAGCGTAAGAGAGACGTAAAAGAATTATCTGAACAGTTGCAGAATGTGTCAATTAGTCAACCCTTAGTTAAAAAGCTTACAAAGTCTCGAATCGCTAAAACAAAAAATATCGATGTAATTGAAAATCCAAATTCAAGCATCAAACCGTTAAACACTAAAAAGGCAATTAATACAAACACCAGGAAACACAAGGCAAAAAAAGTCGATGTTGCTCAGAAAACTTTGGACACTTTCGTGAAGAAAGCCACATTAAACTCGTACAGCCAAAAAGCAACTTTAAGCCCCATAGAAAAATATTCCACTCCAGTTAAAGGCACTAGGAGTGAGCCCGTATTTGATCTAGATATGTCATTATTTAGCGATGAAAGTGATGGGGACTTATCGGATATTGTAGACAAAATCATTTCGAAGAATCAGGCAGCAAACAAATTTAAAAATATAGCTGAAAATTACCTTAACAATCAAGGAAATGCCGATATTACTGCTTTAAACAAAACACAATACAGTCACATTAGCAACAGCGCAAGTTTCTTTACAACTAATCCTGGAGATGATGTAGATATGTTTGAAAGGGACTTTAATGAGACTTATAAGGACTTCCGAAGCGACACAGAAGAATATGAGTTTGATGATGATAGTGGTGAGGAGGTTGAACATCCAAAGGAATTAGATTCTGATGACAGTTTCTGTGAGAAGAACTATATACCTTTATATGATAGATTAAAATTAAAGATAAATAATTGATACAACAAATTTAATAATATTGGGAGATTAATACATTCCAAGATCTATTAAAGTATTTGAAGTGAATTCATGAATAAAATATCAGTTTGATTTTGGCGATAATGATATTTTTTATTGGGTAATTAATACCAATGATTTCCACTTCCTTTCCAAGTAATCACACGGTACCTAGATGCCCGAAACGAATCCAAGTCCCCCCTGATAATGACTACATAACTACTTAAGGCTCCTAGCTGGAAGGGGTATTCAGTTCTACCTGGAACGCCGTGTACCAATGACGCTTTTTTGTTTAAAAATTGAGGAGTCGACACAGGCACTAGTCGATTGACCCTATTCTCTTAAAATAATCAAACTTTGCGTGGAAGCCAAAGCTTAAATAAGCTTCTATCTGAAGTATGAAATGCGTTATCAATTGCCGCAGTACTTACTTTTATGTATGGCTTTCAGGTTAGCTCTCCGAGAGTTCCAGTTACAAGATAATTATGGAAAAAAGTTAATTTACTCAGAATTCAAATTTATTCACTTTTAATTTAAAAAAATTCAAAAATATCATGCAAGAACACAAAAATACAACGCCGAACATTTAAAAGTGGTTAATGATAATCATATCGCTAAATGAAACACAGAAAAAGGAAAATACCTGTATTGAGTATGCCTCCTCTAGGAATCCTGTCCTTATGATAGAAATCCCTTTGACGAATCCTAGATAAGGCTAAATTTGGGGGACCTTTCCAACATTTCCGACTAAAGCGATTAAAGACCGAACAGAAATCCTCATTAACAGATGTGACACTCTTTAAATTCCTTTTCTTTTTAAAACATCCTTTAAGCTTATTCGGACAGATTGCTCCGCAAAATCCCAAGTTTTCCATTTTTCAGACCTGGGATAAAACATCAATGTACAATTAAGTCGGAAGGTGTATTAAAGCAATATTTTTTGTGTTAATACATGAATAATGTACTTCTGTAAAAACCAATTGCTACTTCTGCCTCTATTAATTCGTGGAGTAAGTCTGAATAACGTGGGAAAGCTCACTTCTCAGTGAGGTTTTCGCACGATGCTTGAGGCATGAAGCAACAAATGTAGCAAAAAAAGGTATTAGAGCAAGAAAACGGAAAGTGAGGTTATGTTTGCTTTGCTATTTACCCTCATTCAGGTCCAGATTAATCCTCGGATCCTTTCGTTTTTTATCCTATCCTCGGGCAAATCCCTCCGTAATTCGTTCCCAACCTACCCGCAAGTTTGGATCGTTATAGCAAAAAATAAAGATGAAAGTTATCCCAATTTTTTGCCATGTTTTAAATTAGAGCCAATCTCCAGAACAAATATCTAATATGTGGTCTAAATTAACTTTTGACTAATTTAAGAAACTTTTCTGAATGGTGGCTTTTGTGAGAGTAAAACGAAACCCCCCTTCCCCTTTAAGTTTTACAAACATCCTTGAAATCCTTAGTGATGTTTCCATTGCAATCCAGAGCTTAATTTATCCTCAATTTCTGTTGTGTCCCTCCACATTTATCCCACATGGCTCAAGAGCCCTTTCCATCAGTATTTTCCTTTTTATCCAACGTTGTATGTCCAACATTGAAAAACAAAATACAATATTAGCCACTTATCAAAACTACACAGTATATTTTGCAAAACTCATCCGAAACACCACGAAGATTGTTATAATCATAAACTGAAACGGTGGCGTTTGAGTGGAGTTCGGATTCGTATCATGATCTTAATTTAATTATTGAAATCTTGCACGTTATTTACAGGAAATAACCTCGAGATATGGACAATAATAATCATTAAAACTGAGAGCGCAATACACATCTAATATGAGCGTAGAAAAGTAAGGAAAGCAATTTTTAATGATCAGAGGCAAACGCTCTTCCCAAAGGTAAACCTAGAAAAAATACAGTGGTGATAACAAACAAACTTCGAAATTAAATAAGATATTTTTATCACTTAATAAAATTATCGGAAAATCAATAAGCAATCACTGGAACTCATTGATTCATGTTCCAGTGACTGACTGACGTATCACATCTAATCGTGTACTTAAATCTAATAGATACTGACCTACTTCGATCCTTAAGAACGAGATCTGCTCCTGGAATAGCTCCTTTTGACCGGGCTGTAGGTTGGAGAGCCTCGTCTGCGTGGAGAGAAAGAGCGAGACCTCGATCGCCCTCCAGAACGGCGGCTGTCGCTTCCTCCTCTGTCTTCTTTCACACGGATGTACGCTACTTCACCCTGCAAATAGACGTTTTAAATCCTTAAAGTGTTCTTAAACTTTCCGTTCCGGTTATAACAATGTCCCGCATAACCTTCATGTATAATATATCAATATGAAAAAAAAAACAATATAATTGGTGCACAAATGGAAACACACTTACTGGAAATGTTAATAATTAAAACAATTCCCATTATTATCTATGGACTTTTGTCATTTATTGGATAGATGATAGATGCCGTTAAGATAGAAATTTAGTGTTTTTGAGGTAAAAATTATTTTTTTAATCATTTGCGAACTTTCAAGAACCACTTGCCACCTCGATGAGACTGCATTAATCTGAATAAGTTAAAACTGAAAGGAATTAAGTCAGAGAATATGCCGCATACTGGAGAGCCTAAAGAGAAAATGACTTCTTCCTGGGTTCGTTTTATTGTATACGGTCGAGTATTGTCACGCAGCAATATTACTTTCACTTCCTGGACCGCGTAAAGGACTCTTTTTTTCTTCAGAGTTGCACATAATTTGATTATTTGATTCTGATAACGTTAAACTGCGTCAGATAGCCCAGAATCTAGAAGTTCTTGGTAATAACTTCCAATCTCACCAGCCAGATAATGAAACTTTCTTAACTCAATATTTGATTTTGTAAATAAGGTTAATTGCTGCCCTAGATCAACCAATGCTTTCCTACGTTTAAGATTCTTATACAGTATCCACTTTTCATTGCATGCAATAAGTTTATGTAGAATTTGTTTGTTTTATACCAAGAAAGCAAGTTTATGCAGATGTATTCTCTTTAACTTTAATTTTAACTTTTTTCGTATTCAGTTAGATTAGAAGGACCTATTTTGTTTTTTGGAAACTTTCCCATTACATGCACTCAAAATTAAATTGCTTGGTGAAGCATTCCTAACTATTCTACAACCTTTTTTTCAGTTTGACATGGATTTATGTCCAATAAAGTTGGACTACAAGGGGTCTACGCCCGAACCTCGATCGTTCTCAAGGCAAAAATTTACCTTCCAAAATTCCTTAAAACACTTTAACTCCACAATCCAAATTAATCATTTCTGTAGTTTTAGCAGCTTTTTTTTTCAATAAAAAAAAAACCTTAATATTCTTAAATTTTGCCTGGAAATATCCATCACTTAATTGCATATTTCATGTACCGAATGACAGCTTCAGAGCAACTGAAATTTTTATCAGTAAAGAGCAATTATTAAATGGCACACACAAAATTACAGACTAATTGGATGCATTTATGTAAACATTTTAATGTAATTAACTTCACTGCTCAGTTTGTTTTTGTACATCTATTATGAGTAAAACTTCTACATAACAATTACTATTAAAACTTCTGAGCTACTCACCTCATGAGACCTAAACCTGGAATCATCCAGCTTCTTGATGGCATACTTCATATCCTCATATCTCAAGAATTCCACTACTCCTGAGCCGTCCTTAAATGCATCGGCAAAACATACATCTCCAGCTTCACGCATGTGGTCCTATAATTTAATAGTACCTCTTCAATATTTCATCAAAGCCCTTTTTCTAGTTAACATGATTCAAACTTTCAAAAAATATCAGTAGAGTGTATAGTGTGATTAATGTCAATATGAAGTGTTCAATGTAACACAATGTACAGCATAATTAAAAATCAATTTTCTACCCATTTTATATAAACCTCATTGAACAGAGGAAATATTTTGTTCTCACACTGAGTAACAGTTGCAAGTAGTGATAATCTCACACCTTCAATATTTTATCAAGAATTACCTACCTTCAAATCTTGCCAAGAACCACTGGGTGGTAGTCCTGTAACTAAGACACGGTATTGACTTCGTCGGGCCGGAGGGCCTCGGTTTCCCCGACCGCGGCTGCCTCCACGGAAACCACCACCACTGCTGCTGCCACCCCCACGGCCTCCACCACTTCCTCCTCTGGGAAATTCAACCCGGAGGCGATAACCATCATAGTCATAGCCATCTCGGGCATGTACCGCATCTTCAGCATCTCTATGTAACAATAATATTCATTTTTTTTTATCCCGGATAAGTAGAAAAGAGGTCCGCAGATTCTCGTCATAGAGAGTGAACTGTCTACTACAGAGAAGACTCATACAAGTACTCACCTAGGATCTTCAAATTCTACGAAGGCAAAGGGGGGTCCACGCCGATTTTTCAAATCTACGAATGTTACTTTACCAAATTTGTAAAATAAATCTTGAATGTCTTTGGTGCGGATATCTGGGGGTAAATTTCCAACATATATTCTGCAATCGTTTCTTCCTCCGGACATATTTAAAAGGTATTGCTAAAAGGTTTATTTCAAAAATTGCAGATTTGGGTTGCTGGACAAATGAAGTAATATACTAAATTTAAACAAGAAACAGTGAAAACACAAGGAAAATGTGGAGCAGAAAAACGTTGAAAAGAGAGACAACTTTTAATGGCGATGGCCTGACGCGTCTAATTCTGCTAGACTAGACATGCGCATTGTATTGCGCATAAGGCACAGATTTCGACAACCGTCATAATACACATCATTTCTACTACGACCAATCCGAGTGCTTTGTTACTGTCAATTTCAAATTCAGGTTATGATGAACTTAAAAATTTTGTTCTTGTATGATTTTTGGATTTCTTAAACAAATAGACTCGAAAAGTAGATTCAACTCAATTTTACTCTTCTCACCAGTGCTGACTAGAACTACAAATAGTATGAACTAAATTTTTTTCCTAGCAAAACTCAAATATGACTGAAGTAGATGTTTTTATAAGCAATTACACATTGGTTGATCCAGAAATTTACCAGCTATGGATAGAAGGATATACAGGTAATCTTTAACGAATATTAATCCTCTAAATCCAAATAACACCACAATCATATTGGAGCTAGTGAAGCTGTAGCGATCTTGGACAAGAAAGGTCTAGGTAAACAAACTGGAGCCACACTAGAGCTAATTGCCAGTGATGTGCTGGACCATTATCGCACTTATTCTTTACTAGAAAAACTGTTAAATAATCCTTACAAACTAAAGGAACAATCAGCCTTTCAAATTGAACCTGAAACCAGGTTGCTGCTTATTGAAAAGTATTATGAATTTGATGATGATGTGGTTAGGGAGTTGTTGGGAAAGAAATTGAGTTCTAAAAACCGTAAAGATTTGGATGAAGTGTCCGATAAAACTGGAAAGCCTTTAAAATCTTGCAGGTATAGATACAAGTATTGCAGTTGCAGTAACTATGTGGTGTTTCATTAATAAACTCAACAATGATAATTTCACAATAATTTGTAAAATTGTTGAAATTAACACTGTAAAAACAGTTTTATTGAAATTTTTAGGAGACAATTTGACAACATTAAAAGAGTATACAAAACTGTAGAGGAAATTCCTGGATCAATTATAGAAAACATTAGAAAATCATTTTATGTTTCTGAAGAATTAGCCAAACAATATGCATGTATAGTATTCCTATCCTCTATTAGATTTGAAACTTCAAAAAAGGTAATGATTCACCACCAGCCTATTCTTTTGATATAAGTTCACAGAATTCTACTTGTGCAGAAACTGAGCACAATGCAGTTCTCTGCCTGGAAAAAATGCTGTGAAGCTATAATGACTCATTGGACATATAAGCTTATTGGACCAGAGTACTATGACACTGAGATGGACAAAGAATTTTTATTGGAATTGAGGGAATTAAAGATTTTATTGGACAGAGAAAAGGAACACAAACAGTTAGATTTTGCCAAAACTCTTTAGATAAGAGGCAAATGCATTGAGCTTCTTTCAGATTGGTGTGTGTTAACTTGAAACCAAAGCTGTTACAGAAAAGTTTTACAGAACTGGATGCAAATTTTCGAAAATATACAGCAGCAATTTTAACTTTAGCTTCAACTCTGCATCGGTCTAGAGACATGAAAAACTTGTTTGTGGAATTTTCCCAGATATTAGATTTGTTTAAGACTGGGAATTGGACCACCCATGATCTGCAGCAGTTTTTCAGTGCCTATAATTCCTGTGCATTGGAGCTTGATGCAATTAGGTAGAAATTGTTACATTAGCATTGCTTCATTACTTATGAAATTGTTTTATCTATTTCAGAAATGACCCAACTCTAAGGACTTCTTGGGAAAAATATATGAAAGTTGTAGGAGTGTGTATGGTGGTAATGTATGCTGCACCTTAAAAATTGGAGCTTAAATAAAAATTGCATCAAGAAATTCTGCAAGTTAATGTCACTGTGAAAGTGGAATAAGGCATAATTTTGCAAAGTTACTGTGAAAAAAATAACTAGGACTTCCGGAATTTTTCAGTAGTAGTCATTGAACATTAATGTATGCTGTACATTATGTATATAGAGTATTTAAATATGTAACATTACAATATGTAGATATACTATGAAAGAATTTGAAGATAAAATTGTACGTAACGTTTTAATTTATGTTCATTTGAAGAATATATTAAATTTCCTTTGAATTCACCATATTGTCAGAAAAACAATAGCTGGCCAAATAAGGAAATTTGAACTTGTGAACGTATATAAAATAGAAATCAACAAGAAATATTTTTTACAATTTTCGGCTAATTTTACGCTGTTTTCCCATATATGGTAAGCAAAATTAATACTGACTGATAATATATTGCACATATGGCCCCAATTCTTAATTCCAATAGATGTGACGAAAAAGGAATGACGTTAATTTTATCCTTCATAAAACAATGGCCGCGAAAAGTCAAATGACTTGATTTGAGTTTCTTGCGAGCCGCATGTTGCCAGTGAGTCACCTATGGTACCGGCCGGTCGTTATATTAAAAGCTTGTTTTATTCAGATATTCATATTTGGTTATTTATTAAAATTCCTTTTTGTATTATTCAAAGCTTCCGGGATTGATATTTGGAAAATTAAATTATTATTATTATGATGTTTGAGAACATGTGGCAACAGTAGCAAGATTCGGACATTAATGGCAACAATGGCAAGATCCAAAAATCTATGGCAACACCGGCTGCTCCTTACTCAAAATGGCCGCTGCGTGAATCTCCAAGTCTGCTTTTTATTTATTTTTTTGCAGGAAGTTTAATTAATATTTTGATTATATTTGCGAAAAAGGACGTTGGTAAGACTATATCGCTTTTATATTTCCTAACACTGCTGCCCTCTTTTACCTAGACCCTCTGGTTATTGTGTTTTACGCAAATGTTTATTTATGGATGAGCAGCAGGAACATTAATACAAGGGAATGTCTTAAATATCTAAATAAGTAATTGCGAACTTATTCTAATGGGAAAACCACAAAAGGCACGTGTCGACAATTCAAAAGAACGCATCTAAAAAACAAGTTGAATCTCTTCCCTTGGCTTGATGGGACATACTCTATTTATAGCCCATTACTTTTATTTCGTATTAAATGTGACATATTTTAGAAAATAGCCAGAAAGCGGCTATTTTTACCACAGTGAGAGCGTTTTTTCACCTTTCTTTCGGCTTTTCAGAGCCGCACTAACGACATGGTTTGCGAAAAGTACAACTAAATAAGGTCAATATTACACTACTGCAGCCTGAACTTGGCTCTCATTCAGCAAGTAAATATGCCTGTGTTAAGCCCTCATAGGAGTTCGTCTTCAGGACTCTCAGGCTCCTATAGATCGACTTACAGTTCACCTTTGGATCGATCTTATTATGGAGGATATAATAATCCTCGTGTTTATTCTGAACGATTTACCACCAGATCCTACACAGATACAGACGGAAGAAGAATATATTCAAGGTAAGGAGTGGTCCTTTATGTTAAATGAAGGAATAACTTTAAAATCTTATTATTTTTTAATAGAATTTTTAATAAACAGTAATTTTTGGATCCTCCCACATCTTCATAAGCAAATAATAATGAGAAACAGGGAATCTGTACACATAATGACAAAAATAAAATCTGGCTGGCTTCATAACCTTGTTTTTTCTAATGAACAATGAAAAGCTATTAGATTCAACAGATTCCTGCATTTGCTAAAAGTTACTGGCAATATATGTGTTTTCACTTTAAATGTAAAAAGCTCAATTGTATCTATAGTAAGAAAACAAGAGCTATCCATCTGAAGTAATTATTGCATTGTTGCAGTTGCAAGTCTTTTTTGGTAAGAACAAGGCCTTATTTATGAAATCTCAAGAATTTGGGGACCAGTTAACCTAAAAAAACTAAAATACTCAATTTCATTAATTTCATATTACCTTACTACTTTCAGAAGTGGATCCATAACTGAAGATGGTGTCACAACTAGATTTCATGAAGAATCAAGAGAGGATTCTTTATCCAGAGATAATGGAATTAGTTCTATCAGAGAGGGAAGCCTTTACGATTATCCCATACGTAGGCAAGTCGCAGTGTCTACATTATTCATAACACAGATCATGTCAAATCTAATTTTGTAGGGATAATTCTTCAAGTAGATCAGATAGATTGTCAACATCAGGAGTTATAGAGTCAGTGGCCGAATTAAGGAATAAATATTCACCTGCCAATTATGTTCCAGCCATTTACAGAAACAAATATGAGAACATCTCCAGATCAAAATCAATAAATGATATTGGTAAGAATGCTGATACAGACTGTTATAAATAAACTTGAGAGATAAGTGAATAAGAATGTCTCAAATGCTTCAAAAATCTAAATGTGTCAATAACTATTGGGACCCTTTTATTAATCTTGCATATTGTGAAGAATAGAAAGGACACGAATTCGAACGTTTTTGGCCATATTTGGCAAAGTCAGCAATGCACGCAGCAAATTTATTTGCGATTAACATATTTCATCGAAACTTTCCCAATAATTGTTAATGAAATACAGCAGACGCTCGATAACGTAAATATGGGATAACTAAAACTTGCGCTAATGTAAACACATACTTCGTTCTATAGCATCAAACGGAACACGCGATAATGTAAACAATGTATACGCTCGATGACGTAAACAACTTTTTGCGACGGTGAATCGCCGATTTATGTTGGGGATTCACCTTTGCAAGAAAGTACGACAAACCTGGCAAACCAAGCCAGTCGTAGATGGTGTTTAGAACACGTTTATACATACGTTATAACAACCAATACATTGCATGCGTTAATACATTTTTACGATCATGGCATCCATGTCGTATAAAAGAAAATGTTTAAAATTAAGTGAGAAAGTGAAAATTATAGAAGAAGTTTCATTAGGCGCTGGAGTAACACAATTAGCAAAAAAATATGGTGTATCAAAAGCAACAATTTGCAAAATTAAGCGCATGAAAAGACAACTTTTACAAAGAACGTGCAATACATTTGGAGGACCGGGAAATAGAAGAACTTTAAAAAATGCAAAGGCACCCAAAATGGAAAATTCTCTGTATAAGTGGTTTTTACAACAGCGGGAAAATCATGTTCCAATTAGTGGCGAAATACTTAAAGAGAGAGCTAAATTGTTAAATCAAAAACTGAAAGAAACTGAAAATTTCGTTGCTAGTGATGGCTGGCTGCAACGATTCAAAGGAAGATATGGAATTCGACTGTTATCTATATCTGGTGAAAAATTATCAGCACAACCACAATTAGTACAACCATTTAAAGAAAAATTGATAAAAATCATTAAAGAGTTAGATTTAAGAATGGAACAAATTTACAACGCAGATGAAAGTGGTCTTTATTGGAAAATGTTACCAGAGAAAACTTACGCTGCATCATATGAAAAATCTGCTCCGGGTATAAAAACAGAAAAACAACGAATAACGTTTTTGGCCTGTACTAATGCTAATGGTTCACACAAGATAAAACCATTGGTAATAGGAAAAGCACAAAATCCACGATCATTTAAAAATTTTAAAGTTCCTGTTGATTATGACTGTTCAAAAACCGCCTGGATGACTAGCGGTATATTCCTGAAATGGTTTCATAAGCGCTTTGTTCCTCAGGTATAACAATAAACAAACACAAATGATCTGTGCATAATTTAAAGATGTTTTTCAATTTGTAGGTAAAAAATTTCCTAAAAGAACAGAAGCTTCCAATAAAAGCGTTATTACTATTGGATAATGCACCATGTCATCCTCCAGAACAACAACTGAGGAGCAGAGATGGGTCAATTTTTGTTATGTACATGCCTCCTAACGTAACATCAATAATTCAACCAATGGACCAGAATATAATAAGACTAACAAAACTGTACTATCGAAAGTTTTTACTTTCATCTGTTTTGTCTAAGAATCCTCAAAACATATCTGATGCTTTAAAAAAAGTAACATTAAGAGAAGCTGTCACAGATTTACATATGGCCTGGAGTGAACTTAATCAGGAAACTATTGCAAAATGTTGGAATAAGCTGTTTAGTACCAATGATGAAGATAATGAAGAAGAGAATGTTCCCTTAAGTGTAATTAGAGAACGTTTGCTATCCAGCGTTGACTCTATTGTCAATAGTGCATCATTGGATGTTGTTAATTTATTGAAAGTAGTGAATCCTAACACTGTTTGTACCTCAGCTGATATTAATATTTGGAACGAGGACAAACTAACGAATGATGCTACTAAAGATGAGAACAGTGAGAATGATGAAGACGATTCCATTGAAGCAAAAAGTTTGGTGACTGATGCCCAAGCTGTACATATATTTAATGAAGCTTTAGATTGGGCTGAAAGAAAAGAAGTGTCATACGCGGATATTTTAGTTCTTCGTAAATTACGGGCTCAGGCATTGGAAGATAATGCTAATCGCAAATTTACGCAGACTAAAATTGCTGATTATTTTTCTTCTAATTAATAACTACTTATTACTACAATAAAAGAATATTTGTTAATTTTTTATAGGTATGTTAGTATTAAACGTTTCTTTCAATAAATCTTTGAATTTTTAAATTACGTTCGCTAATGGAAACATTTCGATAATGTGAACCACACTTGGTTTTAATTAGTTCACATTATCGAACGTCTGCTGTAATTGGATTTTTCCGTGCTTTTGTTATACTTTATAAGGAAAAAAAATTTTAGCTTGGTTTCTCTAGGTTTGCCGCCAATTGAATCAAAATCCACAAGTCCATCTTCAGGGTTGTCGCGCAAAAAACAGGTAACTCTTGACGATACTGGCAACAGCGCCGCTTCGTCCGCTAACAGCAATAACGCTAACTGCAGCAGCAACAGCGCAAATAATAGTAAACACGGCGGAGCAACTAACGCGAATAACAGCCGTAGTTTGGCAGATTTGCCGGATATGGACGCGAACGGTAATCGACGCGCTAGCGTTGCTGACTTGTGCAGGCGGTTCGATGATAGACCGCCACGCACGGCCCCTGCCAGGGTCGTGGGAGGCCGACAAATAAGACGGGGCGACGAAGCGACCGCGAAAGTTCATAGAGAGGTGTGTTTTCACTCATTGTTATTTTTTTTTCGATAGTAAAGGTTGCGATGATTATCCGGGTTTGGTAGTTGCAACACTATCTCTGATAATTAAATTTTTGGCCAAATCGAGCTGAATTTTTAGGATGACTTATGTATTTTGAAAGATACAAAATAAAAAATATTTTGATCTATCGCCTGGCCAGGAACAAATTCCAAACATATTCTCCTGACAAAAGTCCAAACTCGAAAATTTTAATGTGAGCTAATTCATTTTTAAAATGTTCCATTTAAAATCACTCTGAAAATTCAAACGACTCGTCATTTGGCCAGAGGCTCGATTTTCAACTTCAAATTCTTAACATCATTCAAAAAAACGTTACATTTTAAACCAACTTGGAGAATAACATCTCCACCTCAAAGTTTAGTTTCTTCATGTAGCATTTTTCCACACACAAATCATACACCTCAGCCATCCTCACACGCATTTGTCCGCTTTTGCAAGGCTTCTCCGGCCCCACCCATCAAGTCGGCAGCTTTCAGTAACGGTCATCTGTCAGACACGCCGCTTAGCAATGGAAGTAGTAGCCCCACCCCTGTTTCGCTTAGCAATGGGCGTGCCAGCCCCTCCTCCCCCGTGCCTCATGACAACGATGATGGCTTGCTAGAAAATGAGCGTATGGATGAGGTATTAGAGATGCTGTTTAAAGCTAATTCGTTGTTGACACTGGTTGTTATCAAGCCATATGGTTGTTTTTTTTTTTTAGTTTAAAATGGATAAGAACGGAATTTCAATTAAATCTGGTGACTCTGAATCCGCATTTACCAACGTCACATGCTTTTTTCTTAAAACACACCGAGTTACAAATCTTGAGCAAAAAATCGCAATTGCCTTTGTAAATTAGAATAATTAAATCTTGCTTTGGCTCATGCTTCCGTGCTTTTTTGACAGGAGTTTAGCTGTTGGATCAGTTTAACTATGGTCACGGTGATTTTGCACTGATCAACATACTCATCGTGTATATATCATCAGGTCTATGACCAGTTCCAGCAACGAATATTAAATACCTACAACCAACGTTTTTGGTTGAAACTGACGCCTATTACAGAGAGAAAATTCTTCCAAGCTTGAAGCAAATGGCGACCAAGAAAAAGACGAAAAAGTGAACGGAGAGGAAAAAAAGAAAAGTTCCAGAGTAAACCAGTGTGCCAGTTTTATACCGAACGAGCCGCCTAACGATGAGTTGGAGAGCGAAAACGAGAAGATTGGAAGAAAATACAGCTATGTAAGTAGATAATAGCGGATAATTATTAAACAAAAAAACCTCGCAGTAGATGCGAAACCGTAATAGTAGAAGGTTGATTGAGCATCTGACTGAACCTACTTTCCCACATGGCGGTCAAATTAAAATTCTTTCAAACCCGTGAAAATTCATTAACTTGTATATATTTTGCTACCGAACAACAAATGCCGGACCGGTTAAATCGGCAAGTGGATGTAGGCTGAGACATGTATTAATCCTAGGCATGTCTCCTTGCATTTTGTTTTGAGGATGACCCAGTTCTTGCAGTTTGCCCCTAATTTTCTTCCTAAAATCCACATACAGTGTGAGTACTATTTTTCGTTCAAATTTGGTTCCTCCCACCAGTCCCCTTCACGTGCCATTATTTTGACAAAATCACCTTAAAAATTTCTACGTCAATTGCGTAAGTACCCAAAAAAATGAACTCTTAAGAGCAAACGGCGACCTTCGTACCTTCGACGTCAACAAATTTAAAACTATGTTGAAGAAGCGACCTACTCCGATACTCTTAACGAGGGAGCAAATTCTGGTAATGTACCTCTAAGCACACAAAAATCTCGGGGACTAATAAAATTTTATTAGGAATATAATACCAAAGTAAACAATCACTGTTCATTGTAGCAATTGATCTTAACGATAAACGGCTCTCCTCGTAGATCTCTTCGATAAGGAGTAGACCTGTGACCTCCTTTTCGTCCACATTCTCCGTTCCACCTTTGTTGACCTTTATTAGGCAGTATTAGCAACCAAGTTTAGTGCGGGTGAGCCTTTAAGGCATTTAGTTAATCTGAGGCGGTACGTAATTAATAATAATGAAAATTCAGCTAGTTTACGAATCTCATTGCTAGCCTTTCTAGTAAAACACGCATCAAATCAAAGTTTACTAAGTTTCATTATATAATTTAGTTATTGTGCCCTAAGTGGATAAACAAATTTAACTCTCGTTTTACTCAAAATTTAATTTCTTTTTGTACATACTGTAATAAAAAAAATGAGAAGCAAATACCTATGACACCGGACTAGGGACGTAGCTAAAAAACTAAAATGTAGTGAGTTTTATTGCAAACCATCGGTTCGGGATATTCGAGTTAAATTAAACCTGTATTTGCGAAAACTCCCTCACTCCGGACCTGCAATCGCCCAACTGAAATCACGCTCTTCTTTATAATGCTCGCGAAGGGATCGTTAGCATTGAACGACATACTCGAAAATCTCAAAGATTACGTCACCAACTGTAGCAGGAATGGAAGTTTACTTTCTATCTCGATATTACCCTAAGAAATAAGCGAAGATAGGTATATGATCAAGGAACAGACGGCGATGTGATGCGCGATGAGCAATGATAATTATGTATATATATATATATATATATATATTTGTAGATAATTTTGATAGACCAAATTACACATAATGAAAATATGTGAAAGTGTCGTCTAGACAAAAGGCAAAGATAAATAATAGATAGGCACATCATATATGTATGTTAATGGATAATGATGTGTGAATTGATTACATTATCGTTAGCGAAAATGTCGCTAAAGCTCCTCGACGACTCATCCTCCGTTCTAAACCGCGAGATATTTTTGATACCCCGTTAACATTTGGAGGAACGATATTTTTAGATTGAAACGTGTGTTTTTTCTGAATCGTCACGAATAATATTTAAATTTGGGTGTATTGCTTAGTTAATAATTGATGTTTATCGTCGATAGTTTATGGCTTACACCGCCTGAAATTTACCTTTCTCGCGCTAAGGAAATGTTTATCATCCGGTGATGTAACATTTTGACGAATCGTTCGGTACAAAGTGATAACGACGAGTGTAATGATAAGTTGACGTCTCGACGTGTGAACTAGCATTTAATTTATAATGGTGATCGGGAGAATCTTGGTGATTATCTAATTTTTTTTTCTCCTAATTATTACATAAACCACCTGTTGCTCCTCATAGAGGGGGCGGACATGGCCAGCATTGATATGATACACAATTTAAACTATGTTCTCATTGTTATCTGGAGCATTCTGCTACTAGCAATAGTCTACGGCTTCGCGGTATGGATTTTCGCGAGTTCTTCGCGAAATCTGAGACCATTTGCTGCCGAGGGACGCGGAAAGTATGAATTTTGTTGCTTAGGCGGAGTGGTACGTGATCGTTTTGTATCGCAGCATTTTCGAAAGTAGATTGTGGGAGACGGAATTCGGAAATTTCAGCGTTTTAGTCACCAAATAGGCCGACACCCCAGTAATCAAACTTGGGCATATACTGTGACTATCTATAATGCGTAAATTTATCTTCGGCAATACGTTTGTCATGTCTTAAAAAAGCAAATTGACACCGGGTGGTTACTGTTGCAATTATTGTAATCAGAATTTCCAAAAACGATGGCAATCACTAGATTAAATTAGGAATGAGGTGCGCATTTTTATTTACATTTACTCATCTTGGTAGTAGATTTGTACTGCTCTGGCTTCTGAGCGTTGAATTTATCAATTTTACATTGAAATTTCGCCTTGGGCTGCTAGTCCAGTTTGGCGGAAAATTTTATGATATTGAGTGGGTTTATTCGGCTTGTTTCAGCCACGTTGTCAAAATAAACGGGTGCATTCACTGAGTGTTCCAAATTTTTATTTCTAAAATCGACCTCCTTTTCGCTGAAAGATTCATGGTGATTTGAGTAGGTTTATTCAGGTTAGTTCAAGTTGGTGTAACCCTTTTTTTCCCTTTGCATATCGATATGTCTAGAATCGCTTCATATTACAAGATTTTTTTCTATTATCCTTTTCCAACATTTGTTATGCCCTTGTGGTTCAGATATTTCAGAAGCCGAACAGATAAATCTCTTCGACGTGGATCCTGAATAACCATTGAAATGTGCAACTTTTTCTTGATTTAACCGAACTTATAACCCTTAATATGCCATTTTTGTTTATTATTTTGTTGCGCTAATTCAAATACCAACCACCGAAATATTCCTTATATTACTTACGTATACGGTACTGATGTCAAGCTCATTTAGACCTCATTCCAATTTTTCCGCAGGACGTAAGCACATCGACTTCAACGGGCGGCGGGACTAAGGGAGGAGCGCGTGGCGCCACTACCGCCGCGGGCACCTCCCTCCGACGCTCGCTAGTGACCCTGTCCACAGACGGAGATGACGACGATTTGGGACAGACGCGCCTCGGCTTATCTTTAGACACCAAGAGCGGCCAAGGATTGGTCGGATTACGGAACATTGGAAATACTTGTTTTATGAACAGTGTTCTGCAGGTATTTTATTAACAATTTTATAAATAAACGCTGCTATGTCATATTTGTAGTGTCTGAGTAATACCAGGGTATTGTTGGACTACATTAAGAAAGACGCCTACCAGAAAGACGTTAACACCTCCACGTCTGCAATGAAAGGTTTGTTAATAAGAGTTTAAAAACCTGAAATTTCATGTAATCTGTTGTAGGAGCTCTGATTAAAGCCTTCGCGGAAGTCATTAAGGAATTGTGGGCTTACGATTCATCAGGCCCGGTAAATACCGCAGCTTTGAAGTCGCAGATTCAGAGATTTGCACCGAGGTTTATGGGTTATTCTCAGCAGGACGCGCAGGAGTTTTTGAGATATCTTTTGGAAGGTTGGTTTTGGGTTCTTTTGCACGGAGCATTTTCTTTGAAAACACGCGTTTTGTTTTATTTGAAAAGGTTTGCATGAGGAAGTGAACAGGGTGACCATCAAACCGAAACCGATCACCACAGATATCGATGACAATTTGCCGGATTCGGAGAAGGCAGCCGAGGCCTGGAGAAGGTATTTGAGGTCCGAGGATTCCTTCATAGTAGATGCCTTTGTCGGACAACTAAAGTCTACTTTAAAGTAAGAAATTTTCCTTCCTAAGTAGAATGCAGACAAATCTATATACTGAGTTTGATTTAAACAAATGCTGTGTATGTTGTTTGACAATATTTTCCCTATTAGATGCACCCATTGCGGACATTGCAGTGTAACTTTCGATCCGTTCTGGGATTTGTCGCTCCCCTTGCCGTCAGGCCGAAATGCAGGCCCGCTTCGTTTGTCGCACTGCTTGGAATCATTCACTAAAGAAGAGACGTTGGACGGTGACGAGAAACCGAAATGCGCCAAGTGCAATGAAAGGAGGAGGTGTACGAAGAGCTTTACCATTCAAAAATTCCCGCAAGTAAGTATAATTAAAGATAACTGCTGTGACCGTTCTCCTTAACGTTAAGCTAAGCTACGCAATGTGACATTAACTGTATGGTTTCCAGAAAAATGTATTTCTTTTTAAAGGTCCTAGTCATCCACCTGAAAAGGTTCTCACCTATGGAACGATTCCGGGGCAAGCTAAACACTCTAGTTGAATTCCCGTTGGAAGGTTTGGACCTTACCCCATATGCGGCGGAAACCCAAAGTGGTCCCAGCCCTAGGTATAATTTGTACGCGGTGTCGGAACATTCAGGTACTCCGTATTCGGGCCACTACACCGCCCATTGTAAGAACCCCATAGATGGAAGGTAAGTAGTTAAATTCATTCCAACAAGCCAATAAACTAATTCTATTCCGGTAAACATATGATCAGTAATCGATTGCGTGTTGCTGTGTATTTTTCTGATGTTTCGGACCTCTTTTATTTTTCTGATAGAAGGAAGTAATATTTTATGTTCTGATAAATTCTTTTTAGGTGGCATGAATATAACGACTCCCGGGTGAGTTCTGCCTCGAGCCGATCCGCCATCTCTCCAGAAGCATACGTGTTATTTTACGAACGCGAGGGCGGGGGAATCCAACGGTCATGTCTTTAAGTCTCTAAACAACATTATTGAGGCTCTATTCAAATAGCGACAAATACAGGTTTTCTCCATTTTAGAGGTAGCTTAAATACGAAGCAATTTCGTAGCAAGCAAGAAATTTAAGGTCAAAGTAGTTGAGCTTTCGATGGTCGGGTTCCAGTCTCTTAGCGAAACCTGTATTTTCATTTTGGTAGATCCTTGTAGCCATACCGTTTGGGCGTTTCCAAACCAAATTTGTACTTATTAAGTTCACCCGTCTAGTCCATTATTTTGTGTTTTCAGATGGGAAGTGGTTTTTGGAGAAGATACAAGTGATATTATTGTGTTTTTTTTCTTTTTTGAAAAGGTTGTTCTCGTGTGTACATATGATACATTTTGTTGACTATTTTTTGTATGTTC
Source organism: Euwallacea fornicatus (assembly GCF_040115645.1). Taxonomy (NCBI): domain Eukaryota; kingdom Metazoa; phylum Arthropoda; class Insecta; order Coleoptera; family Curculionidae; genus Euwallacea; species Euwallacea fornicatus. Next base: position 2,833,328 of record NC_089558.1, read on the forward strand.
GACAACGCTTAACTGTCTTCGAATAAATTGCAGTTTTCCAAGGAATTGCAATGTTGTGGCGTCACAAATATTTACAATTTAGTTGTTTTGTTTTTACTTATTATTTAAACGTCTAAATGTTTTTATTATGATAGAGGTTTCGTTCCAAAACCACTTTTCTTCGAATTATTATTTTTGATATCTTTAAACCCGTTTTCTCTGGCGTTTCGCGTGTTTTGGCCTTTTGAGGTAAAGGCCGCTGTCCGGGAGGGAAAGGGCGCTGTCCTGCACATCCCACTACTCACTCTTTAAAACAATGGATACTCTTAAACACAAATTCTATGAGAATGTAATATATTCGATTTATTAAGCTTTGTATTGAGAAAATTGTTTTAAAAGCACTAACTTAATAAAAACTGTTTGCAAAGTGTTTTATTTCCTTTGATACGTCAGCCACGTCTTCTTTATCCTATTAATATTCTGCCCAGTTCGGATGTCGAGGTTTTAATAGTCATTTTCTTTTCTTAGCAAAAATTAAAACTGACTTATGTAATACCTATACACGAGTACGACTCAACCTTGTTTCATGGTACGCTCTTCAATGACCACAGGGAATTGCCGTATTGAAACACGAGAAATATACATATACATATTTAAGCACCTTGTATTGTCGACCATTAGTACAAACCTTGGTTTAGACATTTCACTCCCTACTTGCAAAACGAACCTTTACTGTACTAAATACAAAACCGCTACAGTTGACCATAAAACTATAAACAATAATATAACAACAAAACAACCACATTGAAAATGCGCTCGCGCGACTACTGCGAGTAAATAAGAGTTCAATCAATTTTCAGTTTAGCTTACAGCTGTCCTAGATTCTAAATTAAATGTTGGAAACAATTATTGCATTTCTGGATCACATAACACTGCAGTCAGGATTTGCCGATGGGTCAGCACTGGGGGGCATTGCCATTGGATTTCCTGTGGGGTCGAATTGGAAGGGTGTATCTACCTCTCCAACCAATTCTGCAGGGGGTTGACCATAATCCTGAAGCTGAAAGTCAAAACGTTTTGAAACCCGGCAGGAAAGTTTATAAGGAGATAAATACCTTTTGCATGAGGCTCAGAACCTTTGAAAACCTCTCCTTCTTCACCTCTACACTGTCATTTGCCTTCTCTTTGTTCAGTTCTTCCAACACCTCTTCCATTAATTTTTTCTGATTTTCATATCTTTCCACCTCTTCTGTTGGCAACGTGTTTTTATTTTTTTCTAGATATTGTGGTAGTTTCTCTACAAAATCTTGAAGACTAGGCGCCAATACTTCTTTTGACAGAAGCCCCTGCATCATACCTATAAGGAGGTCCTTCTTATTCTAATAAAAACATATTCTTATTATTAAATTGCCTTGCATAAATGGTAAAATTTCTCCCTCCTGTCCTCCACCTGCACCCCCAAACATCTTCATCAAATCGTCTTCATTGAAGGGCGAGCGGAGACTCTCTTGCCCTTCATTTAAACCTTAAATATATTTGTTATTAAGTTTCAGATTGATATATTATTAAAGACACACCTGCGATTGCTTGAGATATGCTTGCAGCAAAATCCACTGACTCATCAGAAATCTCAGTAGGATTGCTTAGCACCTGCTGTGCAGCATCTGCCATCTGCTTTAGTTTTTCCTGAACAACATCTGGTGATATTTCATTATTTGGGTTGCCCCCCGCCAAAAGTCGAGCGAAGTTTTCTTCAAATTGCACTGCGGCTTGTTGAACAAATTCGGTTGACCATTCTTGAGGGAGCTCTAATAAGAAAATTGATCCGTGAGAAAAAAAGTGGTTTATGCAAAAGAAAAATTGTTGATCCTATTTTAGTAATAATACAGGGAGTTCCACACTAGCTGGAACATTGGGCAACTTGCATGAAATTCTTTTGAAGAACCTACAACGTGGCAGAGAGTATGGCTCACCCTGTATAAAACCCTACCTGCTGCATTAATAACATTTGCCTTCTCAGTTGATTGTGTTCCAGCTTTATTGTCTTCTGAAGATTTGGCACTAGGGGTGCTGTCTCTAAAATCTTGGAGGGCACCTAATAAGTAAAACAATATATCAAATCAAATGAAAAATAGTTCTATGTGCTGTGAGAGAATGGGTAGTAATGTAAAGCACTATTTGATTCTCAAAATTACCCGAAGTTTTTCCTATTTAAAATGCCTACATTTATTGCTGGTTTTAGAGCTACTTGATGCAAAACTACTGAAGTGCCCATTAATTAAGTTATTTTTACATGGTTTATTAAAAAGCTAATACTGAAATTGGCAATATGAAATTTAACACTATTTCTTATGCTGGTTCATTTTAACCTCCCAATTCAACGAATCCTCCAAGTCACTATCAATATCTTTCACGACTTCCTCCTCTTTTTTCTCCCTTGATGTCCAACCGAAATCACTTAATCTTTGTAAGATAATATTCAATAATAATTCTCCACTTGTCTTGTTTGTGGTTGCATAATTGTACGTCGGCCTCGGTTCTCTTCTACCCCTATTTGCAAGGACACTAAGCCCCTGATAACACTTCAATAATGTGGCTCTTATTCAATGCTTTACTTACTATCCAATAAGTCTGCAAGCTCCTGATCCTCATTTTTGGGAGTAGACTTATCCTGTTCACTCATTTTTCTATAAATATTATCAATGATTTGCTATTTTAGCAATTTATTTGGACTTTTGACTATTCAGTTTCTTAATTAACTTAAAATTGGGGGTTGGGATCAGTCTACAGTATCATGTAACCCTATCTATTTTTGTTATTAATTTAATGTGAATTTTAAGCGTTATATTAATTATTTTCTAATAATCAAACTAAAATTTTTTTATGAAATCGTGATGTAATTAAACGAATAATCAAGAATTTGCATAGGAATTTTTCTGGAGGAAATTTGAGTTGAGACATCACATGAAGAAAAGCTGCATGTATGGCAGGCGTCAAAGCCATACACCATACTGTCAAGATACTCGCGTTCATAACTACACCTAGTGCATGTGATGATCGTTTTGGCCTATGTGGAAAGGCCTATATGGTCTTCTCACAGATAATTTGTTAGTACTCACTCTCATTGATGAAGAAATTTAGAGAGTCGTTTTTAATCCACAACTTCCAAAAAGAAATTGCTCCATTTGTGGACTTTGAATTGGACCAGAACCAGGATGGAACGAAAACTTCTAACTTTTAATCGAAATGGCAGTTGGAGGAAAATCAAAACATTTAGAAAAATTAGGTTATGTATTGTTGATTACCTGGAAAGAGAAAGTCGTGCGACCCAAAATTGCTGAGTTTTCAATTGTATATTATTGAATTTGAATTAGATAATTCAGTAGGAAGGCAAATGGCTTCAGCAAGCAGTACTTCTGCCCGTTCCTTATTTCAAGACTCGAAAACTCGTTTGGCAGACAGAGTGCAAGTAAATGTAAATAGCATTGTAGCTGTAGCCAAACAAATCATGAGGGGGTCAAAGAGTCAAGAGGTAGTGTACACTGACAGAACACATTACTATCCTCAGCATATTCTAGTACTACTCTCACTGATTCTCCTTTTCAGATATTAATGCATTCGGCAAGAAATTTTGCAGCACAAGAAATACTTATTGAGTGTTCAGAAAATAATTTAAAACGTTTGCAACTGCTTAGTGCCCATCTTGGCGTACAGCAGGACGCCCTACAAAGGCGAGCCGGGCAGATTGAGGAAGTGAAAGAACAAGTCCAAGCTATGCAAAGATGATTGGAGTAGTTAATTTTGGTTTCAATTTAATGATGAATACTAATATTATGCAATGTATTTAAAGCATGCATAAGAAACTTAATCATCATATCTATATATATTCATTTCTCTGTGATTTTTTTACCCTTAACAATAGGAATTTTTATCTTTAAAAGAATTAAAATACCTTCTGTGTTTGTTATATTATAATGTATGTATTTAGTTTAATGTGATCATATAGTATAGTCCGTAAAAGTGAATCAACATGTTAATTAAAGTAAACAATTGTGTTATCGGAATTTTAATATAAACTCCTTGGAACTTGGATATTTCAAATGCAAGACTAAAACTTTAGAAAATGGCCCCTGATTTAATCTTTCGCAGGATTGCCAGTTTTTCCGGTTTTCGTTTTGTTTTTAAAATTACTATTATTTCTTCAACTTTGTATCATTCTGCATTTTCTACCGAAGTGTTCTCTGTTGGGAATTTGGAAGAACTAAATCTATTCTTATGTCAACATTGGAAACATTCATATGTCACTGTCAATAAAAGTCACAACAAACAATAATGGCGTTAGAGGTGTATTAAATTTTCCTTCACTTCTTGAAAGTTAATTGCATTTTTCCGGCATCTTCCAAACGAAAATGTGAATTTCCCACCCCATTCTAAACAAAAACTCTACGAAAATGGCCGCAGCTTTAGAGAATATCGCTCCTGAAAAGGCGTGGGTGGAATTTTGCGAAAGACATGCCGTCGCCGCTGCACAAGACTTTTCCAAAAGTTGCCATAACTATATTAATATGTGTTTGCCGGATAATGCCCGGAATTTAGTGAACCATAAGGACCTAATGAAAAAATTTGTGGAGTACTTTAGTGAAGAGTTCGATCGGGATTTCAATAGAAGAAAATTGGGTACCAGCAAGTTTGCAAATGGAGTTGGAGGGACCACTACTGAGGATAGCTTTGATGCAGAGGATGGGAGTCCTAAGATGAGCCATAAACCTTTCTTCAGGAGGTATGTGTGGGGTTTTGGAATATATTTATGTTTCTATTATTATTTGTAAATGAGGCAATTGTGTCTATATAAAGCTTTCATTCCAGATTTAGTTTTAAAATGCTTAGAAAAAGTAAAGATCTTTTTCATAAGTATTCTGAAGAAGAGTCTACAGTAAATAATAAGACTAAATTGGCCAAAATTGTGGTGGAATGCCGAAAGGAGGGAATTGTCAACTATACAACCCCAGAATGTTTAGATCAACCATCAGGGCCTCCCAAATGGGAGAGATGTAGATTACAGCTTGTAAAGGCAACTGGTGGTTATATGTTGGAATTTTACTCACCTCCAAAGAATCCCAAAGTGAGTACTTAGGTACTTAGTTAAAGTAGTTCATTTATGTTGTAGTAAAGTGCATAATTTATGCTGTGATATTAATGAAGAAATTTGTATGAGGTTTTGCAACGATCTTCATATTATGGAGTAACTACATGTTTATTGTAGCCTCGTAGCGGAGTATTCTGTGCCCTTATTACAGAAGCTAGAGAAACTACAGCTTTAGAAATGCCTGACCATGAAAACACTTTCGTGTTAAAAGCCAGCAACAACATGGAGTTTGTTATAGAAGCTCATGATACAGATGATATGCGGTCCTGGTTGGCCACCATCAAGTAAGAACCCATGTTAATGAAAATATGATGTTATTGTCATTATAAGGGCTATTTAATCCAACAAACTGGCAACTTGACCTGGAAAATCATTTTTATGGAAATGTTGAAACTAGCCAATATTCTGCATTCATTTCAATATTGTTAAGCAATTTGTCTTGTCAAAATTATTTGAGCTTTAATTTCTTCTGTTCCATCAAATTTGGAAAATAGGCCAGCAACATAATTTCTCTAGAAATTGCAAAGTCAAACCAGCATCTTGGCAGAAAGTTATCAGGAGCTTGAAAAACCAAGCTTAAAAGTGGTTACAAACATCAATTTTTTTTAGGTACTGTATGCGTTTAGGACCTGGCTCTATAGAACCAGGTAGTGGGAATATAGATTATCAAAGTAATGCCCCAGATCTGCCCCCCAGAGTCTCTGGTGGTAGAGGAACAGATAGATTATCATCTAGTTCCAATTTCGAAATTTGCCCCAACGGTGATGGCCAAAGTGAGTTTTAGTTATATTTATGAGACAAAAAAATATGTCAATTATTTTTATATATACATATATACATTTGTAATATATGTAACTTCAGATGCAGAGTCAGATATAGGTCAGACCTTGAAAAAGGAGCTTTGGTTTCATGGTATGCTACCGCGATCCGAAGCCACCCAGCAGGTGTTGCATGACGGAACAACTGGACATGGCCGGTTTCTCGTCAGGCAGAGTGAAACTCGTACTGGCGAATTTGTGTTAACGTTCAATTTCCAAGTATGAATTTCTTTCTTTCTTTTTTTTTGGAAATAAGTGGCAAATACTAATATTTCATTCCAGGGCAGAGCCAAACATTTACGAATGACAATAAACGAGCACGGCCAATGCCGACTGCAACACTACTGGTTTTCCTCCATTTATGAAATGTTGGAAAATTTCCGCACTCATCCAATCCCCTTGGAGAGTGGCGGAAATTCGGATGTTACTCTGACTGATTATATTTTGAATCCATCTGCCCGGGCACAGGTAGGTTACTCTCCACAGCTATCCAATAAATGATGTAACCCATATTCTCTGCGCAATAGCTTCAACATTCAGCCACGCGCAGTAATGTTCCTTCTCCAAACACCGGTGGAACAACGCAGCCGAATGGGACGGAAGCTGTCGGAGCTATTCGAAGAGCGCCGATTCCGATACCGGAAGTCAGACAAGTGAGATAGATGTTAGACTGGATAGTAGATGTTAAATGTGAGTGCGAGAAAGAGAGTGAGTGAGAGGGGTGAGAGTGAGAGAGAGAGACAGAGACAGACAGAATGCGGTGATTGTATTAATTTATTATTGTCTTTTTTGTTTGTTTTTAATTCCGAGTGATGTTTTAATTTGTGCCTGCGCAGCTTTCTCGATGCACTCTCGATATTTTTTAGGTAATTTAAGATCTTGAGAATTCAAATTTTAGTACGAGTGTTCAAAGTTTTGGTTGATTGGGAGTATGTGGTTGTTTGCCTGATGCCTTAAATTAAGCTTTAATTCGTTGGGTGTTGCGAATAAGATATATACTTCTACACCTCTGTCACTCTTTACCTCATCATTTTAATTATTTTTTAAGTTATTTTTATTATCACTTTCTTATCCTCTACAAACTAAATGCGTCGGTATAGTTAAGGCTTTCTATTCGCCTGGATATCCATTATTACAACAATTCCTAGGAGGTTCATCATTAACCCTATTCTCTGGTTATACGCATTTTAATGTCATTAATTTTTTTTTGTTTTTGTAATTTGATATTTTCGTTATGGTTGTTATTTATTTTTGATATTGAGAGAAGCCATCTTTTTGAAACTACCTCAAATTTTTTTATTTAAATTATGAAAAAGAAAAACGTAATAATTTTAGAACATGCTTTCAAACAAACGTTATAATTTGTTTCAAAATCCATGTTCAGTGCTAATGAAGAATACTGCTTTTTAATAGTTAAAAGTCGCTGAAACTTCATATGAAGACCCGCGAGAATTTATAGTAAAATGATTAACAAACATCACAACGCAACGTTAGAAAAGGAGTATAAAACCGGCCGTGTGAAAGTAACGAAATGAGGTTAAAACATTTTAAAAGCATGAATATAAAATAATTGACTCTTCGGGTATACTATTTATAAAGTCACCGTAATGTCAAGATATATAATCCGTTGTGGATTTAGTTCAGGTTAGAAGGAATATGAATCGCTGTTTTACAATCTGTTATTCTATTAATTCTTACGCGTAGTAGTGAATAACAAAACAATATAGTAAATTTTGCTTAATTATAAAGAAATTGTTTACCATTGATTTTAACGCTTCGTAGATACTGATTCTTCGAATATGCTATTAAAAAAGCCACTATAAAGTCAAGATTTAATAGGAACTATTAAAAAGCAGAAGCAAATATAAAAATGACTACAAGTGTAATCTATCGGGTATTTTTGGGTCACAGCTATATAAATTCTCACAGAAATCTTTTTTACTGATTTACTTATCCAATGGGATTTTTCATATTATATTCAACGAGGTTACTGTGGGTGTTGAACATGGATTTGCTTTAGAACATCATTCGAGTGAATGTGGATATGTGTTGAGTTCACACAGTTCTTTCATTTATCATACAAACTGTGTAAAAGTAAAGTGCAATTTTTATTTATTTATTTATTAAGATTTAAGTGTGGTATATTTAATATACGAATTTCTATTAAAAGTAATTGTAAGCAAATGCCAGAACTCAAACGAAACCCTAATTGATAGATTTCTACTTTTCTAATTCTCCTGTTCTGGGATACATACAGCAATAATTTCATGGCTTTACCATAGTTTTTAAGGGTTATTTTTCTTAGATAATTAGCGTAGAGCTGAAAGGTCCGCTCGCAGGGCGGTCACCTTTTTTTTGTTTTGTGAAAACGTAGGCTTTACTTTTTAAGTACAACGTTCGTGTAAATATAAACGTATTCTACATTTTCGATTTTTTGTTTTATTTTGAGGTCATCCCCATTATCGCGTCCGAAGATTCATACAGATAAAACACAAATCTGTTAAACTGTGGGCATATTTAAGCCATTTTTTGCAGGTGGTGGCGCATGGAGGCAGCATCCGGACACAGGAAGCGGCATCCGAGCAACAGACTGAGACGCCCAGTAGAGCAGTGGAAAATCAGTACAGTTTCGTGTAAAATAATAATTTTTTCACGTGATACGTTTTTTATGCAGTATTATTTCTTGTCAGTTGTTTATACGATAAATACTAATAGCTTACATTCCATTTAAAAGCTTACACGTTTGAAAATATACAGGGTGATCATTATGGGTAAAAGTTGACTTAGTTTAAGATCAACCACTATTCTCTTTATGAGCTATTTTTTCGAAGGAAATAATCCTGTATGTCCTGTATTAGCTTTGTTGATGCTGGCTTCGTGTTCAAACCACCTTGTATTTAAGTGCCAAGTTTCAAATAATTTTGCTTTCGCATTGTACTATTTAAGGGGCACATCCCTACATCTGAGCATAAATTTTGTGCATGATATGATTTCAAAATGTCCAGTTGATGTCCTTTTCGTCCTTTATCCAAAAATGTTAACATTTCTTACACAATAACAGAAATATTGTAATTTTCCTATTGAAATGTCAAACTACATAAAAGTGATAAGAACAAAAATTATCTTTTATTTCACTAATTTTCGAGTTTACTCTAATTGATCTTCCAAAAAATAATCCAGTTGTCTGTTCAAGTATTCTTCAAACATATTCTCTGAAAGAGTCTCTTCTCTGCAATTGCCTATAATTCTAGCCAGATACACAGTCAATACATGGCAACAACTGATCCTATTTTTCAAATTCAGGACATGCTCTTTGAAGAAGCCACAATGGCAGAAATTTATATTTTCAAAGAGAGAATATTGTTCTTTCCTTGAGGAGATTTCATAGATGCCTCTCTGTGCGTTTGCAGCGCTGTATTTGACAATCCTGATTTTTTCCACCATTTCTACTGCCTTAAAGAAAGGCTCGCCAAAATATGAGTGCAGGATTTCAAGGATATCATTGGAAACTAGAAGAATAAGTTGGAGTTATCAATAATCATAATGTACACAATGGATTGAAAGAATGTTTACATTTTATATTCTTTTGTACATATTTTTTCAAAATTTTCAAATAGATTAAAGTGATGCATAACCCTTTGAAAAGGCGAGGATAAATGTGTTGCAGCTTAGTCCAGTTTTTATACAAAATAATTCAAAATTAGAGAATAAGGGTTTTAATTTATCGAAACATTTTTTTTTTAAATGAATATGACATATATTACTACTGAAATAAAATAATGAATTAATAGTTTCAGTTTAACTCACATGAGCCATTCTCCTTGAACTCTCTTTCTGCATCTTTAAACAGAGCAAATGCTTTTTCTGGTACAAAACTTTTCTTAAGCTGAATTTCGTTATCCTGCATTTCCATTTTTCCATTGATTACTTGCCACTATCTGTAAGGATTTAAAAAACAGCCTGCTATTTAATATTCTCAATTTTCAGTTTTTTACACACACACAAAAAATCTTATGAATTACTCAAAACACAAACCAGTTTAATGCAAAAACCTAACCTAAAATATATTATGGACTCTTCATAAAATTAATATAACTTTAAATGCCCAGTAATTTTTTCCAGAACGCTCCTTCGGGCGGGACCTATAGCAATCACAGTTCTAGTACCTAAAACTTATATGGTCAATATACAAAATTTTCACCCTATCAACATAAATAACCTGGGGCCACTTGTGTTTGCCCAGCATCTCGAATAATGCAACTTAACACATTATTCTCTTTTGCTTTCCTATCCAGCTCCAGCATTTGATCTTCTGAGTCAACTCGAAGAGCAATTTTAGTACCACCTAAATATCACAGATATAATAGATATTTAGTAATAATATTTTATCATATTTACCATTTTTAAGCCAATTCTTTAACAAACTAGGGGATGTGCTCAGTGTCGTGGCATATGCAGCCATCGCTCCATGCCCACACTGAGCAGCAACTTTCCCTTTTTGCATTTTGAGGTCGTTTCGAACCCCCAAAACCAGGCGAACTTCATCATCAGTGTCTCTAAACTAAAATTGATTTGATGTATAGATAAAGGTATGATTCATATATTTGGCTTCGAATGGACAGAACCAACCTCGTAGCGTTCTTCCATGCCATTAGACCATACAGGTTCGTGTTTTAGTTTGGGCTTATGGTGCCACTGATGCCTGAATTTCAGGATAAAGTACGTTGAGGCTGCTCCTATTAAAGTACCTGCCCCAAACACTGCTAAATAGGAGTTAGTGGTCATTAGGTTCATTTAAGGTTCCTTGTTGGTCAGTTAATTATGCACCTAATTACTAATTTTTTTTAATTTTCAATTTTTCATTGAGGTTAGAAAAAACAGTTGATCTGATCGGACTTTTAAATGTTTGTTGCAACGTTGCATGATTGGCCATAACTGTGAGTTAATTGTATTATAGTAAAGAAGAACGTGAATAGGAAAGAAAATGGAGAATCATATATAAGATCAAATTTTAAAATGTGACATTTGACCCAGTAAGTTATTTGATTAGACGACAATATTATCATTAAAAAAATCAAGAATTCGCTCTTAATCTTTTTCACATCATTCTTTTGGCAACACTTGGCAACACAGCGAAGGTCTTTCACTCATACTCAGCGGTTTGCTATCAAAATGAAAACCACGTGTTTATAATTTAAAAAGTGCAATTTAATTAAACAAACCGCATATTTCTGTTTTTAGCTATATTATACCTCTAAAACTAGTTAATTACGGTTAAATATGGACAATTCCAGCGAACTGAGTGATAAAACTCAAATGACAAATGAGGAGAGACTGAAATTATGTCGAAAACTTGATGCGGATTTGGAGGAATTTATCACTAATTTGCCAAAAAGGAAGTATCAGGATGGTTGGCCTGAAGATAGATGGGAAGAGGTAGGTAGACCGCGTATGTGGCTCACATAAAGAGTCAATCACGCTCGAAGTATCGTCCCCAAAATTAAACGTGAAAATGTTTTCGTAGTTGACCTTTCCCATTTCCTAACAACATCTTTAAGGTCTAAATTATTGAAATTTGGCCACAATTGTTCAATATTATTTAGCAATATCATGCATAGCATTTTTAGGAAATGGCCAAACATCCATTTTTCATGAAAAAAGTCCCAGAGCTTGGAGAAGAACTTCATCCCCTGTATGAGGGATTACAAAAATTGAAATATGATCCTGAGGAAAATGAGCCATATGGTAATAAAACAGTGTTTCTGATTAGGTATTTTAAGTCATAATGGAATGTCTATATAGAGTATTTGTATTTGACTGTCTCGTGTGCTTCTTGCAAAGATCATATTCAACCAGTTCACATTAGAATAATGCATTTCTAGACTTGGCCATTGCCTACAAAGACGACGGAAACTTTAACTTCAAACACAAAAATTACCGACTGGCAATAGTCGCCTATAGTGAGGGTATTAAGCAAAATTGTGGAGACCACGAGGTTGAAGCGAGCTTACTAAACAATCGGGCTGCTGCACACTGGTTTTTAAAGAACTACAGATCATGCCTGAAAGATTGTGAATTAGCCTTGAAAATTAAACCTATGTACAACAAAGTTTTAAACCGGGCTGCGAATTGCTGTTACCACTTGACTCAGTATAACAAAGCTTTGGAATTCTGTGATAAGCTCCTAGAAGACAATAGCAACAATAAAGAAATTCTAGATTTGAGGAAAAAGTGTCTTAAGGAGTTGAAGGAAAAGGAGAGGAATGAAAGGAAAAAAGATATTGAAAAGAAAAAGCAAAAAAAGCTGGAAGACGATTTAATTAAAGAAATTGTTGCAAGAGGTTATCAAATTGAGCAAGGATGTAGTGGTATGTGTGGTCTTGACTGCACCACTTCTCTACATTAAATCTAAATATTTCAAGGAAACATAAATTTGAGTCAATTAGAGCCATATTTTCCTGAGCTAGCACAATATAAGGTGTCCTTGAACAAGGAGTCAAACAGCCTAGTATGGCCAGTAGTATTTGTTTACCCAGAATATAAAATAATGGATTATGTTCAGCAATTCAATGAACATGACAGGTACCCTACAACAAATCAAAATAAAGTAAGCGATAATTATCCCATTTTCATTTCAGCATTTCCGAGCACTTGAATATAATTTTTGAAACTTATCCAGAATGGGATCAACAAAAGAAGTATGCGCCCGGAAACATAAATGTGTATTTCGAGAACTTGGAGCAGAAACTCGTTAAAGTTGACGACAAAAAACCGTTGGGGGAAGTTTTAATGAACCCGGGGTAAGGAGTTTTATGGGGTAATATACGTTCTAGCCGGAGATTATTTTGCAGTTATGTGATCAAAAGGGGCACTCCGTCTTTTATGATTTTTGTCAAGGGTAGTGATGCAGAGAAAATGTATCTTGAAATCAAATGATGTTGCTAGAATAATTTGTTTTTGCTGAATACTGTGTCAGGTATCTTCAGGCAGCCCCACCTTTTTTTGCAGTAAGCGGGCTATGGGACACATTTTATAAGAACAAAGCATTGCACAGGGTGACAACAAACTTACCCTTTCCGACCTAAAAATCTTAAATGTGAGGACAAAAAGACATTTCTCAGTTAATAAATTACTTTATTGTACTTTTAAGACATAAAAACAGATCAAAAAAATAAAAACATTTGAAATACAATTTTTGCACCTCACCTAACATTGTCGCTACTGATACCGATGGCTTTGTACCGATTATAGTCATAATTTATGCGGTTAGATATTACACGATAATCAAGAAATCGCCGTAACGAAACACGAAACACGCTCATCGAATGAAAATAAAGAAAAACGAAAAGTACATATAAAAATATATTTATAAGACTTACACGATAAGAAATCATTATTAAACGAAACGAAGATGGAGGGCTGGAGTAGGTAGACGTGGATCCAACAAATCGCGTATTTTCCCAAATTACAAACAAATACCTACAACTTTTAGACTTATTTAAACAGGACCATTTCTAGACTTCCTTAAGTAACAAGAGAGTCTTGTTCCAAGACTTACAATCTTAGTCTAGATATGAATTTCACAATTATTACTATTAATAATTAGGCGTCGCTAATCGGAATTTCCACCTAAGTCTATGGACTAGCTATTCAGGGGATACAGTTAACAGTTTCTGTAAAAATAAGGCTAAAAAGGCTAATGTTTATGTCATAGAGCTACTGCGAACAATAAGACTTAAAGCAAGGACACAACGATAAGACTTCCCTGGTGCGCGAACTTACAGTTCCAGAACACTATAGTAATTTCGTCACAACTTATAAATGAACAGAGTGATTGTGGTGTAAGTGGATCAACGGGCGACGCCCCAGGAACAGCTATTATTACAGGGACCTATCCGCCAACGTTGATAGTTTTCAAATCTAACCAAAAGGTGTTCTCCCATGACTTACTCTTATTATTTTATGATGAGATGTTCATTGTTAACGTAAAAAAACGAAACGATGAATGACTTAACGTTAATTAAGAACGGAGTTTTGTGATTCATGGCTGACGCAAATTGGCTCGGATAAGGGGAGACCATCGGTTCCATACAAAAAGTTAAAACGGGACTTCAGAAGGTTGTTTTCATCTAAGTCTTGAAATTCGCCGGCTGAACTACACACTCAGCCAGTTTCGTAATAATCGCAATAAAATCGCCCGAATTTACAATACAAAAAAGAGGTGGCAATGATCCCCCGTTACCGCTGGCGCAATGAAAACGAATTGAACAACGAAAACAGATCCGAATGGAAGAGATCTGTCTTAAAACTAGACAGCACTTGCTCCCTCTTTCTCACGCTCAGTAAATATGCCACCGTTTCACTTCTTTTTGTTTTTGTTAGTGGCGCCGCGGGGTGGCGTCACCGGCCGGCCCGCGTTCATGTTGTACTGAAATTTCCGTTTGTCCGCTGGCTTCAGGATCTGGAAGGAGCACATCAGCGTCTCGTCGACCGACATCATCGCGCCGGCGTTGTCAAATTCGCCTGTAAAAATAAAAAAATTAAATGACTGCTGAAATTCGTCTGTGTCAAAGCGTCAGTCCACAGTCTTGTCGTAGTAAATGTGAGCTGCATGGTTGTATTATTTCGTCAATACCCAGAAAACGGAGCGAGACAAAAATTGTCATCAGCGAATGATCTATAATAGATATAGAAGTATAAAAGAACTAACTAAAACAGAAGGCCGCCAGAGATTCGTCATGCACGTGTGACACATAGAATATCACGACGACGCCACTTCATTCGATTTTGCTATTGTGGATTAGAGTCTCAGTAGTTAAAATTGTAAAGAAACAATGCTGGTCGTAAATCGGTTTTTTTCCTTGCAATTATTGGAGATTGTCGAAAGACGGTTACTAATACCTATAGAGAGAATTGCAGGTCTATATAATAGGTTGCACTAATGCTTGCTTATGGTTTCCTCTTTTTTCCTTCCATCCTTAAGGCTAGACTTGCATGGATGCATGTTTTCAAACACGAAATAGAAACACACCTCATCGATTTCTTTAACATCCTCTTTCCCTGTCAAACGTTCGACTGATTTCATGGACTTACCGCCGATCTTTTCTCCATATATTATCCGCCACGAATATACACAGCAAGAATCCGTGGCAAAACTGTAGTGGATATATTGAACGCACCCCCGACACTGGTGGATCTGCACACAAATGTGCATTCAACTTCAGCAATGCGCAGCGCGCGTGTACTGCCTCGAACACACGCATGTCTAATGAAGCCAATAAGTAGCAACGCGTCACACTGGACTGCCCAAGGCCCGCTTCCCACTTCTGCTTGAACGCGGTCTATTTCCACTCTAGACTTGTCGATAAATTTTCTTACATCTACTCCAAATCGTTGTAGAATTGAAGCTATTATATTATCAGTTACATTGGGGCTGATTTTATTTAATTTTTTGTAATAAAGCAGCTTTCCGTTCCTTTTTGTTTGTAATTGAAAGTTTTTGAATATGCCCGTCAAGTTCTTCCCATAAATTTTCGATTGGGTTAAAGTCTGGCGATCAAGGAGGTGTATGTAACCTGTGAGGAGTGTTATAGAACAGCCACAGACGGACTATCTCTGCTGTATGTTTCGGATCGTTAACGTGTTGGAAATATTAATGATCCTCAAAGAGCAATTTTTCGGCACTAGTTAAATTTTCTTTTTAAATATTCAGATAGACACGTTTGTCCATAATGCAGCCCATGAAACCCAAATTTCCTACTCCATTTGCTGCCATACACCCCCATACCATTATACTACTTCCACCGTATTTAACAGGGAACATCAGATTTTCTTTATTTAACGCTGTCCTGGTTTCCACCACATTAGTTTTCTTCCATCGGAACCTCAAACGCTATATTTACTTTAATCAAATAAATATGACAATTTTCCAGAAATCTAAGGGCCTATTAACATATTTATTTGCAAACTGGAATCTTTTTTCTTAACTACTTTATTAATGTAAGGCTTTCTTCTAGCTACGTGAACCGTGAATCCTGCGTTTCTCAGCAAATTTCTAACGAGTCTTGGTGCAACACTCTTTCCAAATCTATCTTGCAAGACCGCACCTATATGTAAGGTTCACGGTTGGAAGGTAGAGAAAAAGCGATACAAGTTCTCGAAGCACTTCTTTATTCCCTGCGATCCAAAAACGGAATCGCTGATACAACCCGGTATCAACACCCAGAACACATCTCCTCTGCGTGAGAGAACCGATAGGATGGAAGGGTTGCCCACCCTTTTTCTCACAGTTATCTTAGGAGGAATTTAGAGCCAAAACCCCGTGATATTTTCAGATAATTGATTAATAGTTCTAACATAGACAAAGAATGTTCACACACACACACTATATATATATATATATATGTATATATACCTTAATTTTGTGAACGATTAAGGTGTGTATCACAATCGATTAAATAAAGACCTACAAAAAGTGCTCCCGAGTTTTGTTCGCCAAGTTCCATTACACTATTGTAATGTACTGATCAACCCTATTTGTATTTCCCATAAAGATTTATTCATACCCTATACTAACTTAACCTTTAGCCCAATAACCAAGCAATGAGTTAAGTCTGGAGTTCAACCAATTATGTAGTAGTTAATCACCCTTCTTTCGATAAGATACATATAAATACAGACTTAGGTTAGAGGAAGGGGGCAGTCATTATAAGGAATCAGTTATTATGAGGGAGTGGTCATTATAACAGAAGAACAGTTAAATACATCAGACCTAATAGGACCAATATGTTTCTTATAAAATAAGTATTATCTGTTATTCAGCATCGGGTTACGTTACACTATCAATAAATCGATTTATATTCAGTAGAACTCGGGTGTAATGAACACGTGCTTTAACGAACACTCTATTATAAGGAACGAATAACGAAGTCCCATCCAAGTTCCTATAAAGCTAATGTATTTTTATCCGGTTATGACAAACTCGGATGTAACAAAAGCTCGATTATAACGTACCATCTTTTTAATGTTCGAAAGCTTTGAGCTCGGTCGTAACGAACCGTCGAGAGATGCTGGTGTTGGCGAGCTGCCCGAATAAGCGCTGGTTATTATTGTTCTTTTATTTATTTTCCGGAATTGACTGGTGTCCGTAAAAGTTATTATAAACTACTGACCTCAGGGGAATAAAACTTGTTTAATGTTCTATTACGAAGTTGTTTAGTTTGGGGTGAACGATTCGTTGGTCAGTTATGAATGGAATAAAAACAGAGAGACCATTAGCAAGGGTGGCTGGCGAGGCAACTTAAGATTTGTAAGGTATTCGCTTAAGGTTTTTGTCAAGTAAAGATCCTATTGTATTTTTATCGTGGGTAACGCAAATGATTCGATAAAGCGCCCTAATTTCAAACGTATCTTTAAAAATGTGCAATGTTAATGAAGCCAAAGGCAAAGCCCTTTCTTTATCACATAAATTGAATATAATTCGTAAATTACAAGACGGTTATGCAAGCGCTCAAACTTGTCAAGAGCATGGGCATTCCAAGTCTACGGTATCAACCATTCGGGCTCAAACGAACACATCTTTAGACGTCCAAACACACACAAGTTCATCAGTGAAAAAAATTCACGAATCAGAAAGAAAAGATGTGGATGAGGCTTTGGTCAAATGGTCTTGATTAGAACGGAGTTAAAATGTTCCTGTTTCTCGTGTCGTCTTGCAAGAAAAAACAAACCAATTTACAAGATTGTCCACTTCAATCCAGGAAGAAATAGTCAGCGCTTTGGAGGATTCTAGCTGCACAACAGGGCGGATTGAGCGCCTTAAAAAAAATTCACAATAAACACAGTGGGAAAATTCATGGGGAAGCTGGCGATGTATCGATCGAAATAACCAAAAATTAGCTTACAGCAATATTGCCAGGTATGAAACAGTTGTTTGTATTTTTTTTTAAATTAAACATTACATTTTCATCTGTTTTATTGTATCTGGATTGCGACGACGGTATGCTGATAAGGATATTTTTAACGGTGACGAAATTGGCCTCTTCTACAAAATGCCACCCGATAGAACTCTTTAATTCAAAGGGGAAAAATGTTCTAGAGGAAATTTGTCAAAAGAAAGAATCACGGCTTGGGTATGTGCAAACATGGATAAATCGGAAAAGAAGAAGCTTCTTATAATAACAAAATCAAAATTGCTCAGATGCTTTAAAAATCAACTTCGACTACCTGTAATTTATAAAGTTAACAAGAAATCATGGATAATGCCAGTTATTTTTATCGAACTCCTAAGAACCTAGAATGATCTAGAAAAAATAAATAAAAGAAAATTTTCATTACGATTATAGTCGTCGATAACTGCCCTGCGCATTTAAAAATTGAAAATTTACGAAGGATCGAATTGGTTTTCCTCCCCCCTAATGTCATTGTGACCTTGCAGCCAATGGACCATGGGGTAATAATTCGATGTGTAAAATAGAATTACTAGAGACAATTATTGTTGAAATCAATTTTACTGTTTAATACAATCTGGAGAAACGTGTCTCAAAAGACAATTTCCAACTGTTTTAAATACGCTGGGTTTAATGTTGAGGAAGGATATACACACGAAGATAAACTCTTTGTACAATGGATTTTAACACAAAACAAGGCGAAAGGCACAGAATTGCATTTAAGAGAATGGGCCAAAAACCAGCACGTTTTTGAAAGAAATTAACTTAAAAGAATAGGACATGATTGATGAAAACGTGGAAATTACCGAATTTCCTAGTAATATGGACATGGTTCAAATAACTGAAAATAGTTCGAGTGATGAGAATGAAGTTAACCGGAACCATGAAGTTTTAATCTCCACAGTTCAAAAGGCTCTTTCTACTTTAAAAATCGCAGCATATTATATACAGATGACGTATCCCGGAAATTAAGTTTTTAATTGCGACAAATCTTTTGCAAAAGAAAATAACCGAAAAGATAGTGAAAACCCATACGGTGCAGAGTCGAATTACGGACTTATTTTCTATGTAAACTTCGATTTTATTTAAGAATTATTATTTTTTTCTTATCTAGATAATATATACCTACTTATTACAAGAAAAAATTGTTTTTTTTGGCATTTGATTGAAATAAAAATCCTGAATCAACAAGCTTTTTTCGTCTGTCGCCTAAAACGAACGACAGGCCAAGTCCCTTGATGAGCCTTTATAACCGAGTTCTGCTATATCTCTTTCGTATTTTACTTACTAATCTAACCTGAACTATTAAAGGTGTCACGCTTTGATTATATAAGCAAATGATAGTAATGACTGGGAAAATGTCTTATTCACATACATGAACATACTTTTGTCTCAACTCACACCCTGCCTAGATACTGTAGTTAAAATGAAGCCGATCTGTACATGTGTCCTCGGTATATTGCTTAATTTCCTTTTCGATAAACAATGTTATAAACAGTGGTGACTATATTTAGATTGTATTCAAAATAATTAGAGCACGACGATCATTTTTCAGACGTCATAAAAAATTTTCAGAAAATTTCCCATTGCGCTCTATTAGTAGAACAAAATGTAAAAATCTCCACTCGGTTCGCTTAGATATCCTTAATGGCCGTTGGACTATTGATTAATGAGCTAATAAAGCATCAAACATTATCTGAATCTGTTTTCCCGCAAAAAAAAAATGAAATAGATATAAACAAAAAAAATCCAACTTACCGCAGTAATTTGGAGCACTAAACAACGTAACAAGTTGTCGTTTGGCGAAAAACTCGTAACCATCCTCCACCACTTGATGTGCCCGGCAGATCAAATCGAAGTCATGTTTGTGAAGGAATTTGCCAACAACTTCCGCTCCAAAAGTAAAACTGACACCTCTGTCATTCTCGCCCCAACCCATTTGATCCTTGTCTGGATCCGACCAGAGGAGATCGCAGAGCAAACCTTGATCGGGCACGTCCGTAGGACGCATTATTCTCCTGATCTGTTCCATTGATTGGAGGTCGGGACTTAAACCTTCAAAGTTTAATACTTTACAAAACGCACGAGGTTAAATTGGAAACTTACCTCCGTGACAACAGAAAATCTTCTCGTCCACAATGGCAGCTACGGGAAGACAATTGAAGCAGTCTGTGAACGTCTTCCATAATTTTATATTGTACCTGAATAAGAGGAATATTTGCTTACATTTTTGCCCAACTAACAGCTGGCACAAGTACGATTTTTTAAAAAAGTTTTTACCTCCTTTTACATTCATCGTAAAATCCATAAATTCTATTAATGGAAGCACACTCATGGTTTCCTCGTAGGAGGAAAAAGTTCTCGGGATATTTGATTTTGTAGGCCAACAATAGGCAAATTGTCTCCAAAGATTGTTTTCCACGGTCCACGTAGTCGCCTGCAATAATCCGCGAAAGAAACCGCCTTAATTTACGTTTATATGGCAATTACTGTTAAACATAATATTTATCATCTCCCATTTAACTTTCCAGTGTTATTTATAGATTTTGACAAGGGGTAAATTTACCATATTACATCAACCTTATTACGCATGGGATGATGGAAATCCAGCATGTACCAAGTACATATACAGTTTGAGAATTAAACTTGTGGAGTTACGTCAGAAATTTGTCGATCGTACTAACATAAATTAAGAGAATAAAACTGGAAAACAATGTCATAGATATGTCGCGAGCTGTTAAAATATTTGTCCTCTTCTCTTGATTTTTGTTCCTTCTTCTCTCTTCATATCTTGTCAATTCCTCAGATTTTCCTGGGCTTTCAAATCATAGCCCTATTTAACATAAACCAGTGCAGTGCCAGCTTAAATGTATAATATCTCTAATTGGAACAACCTAAAAAAGTCTCAAATTAAAGATAAATCCAATTTAGGACATGCGACCATTTAGAAAAATGAGCAGGACTGATAACGCTACTCCGCAAGTTTAAAACTCAAGCTACTGATAACTCCATAAGCCTGCTAGCATAAATTCAAATGCCTTATACACCACAAAGGCCGATATTGATGGATATTTTCATTTTTAGCGTAATAGAAATCAAGATAGTTAAACGGAGTGAAACTCATGAAGAAATACTCCGTACCTAAGAATAGATAGTTAGACTCTGGGGGAAATCCTCCATACTCAAATAGCCGCAGCAGGTCATAATATTGACCGTGGATGTCGCCTGCAAAAAAAAGTAATGGTCATTTCACGGTCAAGGGAGAGTATATTGGAGCCTATGTAAGAATGTGATTTCTGCTTAGAAAAGCTATTTAAGGGGGAAATACATATAGAACGTTAAGTTTTTAAAGAATTTTCTCTCAAAAATTATTGAGTCATATGATTTGCAATTTTATATAGTTATTGTTGGCTATAATAACTACAAAGTATTTTTTTAAATACTTATTAAGTGTAAAAAAATGGCGGCTTAAAATTTACATGTAAAAAAATCTACGATTTACTGCGGAGATCACTATATTTATCTGTAACAGAAGCATAAAGAAATATAATTAATTCATGAAAACATGTCCTTAACAGGTTCTCATATATGGACCAAATGTTAATTTGCATATTTTAGTAAAGAGAAAGTGGGTGGTTGTATTCTTCCTGTCCAAACATTTCCACTAATTGCATGTTCCAATCGACCTAACGTTATAGCACTTTTAGCAAGAAGTAATACAGAAGAAAACCTGGAATCATCTTCACAACTTTTTTAAGGATACTCTAGAGATATTTTCCTATCATTTTAATAGGGAAAAAATGCTAACACTTTTTTTTGTATATGTATTTCCCCCCTTAAGAACATACCAATGATTCTCCACAAACTCAGCAAAAACGTATATTCTTCTGTTCAAAATACAGAATAAAATGCTGCATTTTAAACAAATGTTTTTGAGAAATTGCATTTTTTGGTTTCCCAGAAAATTAAAACTTATTAAGACCTTCAAGTGACTCATGAAAAGATATATCAGAATATACTTAACTAACATATATTTAAAGGACTTTAAAATAGGCCCATTTTCATATTTTTCTTAAAGGTATTTTATCTTTAATCATATTTGCCCAATTTTCCATACAATCAAAACAAGTATTCTTATAGATAACTATACTTATATACATGTTAATGTGATTGAAATTATAAATAAAGATGGAGCTCAAAAACCAAAGCTTTCAGGGCATTTATCTTTAGAACCAATAAACAAACAGTTAAATATCTTAACATGTGCATTTCTAAAAACAGGGTAAAAACAAGGGTCTAAATCGCAGTTTTAATTGGCTAAAAACCAATTTTTTGTAGACCTCTAGACCATGTGCTCTTTAAAATTATCTATTTATTAAAAAAGTTTCATTCAGCTTCATGATTGCTCATGAAAACTTTTCATAGGGAAGAAGTTTGGAATCAATGCAAATGAAAACATGATCACCTCTCATGTAAGGTTAGTGAACTAAGGTTAAGATGGTATTTTAAGAACGAATTTGGGATATGAAATTAGGGTTTAGGTTAAGCACACATTAGTCTCTAGGCAGACACCCATAGCATTTGTCCTGAAAAGGGACTGAACATGCCTTGGTACAAAATGAAAAGCTGTTAGTAAACATGCTTTGGGACATTCCATTGTTTGCAAGGTAGATAAAGAATTAAATTGAGCATAAATAGTCACAAAATGAAATAGTTTATTGAGGAAATTAAGCAAAAAATAGATGCCATTTTAAAATGTGGACCAACTTCTCCATATGTAATATATAAATAAAAAGGCATTTTTGGAGAGAGTGACTGTAAAATCACTTTCTGCAGATCTATAAATACATCTGCTTTACCAGTCTTTTCTCTGGGGATTTTTGAATAATAAAATCTTAAATTACTTTGACCTTTGCTGTATCAAAACTGACATAAAAAAAAAATTAAGAAGAAATACATGCAGAAATTAATGTAGAGGAAGCAAAAACTATAAAATGAAAATTAGCAAGTAAATCTGATTTGTGGTTACTTCATTAATTGTAATAAATGACAGGGCAGATGTGAATTTGAGAAAGACAAATGAACTGAACAACTTTGAGGACATGCAATTGATAGGGGATTAGCCCCTTAGATTTTTGAAAAGTGACTTCTAGTATGCAGTAATCTTTGGAAAGAGATAGAAAAAGTACCTTAACAGAAACAGATCAAAGATTTTGATGTTGGTGAATGGTGAAATGATAAAAAATGAGGGGTTGCCCAATTTGTTTACCCTTAATGTAGATACATTTGCTGAGCATAAAAATCAATAAAAGAATGCAATCTCCCATCCCTTTTTTTTAAGCTAGACGTTTCTGCAGTGTTTTGCAGGATGAAATACTATTGTTCCTTATGATATTAACCATTAGAAATTTGTGTTTGTATGCCCAAAAACAACAATCTATGAGCGATGAAATATTCATATTGTTATCATTACTCCATTAAACGGCTTTTACCTTCAATTGGTGCTTCTGTTTCTCACTTACCACATATTTTCAAAGGAGCCTCTAACTCCAATAAAATGGGTTGGCTAAGGAAGATTTCTCTGGATTTTAAGCATAAACCTCTGATCTCGTTTTCCGTAAGTTGGACATTCTTCCCGGGTCTGGCACCTCTCACTAAAAAACCACAATTCCTTGAACTTCACCCCTACATCTTCCACGACGAAAATATTCGGATTTTCTAGGCGTAAACCTCGGCCGCCATATTTTGTCAACATTAAAAAGCTTGACCTTCAGACATTTACCTTCCAATAACCGGGCTATAATCGAGTCAATATTCAGTTTATCGGCTTCGGCCATTGGGAATGATGTTCCTGGATATTTTCCGGGCTATTTTTGAAAGGAAATTAGGATGATTAATAAGATTTTTACTGATTTTTTTGTGGGAACCTGAAGTCCCAAACGTAAACAGCGAAATTTTTGTTAAGGAGAATGTCAGCTGTCATTTGTCACGAAGGAAAAACAATCGAGGTTGCCAACGTGGCCAATTCAAAATTGCCTGCCAATATTAAGAAGCGAGATGGGATTATTGAACTTGGAAGTTAATTGGGATAATGGAAGCAGGAGTTAACTCAAAATTGTAACAACAATAAATATGAGCGTCCATTAATGTATTGTACGTTAGGAAAGAATTTTTTTGTTTTGTGACTGTAACATTGGCTACACTAACTTGTCGAATCAAATCTGCCTCGTTGCCAATTTGCCAGGATATCTTGTTGTAAAAATTGAATTAATTTGCAATTATGAGTTGTCGAGCTAAAACTTGGCTTAACCGATGAATTAAACCACTCTTGAACTTATTTTGAATTTTTTGTGCAAAAACTGTAAAGTTTCCTTAGGATTTATTAAATTGAGGATGCAATAAGAAATGGCGAGTGATTTTGTTATTGGCAACATTGCCGAATTTTCAATAACGTGAAAACTAGAAATCTGTTTAGGACTTTGACAGGAAATGGCAGGAGCAGGATATGAGTCTAAGGTGACAGCTAAAAGGCAAAATGGTGTTGTAAACAAGTTGTTTTTCTTTTAACGTTCAAATAAAAGTAAAATTCAAACATAAAAATATCTAAAATGTCAGAATTAAGTGATAAATTCATAAACTTAGAAGCATGCGACGATATCTTCAAAGATATAAAGTATTTTATTACTGGAGAAGTTCATGAGAAGGTAAGTTAATGCGGCTAACTGCCAAGATTAGAGTAAAGGGTTTCGATTTGCATTGCGTTTAGGAACCATTAATCATATTTTTCCATTAAGAGCAATAGCTGAACTTCATTGGTTTTTGAGTATTTATTAATACAAATTATTAGTATACACAACGAAAGTCATTCAAGTGCGGTGTGGAAATTGAAACTCTTTCTATTTTTCCAGGTTGAAGAGTTGTTGAAGTCGGGCGGCGCAGAACGTCAAAACTACTTCTCCGAATATGTAACGCATTTAATTGTGGGCAACAATCCTGAAGAGAATGATGTTGCTGATGCAAATGATGTCTATGAAATTCCTGCAGTAACCCCCAAGTGGATTATCATGTGTGCTGCACTTAAAAGGCGCCTTAATCTTGAGCCCTATCTCTTCACTACTGAATCAAAACTTTTCACTGGCTTTTCCTTTTGTTTCTCAAATATAAGAGAGGACAGAAATACTCTCTGGGGCCTCATAACTTTTAATGGAGGGAGTGTACATTTAAAATTATCGCGATTTTGCAATTTTTTAATCACTGGAGTAACTAATAGCCTTAAATATGAAAAAGCCTACTCACTTGGTGCTGAGCGCATAAAAATTGTAACACCTGACTGGATTTTAGAAGCTGTAAAAACTAGATCTCTTCCAGACCCTGCACTCTTTCATCCAAAATTGATAAACTGGCCCAAACCAGTTAAACCACCAGAGCCAACTACTGTGATTACTGGGTTTGAGCCTGAAACATTAGAAAATGGCAGGAAGGTTGAAGAAAAGGTTTTGCCTGATACAACCCAAGCATTACTCGAAAAATTAAAGCAGCGCATGCCTTGGAATCAACCACCCCCTACTTCAAGTCCCTCAGAAGTATCCAGCAGTGAAACTGTAGGCCCTCCTAATGTAGTTGCTCCAAGTTTTCTAAGCAAAGTTCATGCTAGTCAGAGGGAGCCAGTATTTAAATCACCAGTATCACAAACTCCTCCTACTCATTCCATGTCAGTTCCTTCAAGTTTTGTGTCTGCAGGTACTCAACCACCAAGTCATGTTGCTAGATCTACAATCCACCACCCTCCCAATAATCAGCAAAACCATCAATTGTCACAACAGTCAAACGTCCAAAATAGCCCTCTTAATATCAGCCGTTTACTAGGACAAGCTCAAGTTAATAAACCTAACAGTTTACAGCAATTGCGAGGGCAATTAAATACTTCCCAGATCCATCATCAGTTGTTGCAACAGCGTATTCAGCAACAAAACATAATCCAGCGGACTTCTTCGGGGCAGGTCAATATAAACCAACAATTGTTGCATCGACACCTAAGTCAAGGACAACTCATAAACCAACAAAACATAATGAACCAACAAAATATAATGAACCAAAATCAAGGTTTAAATCAAATGGGACAAAACCATGTGGGCCAAATTGATTCTCAGAATCAAGATTTAGTTCAACAAAGTCAGAGCAATACTCCATTTAGTCAGTCTATGGTTCATACTAGTCAAGCAAACCAACAGGTTGATGCCAATCACCAAAGAAATCAGATTGAACACTCTCCAAGCCGCAGTCAGGTGATGTCTCCTCAACATAATCAAAGTCCGCTTTTAAGCCCTCACCATCAGCAGCAACAGATTCAGAACCAACATTTGAATCATCAGCAGCAACAGCAAATGTCGGTAAATCAGTTACAACAACAGCAACAAAATCAATTGCTTCAGCAGCAGACCACTCAACTTTTAAACCAGCATCAAATTCAACTAAGCCAACACCAAGTACGGGCTAATCAGCTACTAAATCAACAGCAAAATCAAAATCAATTGAGCTTGCAGCAAGAGAGGGTCAACCAGCTTTTGGGACAACAAACTCAGAACCAAATTCTGCAAGGGAATCAGCAGTTACAGCAGGCTCATGATGATTTACAGAACCAATTACTTAGCCCACCTCAGAGCCAACAGCAAATGATGCAGCAAGGCCAACAAAACCAACAGTTGATCCACAATCAGATGAATCAGCATGTGATGCAACAAAATAATCAGTTAATGCAGCAAAACCAGTCTAATCAAGACTTGATGCAACAGAATCAACAAGTTATGCAGCAGCAGAATCAACAAGTTATGCAGCAGCAGAATCAACAAGTTATGCAGCAGCAGAATCAGCAGGTTATGCAACAGCAGAATCAACAGGTTATTCAACAGAATCAGTTAATTCAGCAAAATCAAACAATGAATCAGCAAAATCAAACAATGAATCAGCAAAATCAACTCAGTCAACAGCAAGGTGCTATTATTAGGCAGTCGCAGATTATCAATCAACAGACTCAACAGTTATTGGGACATGGCAATCAACCCAATCAGCAAGCATTGCTGAGTTTACCCCCAAATCACCACTTAAGTCAGTTGAGCCCGCAACAAATTCAACAGTTGCAACAGTTGAAGAGAGAACAACAGCAGTTGTTAAATCAAACTCAGAATCAATTAGGCAATTTGAATCAGCAGAATGTGGGATTAAATCAGCAGAACGTGGGTTTAAATCAGCAAAATTTGAATTTAAGTCAACATGCTGTTGTTAATACCAGCCCAAATCAGCAGTTAGCCGGTCAAAATCAACAAATTATTGGGCAACAACAGATACAAATAAATCAGCAACAGTTAATTCAGAATAGAGTGATTCAGCAACAGAATTTAAATCAGCAACTTAATCAAGGGCAGGCTTTTGGAGCATCAGGATTAAATCAGCACTCATTAAGTCAAAAGCAGCAGATGTTTGCTCAACAACAGCAAATGAATACAAACCAAAACCAGCAAATTCTTCAAAATCAGGGAAATATGCCGAACCAAACGCAGTTCATTAGTCAGAACCAATTTGAAGCAATTCAGCAATCAAAGTTGAACCAAGTCAGTCAAAACCAATTGGGGCAAATAAATGTGCAATCCTTAAATCAGCAATTACAGCAGCAAAATTTAGGGCAACAGCTAAATCAGCAATTGCTGCAACAGAGCCAGCAAACCAGCGTGAATCAGGGTTCCCTCGGGCAGCAAAATATAAATCAGACTTTGGGGTTGGAGCAAAATTTGGGGTTGATCAGTCAGCAACAGACGGGCCTAAACCAGCAAGGGGGTTTGGCCTTAAATCAGCCAGCGATGAACCAGATGAATCCGGGGGTCAATCAGCAGGTGATACGGGGACAATTTCCGCAACAGGTGCTTGTGAATCAAGGGCAACAAGGGGGTGGACAGAGGGCGCAGTTGAACCAACAGGTTTGGGCTCCACAGCAGCAGCAGGCGCAGCAACAGCAAGCGGGGACGCCGATTCAAGGTAAGCTGGATTTAGTGGGATTGGTGTAACGAAAAAATAACCATTTTTTCAATGGTGAGATGTAAGGATTTTGTACGTGGTGAGTTGTTTATTAATGAAGGTGCTTCGGGTTTCAAATTCTTGTGGATGTTTTATTGTAGCTGGAACCGGAAAGAAGTTGTGTTTTTTTTCTTGTTTTAGAAAGTAGAAAAGTTTCTCGAGTTTTTTTTCAATTTGAATTTTTTCATTTTAAAAAATTAAAGCAAAAATCTGCGCGTACTGGAACAAAAAGGGTTCCTACAAGTTGAGATATGTTTTTTGTGTATATATGACAAGAAATATTAGTTTTAAAATAAATTCATAAAAAACCCACAAATATTCCTATTATATTCAGACAGCATAGGAATTTTGAATTTAGTTTGTAAATTCCAGTGCCTATTTGCTTCAGTTATCATTTGCAAGGCACATGCAAAGGATCAACATGAAACAATACTAATAACAATCATTTTATTATTATATTGTACGTTATTAAGTCTTATTCGACATGTGTGAAGAAGAAGAAGAGAATTGGGAACGTAAGCATTAACTCTTTAAATGCAATTTCCCTGCCCTCGTGAAAAATTCTACCCTAAGTGTCAGAACTTGATCCAGGCCAGCAGATAATCCGCCATCCTGTGAATGTGGCAGTACAGCAATCTGCTACCAACGCTGCCGTCGGCCCCAGAATACAGTGGCCTCCTGGACAACAACCTGGAGTACCGCAGAGGCAGTTCATCCAGCTTGGTGAGACAAAAATATATTACGCTTCGGGATTACTGACGTATCTTTTTACAGATGCACATACGCACAATCAGTTGCAAAAAATGCCGCCTGACCAGCAAGCCTTATTCGTGGCTAAATTGCAACAGAAACAGAGGCAGTTGCAGATGGCTAAGCAAATGCAACAGAGAGCAGGAGGCCACATATTAATCCGAGGTGGGATAGAAAGAAGCCGAAAGAATATTTTTGAATTTCTTTTACATTTTTTCGTGCAGGAAACGTCCCGCAAGGTTTAACCCCGCAGCAACAAGTACAGTGGTTGCAGCAACAGGCCAAACAGCAAGGAATAGTGTTACCACCGAATATTCAACAGAATCTAACTGCAGGTAAATCTCCAATAGCTCCAGGTTGAATTTTTTAATAATTTTAATTCTCATTCATTTTTTTAGGTAATATAACGCCCCAACAACCAGCAGCACAGTCGCCGGCTCCACAGCCGCCCCAACAGGCCCCCGGCTTGAGCCCCATTAACCCGCCAACTGCACCAGCAACCCAGCCATTTGTCGGAGGAGATCAACCTACAGCGCAGCAATTGCAGATGAGGCAGCAATATAGGTTTGATTTTTTTCTTATATGAGGAGTTTGTATCGAAAACTATTGGGCGAAATGAGTTGAATTTTATACAAATTTATTGTTGCATTTGTTACATATATATTATTTGAGAATGTAATACACTCTCATACTTTCTTTTCGGTACAGGTTACAATTGCAACGCGAACAGGCCCAGAAAAACGCACTGGTCCAACAAGGGCCGGCATTGCCAGGCCAAACTTTAGTCAGACCAGCCTTGGTTCAGCCCCCTGTCGCGGACTCCACTACCAACCCTCAAGTCCAAGTTAATCCGAAAACTAAGACTGCGTTAGCTAATATGCTGAGCATCAAACTACAGAGTGGTGGAACTGCCGGACCTCCTGTTCGACCTGAGGGTATTCCTGAACCTTCCGCAGCGGGTACTTTAAGGTATGCTCTTCGTCATTACAATTTATTTTTAAGAATGTATGTTGTCTTATGCAGAAGTTTATTCGTTACTTTGGAAGGTTAAGAATCGTTTAGAAGAATTTGTTTGAACTTGTTTAAGTCGTGGTACAAGAAAGAGAAAAGTTATGTTTTTTCTGTCCTTACGTTCAGAGCTAATGCTAGATATTTTTGTTTTTTGGATATGTTTAGACTGATTATTGAGATGCCTCATAAAATGCGTTTTCAGTGAAAGTTTTGGATGATCTTTTGTGAGTGTGTTCTACTCACCATAATGTTAAGAAAGGTTACTTCTGTTTAGAATCTAGAGAATCGTAATTTACAAATTGTTGGCAATATGCTCAGGGTACTACTTTCCTAGAGTCAACACTCCTTTTATTCATCAAATTGAAGAGAATAAGTTTGAAATGCATACTTATTCTCTATTTAATGAGAACTCTGATCGCTTTACAGAATGATGACCGCTCAACATAACGCAGCCATCAATTCGAAACCTCAAGAAATAATCGCCCTACATCAGCGAAGGGCCATCGGCGGCCCTGGTGGGGAAATAATAAAACCTCCAACCGGAGTGCCCACGTTGCCCCTTACACCTCAAAATGAGCCTCCAAAGTTGCAATTCAATCAAAATAAGGCTCCAGTTCCAGTCCAACATCGGGTCGGTCCGTTTTACGGGCATAACCCTAATCTAAAATGTGAGTTTGAGCCTTAAACCGGATTTTACGAGTTATATTAATGTTCGGTTTTTATCTTGAATTGATAGTTTTTAATATGGCTTAAAAATTCTGGTGTTACGGTGTGTATTGTACGTAATTTTTTTTTTTAGTACCCCCAGATCTATTTCTTTTGGGATGTATTTTTGTTGTCGTAGAAGTTGAGCAGTATTTAGAGGAAAAGTTGCCTGGATGGCAACAGAAAATTGAGAAATACGGAGGTAAAGTTGCATTTTTTACAAATAATTTGAGTTACATTTCGAGTGTGTTTTAATTTTTAGGTGAAGTGGAGAAGCAATATTGCAATAAAGTGACTCATGTCTTGTGCGAAACCCAGAGACATGGGGTAGTTATGCAAGCGTTAAGGGACATGAAGAGATGTGTGACTATACGTTGGCTTAGCGACGTTATCCTGAGAAAACAGGTGGGTTAAAAAGAAAATTAAGTTAATTTGGCTTGTTGAAAAACAGACATAAGTCTTACATGAATTTTAGGTCCTTCCTCCTTGGACAGCTCTCCACCTACCTCAAATATACTTAGACATAACCCCAGCTTCAAAACATTTAATCTCCACCAGCGGCTTTGAGGGTAATTTAAGGCAAGTGGTGAAGCAAATGGTGATGTATATTGGGGCGAAGGTAAGGGTCAAATAAAGAGTGATAATTAAGTATATAAATAAACTTGATGGCGTGAACCTTTAAAGAATTTTAAAAAACATTTTTTTAATAATTAATAATATAAAACATGTTTTCTTGGGGAGTCTCATATATTTACTAAATTTTGTGTGTACCAATAGACGGCACCCCATACTATGATATACCTGAAGTTAAATAGCCATAACTTTTTCATAGCACACTGATTACAATTTTGAATGAAAAAACCAATTGATATGCATTAATTACCATCAATAATTTTAATTATTGCAGTGCACTGTTTACTTTTCCAAACATAACACGCTATTAATATGCTCAAAAGCCGAGGGTAAGAAATACAATCACGCAAAAAAATGGGGAATACCAGTGGTAAATGTCCAGTGGTTAACGGACATAATCCTCGGCAATTTCACTGCCATGAACCAAATGGATAGCCAAGCGTATCAAACATACACGAATCCTCCAAATTTGAGCTTTGATCCCAAACTGGTTCCAAACATGATGAGTAAGTTTGAAAATTTGAAAATTTAGTTTGATATTAATTTACTCGATTAGTGGCGTGGAAGGCTCCGATCAACATTTCTCAGGAGTCTTACGAGAGGGTGAAACGGTCAGCGTCTCCGGTCAGTTTGCCCAAAACTAAAAAGCAGAAAACTGAACATACAGATGAGAACGAGAATATCACGGAAGAAGTCGTGAATTCTAATTATAAAGTGTTACTGTCACATTTTGATTCTGCGAGGTCGAAAGAGTTGGCCAAAGCAGTGAGGTGGGTTGATGATTTTTGACTTTGATTGGACGGTTTCAGTATAGGATTTTTTTTATTGAATTATATTAAATTTGTACCCAAAAATTCATATAGAGAAAAAAATTGGGTTCTTTTGTATAAACCTAATTTTTTTAATAGATCAAAGGTTCTGTATGTTATATGTAGAATATTAAAAGATATCATATTTTTGTGCTTTCAAATAAATTTAAACGACGTGCATTAAACTTTTAGGGCTTTATATGTTTCTAAAAGAATATTAATTTGTAGGGAACTGGGCGGAATCGTAGTCAAGGATCACAGAGACTTTACTCACTTGGTAGTACCGAAACTTGCAAGAACTCACAAACTGTTATTCGCAATTGTCAAATTTTGCCACATCCTCCCTGAAAAATGGCTTGAGGATTCTCTGCGTGCCAAGCAGTTCCAACCAGAAAACGGATTTTCCCTTCCGCTGGAAGAATTCAACCAAACCTACAACGCCAACTTCGAAAAAGTTCTCCAAACCTCCACCAGACAAAACTTGCTTGAAGGAAAATCCTTCTGGTTGACGCCGAGCGTGATTCCAAGCAAGAAAATTGTAGCCGAATTAATCGAACTTTCCGGAGGGAAACTGGAGAGAATACGCAGAAGCAGAGCTCAAATCGACGCTACTAATCTCACCTCTTCTCTTTCATACTTCATTATAACAGCGAAGGAGGATTTGCATTTGGTGGGGGACCTCCTAAAGAACAAAAAAGGCAAGCAAAGGGTTGTGTGCAATGTGGAGCTGATATTCAGTGCAATCTTGAAGCAGGAGTTTGAGATAGACCCGTACGCGGTGAGTGTTGTATGATCTTTGAGAAAACGGAGGTGAGATAGGGTAAAGCAACTACGCGAAATGCTCCTTGATGATTCGTCCTCGGAGAGCGATAGTTTGCCGGAGCGTCGGGAAATTTTTGATTGAAAGTGAAAATTTGATGAGTTGGTTGAGGATTTTTTTTTACAGAGAGACAATTTCGTGGTTATTTTGGGGTAAATTGACATGAGTGTAAATATGGTGCCAAAGTGTGTGAGTAGGTTTCTTGGCGGAAAAAAAACTTTATCCGCTGAAATTCGTCACAACCAAAGGCTTCTCCATACTAAATGAAGTACAAAACTAGTTCATCAATTGTGGTACTTACAACCCTGAAAACTGAGGTTAATTTCCATGTGTATATAGTTGTTTTTACTCCTGGATATAAGTCGGAATTTAGCCTTTAGGGTTAGGTGTAAATATTAGTGAGAGGTTTCCATTATTGTCATTAGCGACTCATTATTAATATGTAATTATTATAATAGGTTTCGATAACTTACGTTTATATATTGCAATATTGTATATGTTTATATACGGTGTTGCAATATTACCTTTTTGTTCTCATAATGACAAAACTATATTCTTGTGCGAACAAGTTTAATAACGATCTCGAAAAAATCATTTATTTTGTATATCTTCTATCTATCTACAGTGTATAATGTAACTTTAGTAAGTTTTCCTAAGAAATATCTTGGTATTGTCTATATAACTTAAGTCATCCCTATGCTGCCACTTACAAGATTCTTAAATCTCTAGATCATTGTGATTTATTTGTTACAATACGAATACCTACTTAAGAGGGTCTACAAGCTGGTGTTTAGTAGACTCTGTGATAAATAAGTAGGTAGTACTATTACCGATAGTTAAAGCACAATTTCACTTCGCTATGCGGTCAAATTGTATATTCTTTTAACTTTTGTTATTGTTAGGCATTATGAAGCTTAAACCAAGTTTTTTTACCCTATAGCATTTCATACATATGTAGTACTTGTAAGTGCTGTAGGTACCGATTACTAATTTGCCCTATGGGCAACTCTTATGTAAGGTGTATAAATGTTCAAGTTTAATACGCTTACATGTCTTCAAATAAAGATTTGACTTTAATTTAATTGTTATCCTTGATGCAGGCGGAAAAAATCATTCACCGAACGGGGGACAATTTGTCCTTATTATGTCGAAACACTCAAATAACTAAAAGTCCAACGCCCCGAAACAAAAGAAGCATTATTAGCTAATTACCATAATCATTATGGTAATTTTACATATAATCATACAATAAGCTTATTACCATAAAATTTCATTACCTTAGTTCATTGGTACCCGCCTTTATGAAACCGGGCAGGGTCTTTTGTTACCTACTCAAGAAAATTGGGGTGTCTGTCATCAAGCTCCGAGAGGCGTGATGCATTGTTTCCTTGTCTATCTTGCATAGGTAAACTTAATACGTATGTCAGGTATTGGATAATGTGCGGCGCTGCCAATTTGGCTTAGGTAAACTGCTCAACATTTTGGTTAACTCTATTGTATAAACTGATATTGCTCATTATTTTAGTTTGATTTCATTGTTTTTTCATTAACTAGGGCAATACACATAAAGAAGAATCTAAGAAAATAAGTGGCAAACATCTATCTTCATCAAATATATGTATCATCGTAAATTTTACATAACGAATAATTCTATGCAAACCTTTGATCTTACTTTGTTTTTTTATTAAAAGCTCCCCAAAAATAAATAAAACATTTTAATAATCATGAACGTTTAGATATTCTTCAATTTGCTGCCAGCTTATTTTGTCAACATTCCTAAAGGGTTGTTTTTTCGTTATCGTAGAAGCGGCAACAACGCAAAGAAACACACAAAGATGGCGTCGTGAAATGTTTCCTCGTCGGTGTCCCTTATCTCGATTTTGATTGAATAAATAAACAAATAGATCGAGGCGGCGTTTAAATAACGTTTAAATGATAAATGCAACAAACAATCTAGCTGTAAACCGTAAAAAATTTACGGTTTTAAGCCAAAAAGGCCGCGAAAATCGACCGTGAAAAATGTGATTTTCTTTGTTCGGACGGCTGTGCAAGTGTCCATGTTAGATCTTCAGTTGTTTCTGGTTATTTTTTGGACATCTCCGATCTCCCTGTGTCCCCGTTTTACCCTTTGGAGCATTTTTCCAGGTAAGTTTTACTGAGTTTCATTAAATTTCCGGTGATTTCCGTTAGTTTTCATTGAATATTTAAGTGTATGTTAAAAGTATTATTGGGCGTATCAGAGGGCACTGCTGCGAAGATCATATTGGGCCGCTGTTTTGATATATTAGGGTTTCTTCCAATTTTTATTAAAAATATCGATTGAAAGGTTATTGTGCTTTCCATGCGAGCCATAAATGGCCCTTAAGGATTTATAGCCAGAGTTAAGCTTAGTTTCATCCGGTTTACTTGAAAAATTAGGTTTGCCACTGGCAATTTATAGGGGTAGAATTCCTATAAAATGTTTCGGTTTCTGCACAAAGTGTCTTTATTTTTGGCGGTTATAAGATGCAATTTAGATTCTTAATCAGATCCTCCCTTTTCAACTCTCCCTTTTTTTAATTGTCTGAACCAATCTGCAAGATTTTTCTCCCTAAGTTTTTTTGCCCTACATATCAGTAGGTCATAGAACACTATTTTCATATTTATCTGTCAGTGCAACATATGCAAGTAGTCAATTTCAAATTTCCATGGTTTACGTATTCACTATCAGTTTGTTCAACACTTTTCAATTAAACAGAAAATGAAAAATATAGGGGAGCCAAAAATAAGGTTATTAATTAACTACATCTATTTTAAGCAAATATAACATTCCTTGATAGTAATATTTCAAAATCAGAACAAGCTCTTTGATATCCTGCATGTGATCTCCAAATAAAGTCTTTGTGATTTGATGACACCATGTGTAAGTCTCAAATGATGTATCTTCTCTCTGACTACTTCTATATTTTAACAATATTTGAGATTTTGGATAGTGTGTGTCAACTGGATTGTGATAAGTTTAAAGTGCGGTAAATAGCCAATTTTTTGTAATTTTTGAGATTTACATGTGTACAACTATTAGTTCAACTTTACATATTATTGATTTCCTTAAATAAAGGTAGCTTGAAACGGATATTTTATATAGGGTGTTTCTAAAAAAATGAGCGAAGTTATAACTTGGTTGTTTATGAACAGATTATGATAAACTAAAAACCAAATAAAATGATATTGTTCAGACTACTACCTAATATTAGTTTTTTTTAATTCAATTTCTTCTGTTTCATGAGTCAACTTCAGAATTCTAAACAGAACTCCATATTTTCATTTACATTTTTTGATAAAAAATAATTTTTAACTGAAAAAAATTTATTATTCTGGCAGCTCAACAGTCCTCAAAATTTTAATTCCTAAAACGCTCAACGACAGATTTATTTTAAATTTATGTCGAAATTGGCTAACTGCTGTGTTCCTAGGATTCTCTTCACTCCACCTGTGGTTGTTTCCTCAAAAACTCCATCTTTTGTAAATGAAGCCCTAGTGACAAAGAGAATATTTTTCATAAAACCTGGTTTGCGCTTTACTTTATGGAAAAGCCAATTGTAAAATGCTATCCTTTGAAAATCTGTTGGCAAGAGTTCTTGAATTTGTTAAAGGTGGTGCAGATATAGGTGTTGTTTCTTAGTTATCCCCCACACTATGGATTAAGATATATTTTGCATAGCATTCATTCATCTAATATTTAACATATTATCTTCTTTAAAACGCCTTAATACCTGTTCTTTATTGTCAACAGTTCCTGTCGTATGCAGTCTGCTAGTATCATTGTTAATGTTTCGAAAAACTTCTTGTCTCTCAAAGGCAACGGTCAATTAAAACAAACAGTTGCCTCGAAGGATTTCCCTTGTTAGGTTATATATTTTGGTATTATCTTCTTGCTGTCCTTGATTTATTGTCACATTTGCCAAAATTAAATGCATGACAGTAAGCTCTTAGAAAATGTATCTTTCAACCGATACCATTAAAAAAAATTACAAATAGTTTAGAAACGAGCAACATGACAAGAATCTAAAAGACTGACATTGACGAGAAAAAATAATACAAAAACATGGAAAGTTAAATATCTGAAGCTTCAACACAATGGTACAGCAGCGTGCAGTATCTCATACTTAGTTTTCTTGAAAACAGTGCCGTTATCGATTTTAAACGAGAGTACTTTTTTTGTGAAATTTTAAACAAACTTTAAGAAAAACTGACTAAATATATATTTTATTCTCGAAAAAAAAATCTATTGAAAAAATCTCTACGTCACCCAATTTTTCGCCACCGCAGTAACTAAGAATAATAATATAATAATGCTTCATTAAACAATTGCATTCAATTCCGTCAACTTTATGGCGTCCAATAATAGTACACAATAATTTTTTACAAATTAAATTTTTTTTACTCGTTTTTATCTATTTTTATTATTTTTTCGAGTTCTGTGTATATTAGCAAATTTCCTTTAAAACAATGTATCCTGTTTTTTTGCTAAAATATTATATTTCATGAACGAATACTGTTTTGTGCATCGTCTCTAAACATGGGATTTTTTTGGCATTATTGCTGAAAGTGGCCCATCAACGCCATGATGGTGGTAAATCATGCAGTTGTTTAAACAATCGGTCATCGCACATCTCTGGGCCACGCTGAAAATGATAGTCGCAGTGCAAATTTTGAATTTAACGCGGAAAGACAGAAGCTCGACTCCAGGTCAGTGGAACTCATACAATAAATTAAGTTTTATGGCTACATTGCATAGTTATTGTGAGAGATTGTTATTCAATAATCTCTTTTTTTGTTGTTTCATTCTATTGACTGAGAATAAGGCCTGACACACAAGTAGGGGTGGAATTGCACATTATTTGTAGTTATTCTGTATATTAGCAAATCCGCTAAAAGACAGTTAAATTTCCTTTATAATGATATATCATGCTCCTACGCCTAAATCGCCATATTTCACTAATAAATGCCGTTTTGTGTATCGTCTATAAATATTGAATTCTTTCGGCCCTTTTGCCGAAGGTGGCTTTGGAACGCCATGTTTTGCCAACAATTGCGTGTGATATCTAAGATCTCTGGGCCACGCTAAAAATGTTGCTGGAGCTGCAATTTCCGAATTGAATGTGAAAAGTGCAGTGGCTCGAATCCAGATCAGCGGCGCGCAAAAGTTTTATGACGATTTTGCCAAACAAATGTGTTATCCAATATTGTTGTGGAACAGTCCGTTTTTTTTTTAAATACTGTTTGTCGAAAAAACACTTCAAATAATATTAAACTACAACTTTTTAATCAAGTAAACAACAATTTTATTGTTTTCGTGTTTTCCCTGGCGGGAGGAACCATCTAGAGCGCAATATTGCAGTTGGCAATATTGACAAAGGTTGAAAATGCACGAAATGACTTAATTGAAAATATCGCGAAAACTGTTAGAAATGCGAGTCCTTTCGTAGAACACATTTCTGATACAGAACAGGTCAGTATTAAATAGAATTCGTAAAAATGTTAAAGCTATCGCCACTCATAGAAAAATTAGGTCGACTTATGCACCTTGGTAAGGCGCAAGCTTTGTATTGGGCAAGTTTAGCTGAGTCGCACCCAACACTCATTTGCACGATTGTTTCTGGACATCGTATATATGTCTACATATAGGACGCCGTCCTATATTTTAATTTTTAACAGTCACTCGGTCTGGGACACGATCCATTTTGCGTATAAAGTTATTTTAAAACAAATATCTCACAAACTGCTAGAAGCTCAACTAGAAATTCTAGATCATCGGCTGGAGGGAAGGCCAAGATATGAAAAATAATTAAAAGTAATATACTGTGTTGGCCAAAAGTGGATGAACTAAAAATATAAAATACAGGTTTTTAATAATTCACACTATAAAGCTTGTATTAAATTAAGTGGAATTTTTCGGCCGAATGGCTAATTGAATTATCAGGTATTGTTAAAACACGTGAAAAAATAAGGTTTTTTCTAACATAAAAATTATTACTCTTTAGAACTAAAAATTACTAGTAGTTCCCATTTCCGCAACGCTGACTGGCAGTAATTTTTGGTGAAATTACTGTCGTAGCGATTCTCAGCTGGGACCAGGGACTGCTGGTTCGGCGCACTCGCAATCGAGTTTTTAAATGAGCTGTGATTTATTTGTGATTTGTTTGCGGCATTTGCTAGTTATATTGGAAGTTACAGTATTGCTTGTTTCTTCTCTTTCAATTAAAAAAAAAATGTTAATGGACTTCGAAGGTGAGTTTATAAATTAAATTTGAAAAAATCAAACTATTATAATAAATAAACTAGGCAATATTGTTTTAGGTGAAATCAGTTTCTAGCTATAAACGAATACTTCTTTTAACTGAAAAACGAATTAGTTTATACATAAGCAAATAAAAAATAAACCGGGCACAACAGCTGTGAAAAATTTAATATACTCGTATTTATGGCAATTGATTGTCGCAGAGTTATCCAAGAATTAAGGTATTACCATTTTGCTAAAGTTATTTGAAAACAGCTGGAAAATACTGGACCGTTATTACAATAAATGAATTGAAAATAATAAGTTCATAGGAACAGGAAGAAAAGTTTTTGAATTTGCTAAAGCATTGAGGAAGCTGTATGAAAAAAGAAATATGTGAATCTTGTTTTATTACTAACCTCCAAAACAATCCACGAGGTAAAAGAAACACCAGTAGATCTGATGATCTTACGTATTGTAGCGGAAACTTTTGGTTCTAATGTGCAACGTGATTTGAGTTTAAAACGGAAACTTGAAAAAAGTCATTCGAAATCAAATACCTATGTATATCTAAAAAAAACATCGAATAGTGTTGGAGGAAGTACGCCAAGATCGTTTAAAATACCAAAACGCCAAATTCGAGCTGTTAAGACATTCACAGTCGGAAATGTTAGATTTACTTTGCCAAAGAATTGAAATAGAAAGAGAAAGAAATGAAATGAAATTTTAAAGAAGAAACTTTACTACGTTAAATTAGTTTAATTTTTATATTTTGTATTAATTTTTCTCCCTTAAGAACCAATAATACTTGTTTTTTTGTTACTGTAAGATTTTTTCACTTAAAAAAAAAAGTGATTTTGTTGATACTTTACTTACTCTTACATTTGATTGGAAAAGCTCTTCTAATTATTGCAGAGTTTAGTTTTCTAAAAAAACGAATTGGCAACGGCGTCTCAAACTTCCTATGCAGTTCTGTCACCTCCCATATTGTCTTCATTTATCTCATTGCTATTACCCTGCCTATAACCAACTTAATTTCCAGCTTCGTCTTCAATATTATTCTCAACATCAACATTGTCCTCTAACACAATGTTATGTAACACAAATACTAATCTTATTAAATGAACGAAGTATT
Source organism: Euwallacea fornicatus (assembly GCF_040115645.1). Taxonomy (NCBI): domain Eukaryota; kingdom Metazoa; phylum Arthropoda; class Insecta; order Coleoptera; family Curculionidae; genus Euwallacea; species Euwallacea fornicatus. Next base: position 2,873,409 of record NC_089558.1, read on the forward strand.
TATTTTTTCTTAATTAATGTGATACAGTTGTCTAAATTTTTGTTTCAGGTTGCCAAACAAATTTTCCATAACGAATCTGTTACGTGCAAATTTCAGACTATAATTTGTATGGATATTATTAAATTGTCCATAATCCTTAAAATGTGTTAATTAATTTTGTAGAGGATGACAATTATCGTCCAGAATAAAATAAACTCCACATTTGGTGTTATGCTCGGCATATAGATGGAAATTTCGAAACAATCTGCTATCGTGAACTGATCTTCGGTGTCCAAAAAATATGAGCCCTAACAATTTCGTAAAAATACACATTCTTGAAAAAAAAACAACTTCATTAATGTGCAAATATATAATTTAGAATAATCACAATTTCAGCATAAATTCTCACAGAACATTTTGAGAAAAAAACGATGCAGTTCCAATAGTTAAGGGCTGTTTTATCTTGCCCCATCTCGCTGAGTATAGTATGGGCGCCACTTGTTCACGATACAAGCCGTCATGATTAACATGATACAACTATATGAGGTAGTGTGAAATGCAGATGATCACAAAATAATGCAGATGGCCCCATGACGGTACAGACGATTACATAATTCATAATGTCCAAATTTAGGATACTGATAGCTACATAATTCACATTGTTTAATTTTTTTTAAGTAAAAAGTTGTTTTAACATTAACTTGTCATATATCAGTAAATAAAAAAAATTATTTTCTATTAAAAGATGTAAAAAATGCAGTTCTATTTGAAATTCCGAAGTTGAGACCTGAAGCTGAAGAATTTGAGTTAAAAACAATCAACTTCGACATTATTTAGTTGTCCGAAAAATGTCATTTTATTTAGATTTCAGTTCGTCAAAATCTATTCATAAACAACTGAGGTATAGCTTCGCCCGTTTTTTTTTAGACACACTGTATATCTTAAAACCGTATTTTTGAAATTAGCAATAGTTTTCTCGTAAATAATTTTGAATTGTATTATAAAAATACAAGCCCAGATGTTTATCTGATTTTTTATGATTGGCACAAACCTGTGAATGCTTTCCAATATGTAACTCCTGGGTGCACCTCGACTAATTTGGTTGTACCTGGGTACGCATCTTTTTCGTTGAAAGGTATCATACGTTTGCGTACGCCTCGTGTAAGCGACTATGTATTTTCTCCTAGCGATAAAGATGAGTAAAAGAATATTACACCTAAAAATACAGAACACGTGGAAGATCTGAATCGTCTAGTTTTTATTGATGAGGGAAAAAAATTGGTCAAATTCCTGAAGAAGACTGGTAAATTTGATATTGTTTACAGTTGCCAACAAAAATAGAATTAATTTTTGGACCTATTTTTCAATATTTCTTTGTAACGAACAGGAAAACTGTAACGGTGAGAACTAATTCAACCGTTTTGGTGCAAGCAAAAACTTTCGTGGATAATACATTATTCTCGTAAAATAAAAAATAAGAGAGTTTCTTCTTTTGGCAGTTCCATTCGCAGATATACTGTAAAGTATTTTTCTTGGGGAAATAAAAACGAATTTAGTTCACGGCGAGAACATCTGCAAAAATTGTGTTTAGTAGTGTTAGACCAACAACTACGAAGAAGAGTGGTCTTCTTAGTTGTTTATAACAAATCTACCAAAGGACATAAAAAATAAGCCCCAGGCATACATGCAGTCCAAAACACCTCCGGTGGCAGGAGAAGCTTTGCTCGAGGTTAGCAGTATGTATGCAAAAAAAGAAAAAGCTGTAAGTCATGTCATTTAAACGAAAATAATTATAAAGAGCGCATTTATGTTTAAATTTGCATGCAAACACAATATACTACAACTATTTGGAATTGGAAATAAAGAATGATGATACTTCTGAGTAGTTTCATCAATCTTCATCTTCTATTTCATGTTTTGAATTAATATAGTTAATTAATTTTAATAAAAATGCGTAAATGAAATCTCTTTATTGACTCTTTAAATAAATATTTCCAATAAAAACAAATATTTGCTATATGTATCTGTAAGGTCGCGCCAGGACAACGCGTCCAGTCAAGACAACGCGACTAATGATATTGTTAATACCCACTTGACCAACCGAAGGTTAATGGCCCTGGCAAGTCTTTCTCCAACTTTTTTGGGAGGACCCGACTTTTTTAAACTGATACACGTCCCCTTTGATACCACCTTTCAGTTATCATGCATACAGTAGATCTTGCTAGTGGATGTTATTTTGCAGTCTCTAACTGACTCACTCCCGCATTATTAGCAGTTAACACACGTAGTTTAAGATCTTCGCCAATATTCGCACCGCGTGGGATTTTAAAACGATTAAACTCACTACTCACTACTACAATATCTACCAAAGTGATACTGCTAGGAACTGATATTTCAATGCTAAAAACGCTCAGAGTTTTTTTGTTCATTCACTTTCTTACTTAAACTAATAGTCGGTCGATAGTTTTTCGTGCAGCCTATCAATCCTTTTTACATGAAGTCTGTTGTTTACTGGCTCTTGAATGTTCTACAGACCTGAATAATATGCCGAACAGAATCGCGAACAGCCTAAATATCTCGATTTTAACGAACCGAACAACAAATGCATCCTGTTTGTCGTGTGTCTTCAAACAGCAAGCAACGCGCATTCCCTTTGATGTTCGGTACAAAACCGACACGTGATGTGGGAACACCGCAAACTGGTTGCAGAAATGTCATGGTTTGCGAACCTGTTTGCGCCCCTTTTCAAATTGGTGTTATCGTTTGCCGTGTGGTTCGTTGTATTGCTCGTGGTTCGGCGAAACGTTCTCTACGAGTTTCGCATTAAAACAGTGATTTGTAGGAACGTCGTTTAACTTAAAACTTAAAATTGACAACAAGTAGTTAATAATTTTGACCCCATTCACCTGAAACCGACAAATTCGAGCTCCAACTAGAGCCATTAGGAGACACCTTGTCCGAAGTATCGGACCCCACATAACTCATCAATTATCAAATATTAGCCCGTCTGACTATCCCCGTTCGCAAGTTCTGCGATCCTTTGCCACCCTTTCCGCCAATTTGGACACTTCCGTTATTTATCATGCTTTACCAAGTTTCTAAAGCATTTTGCCAAGTGTCCGGTGAATACCCGTCGGCCACTTAACAACTATTTGCCCATTTGCACCCTTTATGTTTGCTTTTCAAAGTTGCGGTCCTGTCCCTTGACTGGAAGTTTATTATTTATTGAAGTTGATGAAGTAGTCATTTTACCCTTGTTGTTTGGATTAAGTGCCCTCTGAATAGGATGCACCTGAGGCCGTATTATTTTCCTAAAGCGTTCACTTTATTAAAAAAGAAATTAATTTCCGTCTAGCGCCGGAATTGGAACGTAGAATTTTAATTAAGGAACGAGATAGAATTTGTATGCCCTTGGAGTGCATCTATGCACGTACGAAGAAAAGGGCCCTAAGGGAAATCGTTAAAGATCCGTCAGCGAGGGCCATTTTTCACGTCACTTTTTCCATGATTAACGCGAAACAATAAAATTCCACTCTAGGAAAAAATTAGCCTTGATTTACGGCAAAACTTTTTTCCGGGAGCACCTGCTTTATTCTCATGGCCCGCTCTCCTTTTTTCTAATAAACTTTTATGAAGTGGAAAACGGCTTTCATAATAAAAGCTCGGCCTCGGAAAATGTATCTAATTATACCTTTAATAAAACCTCTGGATTAGGGAGAGGTGTCGCATCGCCCTTCACTATGGGCCTCACGTTAAAAATAGCCCTAGACTTTCTATAAAGTCATTCTGTAACCACTGACGTCAGCACCCGGGAACTCCGCCATTATTGAATTGTTAACCAAATAAGTAGTTTTGAAGGTGGAAACTTTTTGGATGATTGCTAGTTACTTTTTGATTTATTTTAAATGGAAATGCACCAATAAGTTACACAACCTGGGGCCCCGCAATTTGTTAACGATAATTGGTGAAACATAGTCGACGACGTCATTTTCTCGTCACTTTAAAAACACAGGTACCTAGTAGTAATGAGGCCTACGTCATATTGACGTCATGCCTTGACCGGCGTTGATGCTGCGACAGGCGGATGGGAACTCTGCCAGGATAAATGTTATGTTCATTGCTGCCTCATTGATGTATGATCCAAGAGGTTCTATTTCATCAGCTGGTTCAGAATTAAACTCACGTGTAGACCACTCGTGTTTGATTCAGTAGCACTGTACAGGGCGCTTTGCTGGGCAACAGACAAGTGCGTCTAGTGGATCTCAAAACCAAACGTCGAAATCTACTTCTCTCTGTCAGTCGCATAACAGTTTAAATGATTGATTGATTCGTTTATATATCTCCAAGAGTTCGTGTTGATTTCAAAAATCGTTAGTGAGAAACTTCAAGAATTGTCGTGGTGGGCGTACGGTGGTGTGACTGCCTAGAATTTTGCGTTATAGAATCATCGAATTTTTGGAAATATCCACGAATGTTGCAAAACTTGAAAGTCCTCAGAAGCTTTTTTGGGATGGTTTTTGTAGATCCCATGTTGTCACAGACAATAATTTCGTTCATAGTTCTAGTGAAAGACCTGTGATTGAAAATTACTCTTGCTAATGCCGTTTGACACGCAGTGACCTTCCCTCCAAAAATAACAACCTGACGCAAAAACTACCTAATAAAACGAGTGAAAATACTTAAATCCCCGAACAATATAATCCTTTTTCTCACTCCCTAGGGTTCGTCGGTATTCCCGGTTTGCCGGAAAATGTTTTTGCCAGGGATTAAGAACTTGCTATTCGCACATCCATATACAGGAGGCCGAGCTCAGGGGCCCCCCTGTTTAAAGTAGTTGTTAATTGGATTTCGCGCCCGGACGTTGGTCCACGTGGGGAGGTTTAAAACAAATTCTAATTTCGTTAGTATAGCGCTTGTAGTCCCAAGTGCGATATAGTAACCGCATACATTTTTAAAGAGGTTGTTATTCATTGTGTTAATGTGCTTTTTGTAAGGTGGTGGTGGAAGGAAATCAAACTTTAAAGTCGCCAGGAATATCTTGGAAAACCATAATAAAACCAGAATGTCTTAATTTTCTTGTCTTCGCTAATAAATCACTCTCTAACTCTTTGAGGTTTTTGCATTAAATTCTAAAAAGATTTTAATAAGATTTGGTTCCTTGATGAGGCAAAGTGTGGTCAGGGGATTCGGCTCGAAGGGTTATAAATTCGAATTTTCTCTTTTGGTTCAAAATTGGCAAATCGATATGAATTTTTTTATGTATTTAGTTTCCTAGGGACGTGCGGTAAAATGGATTTGCCGCACGCATTTGCAAGCTGAGCGAAAGCTTTGAAAGTTTTGTTCGTTTGTTTCTATAGACAGATATTCAATACTTTCCATGTATTTACTGATTTTTGTTGGATCACTTTTTGCTCCAATTTTTAGTAAAAATCACTGTGAAATCGGGAAATGATTGTGTGAAAATGACACGGAGGTCCTCAGCGGATTCATCGAATTAAAGAGGCCTTTTCCCATACTTAAAACGCGAAAAAAAGCAATGAATAAATGTTTTTCAAATGATATCTATTGTTAATTTCTTAACTCTAATCTATACGGTAAACGGTGACTTTATTAACTACTTGGTATGCGACCGCAAAAAAAAAGAAAACTTAAATCACTGTGGTACAATATAAATGTTAATGAGAAGTGCATAATTTATTGTGCAAAAAAGTGGCAAAATCCAATTTTTCAGGACGAACCTCGCATACACCTTTGTCGATTTTACAAGGTTACATGTACTTTGCTTTTTGTGACGATCGATGACTGAAAGATCCTTGACTTAAATTCTGAATTTCGCTGACCCCTTCACAATTTTTTAAAATATTAATGATCTTCTCCCCTCATAACCGTACTCCGCCATTCCAGATCCCCTTATGATATGAAAATTAGACCTCGAAGATAGCTACCAATTCTAAAGTCGATTATTTCAGTTGGCAGGGAGGAATTTATGTTTAGTCATAGATAATAATTGAAGATAATCAATGACGCAGCATTGTTTTAGGTGCATTTCGTAAAAATGGCCTTGCTTTAATGCGACGTGACTATGGAAGATATTGAACTAATTAATCCAATTACCGAGCTGGGGCTGATGCAGTTTCTGTAACGAACGGCGTTTACAAATTAAAGCTTCCTCTGTGGAATATATTGGGGTTTTACCATAAAATTTACAACGCGCCTAAATAGTTGGTAAAACACCTCGCACCTACATTAAAATGCATTGACTGGAAATACTTTAAGGTCTTCCCAGACTCAATAAAACAATAATTAAGAAGGCCCCCGACAAAGGCCCCAGAAGGTGCGAAGGTAAAAGCCAAAAGGGCGTTATCGCAATGCAATTAGGGTGTAAATTTCTAGCACCTGTCGTTGCGGAACTTATAAAAATTACTGGGTAGGCTTCGTCAGATAAAACGGAGGGTTGACGGTTTTGATTGATTAAGGGTAGGTGCTCCACTACAAATTACTTCCTCGACGCAGACGTAACAACTGCGAAAGTTCGAAACTTAGTCATGCCAGAAATATTCTCGTCTTGCCATTGCCAATTCCCACGAATTCCGAACTTTCGCACCTCCCCTGTCGGCAACCTAAAACATTTGAGGTATTCCCAAGTCCAACGTACATACAGGGTGTCCCACAAGTGTTTCATTATATTTCAGTGGGTAATAGTACATTGAAAAATAATACGACTCCCTATATAAACCATATTCCAATAATGCTTCATTAAGAAGATACAGGGTGTTAAACTTAAAACACACCTAGAATATTTCAACGTATCAGAGTATCAATGAACAGGCGAGCTCAATTATGTATTGAACAAAATGGCCACCAATTTGAACAATTTCTATAATGTTATAGCAAATAAATAATATTTAAAACAAACTTAATATTATTAAAACCATTTAGAGAATATCGTGCATATAGACGGTATTCAATTTTTTACTGGCAAACGATACGTCGGACGAAAAAGAGTCAAGTGAGCATTTTTCTTCTAAATGAAATTAAACTTCTAAAAATAATTTTTATTTTGATAAAAAGCAGTGGCGCACCATGTTTTTCTTTAAAAATGTGCTGAAAGGTGTCCGTACGCACGTCACTGGTGAAACGAAAAATAGCCCTTTTGCATAAATAAATGCGTCTACATTAACTCTCAAAACATGCCAAATTTCACTTACATATCTCAAACGGTTTTGAATATATCAATAAAAGTTAGATTTTTTAAGTCAAGTTTAACACCCTGTATCTTCTTAATGAAGCATTATTGGAATATTGTTTATATAGGGAGTCATATTATTTTTCAATGTACTATTACCCACTGAAATATAATGAAACACTTGTGGGACACCCTGTATAGTTACATTTTGATCGCGCGTTCTAATTTCTAAAGCAAAAATTAACGCAAAAACTTTGGAAAATTTACACGTTAGCCTCTTCGGCTGTCCCGCGGCTCTCCAGTTTACAAATTTTGGAGAAATGCCCGATGAGGTCATTCGAAGCAGGGATCTCAGGCTACGAAATAAAGTTGGGACTTCTGAGAAATGTTGCAAAATGCGAGATGAATTATTTCAGAGACGGCAGTGAGGGCAAAAATTCTGCTATTACAAATTCCCACGAATTCGGAATTTCCTCACCTTCCCTCTCGGCAAACGTTATAAAACACTTGAGATATTCCAAAGCGCAACCCACATAAACTTCTATAGACTGTATAAGCCTCCATTATTATCAATTTCACAAATGATTTTGTGGCTAACTTTTACCTGCATTTACCGTTGGCCTTGTTTGCATCGAGTAATCGCACGAAGTACGATATACTTCTTTTATTTCGAATCATTCGACCAACTTCTACCTGAAAATTTACCAATGAAGAAGTGGATTTTTTGGTTTGGTTGCGCTCCTCCTGGCTTTATGTTAAAATATTTGAAAAAGGATTCTTCGAAGTTGATCAAACACTCTGAACTAAACCATGAAATGATAGAGTGGTGCTTGCAAAGACTGCGCAATGGGTCCCTCGCAGCGGCGTACCGGTCAGATACGCTCACCTCTACAGGCAACACATTGTTTCAAACGAAATGCCATTCATCAAAGCGAACATTTTTTAATTGCTACCTCACGACTATTCTTTGACTAAATTTTAACGGCAATATCGCTCATAATTTTCAATCGGTACAAGGCTGAATATGGGTCGTCGATTATTTTCGTGCTGAACCTACTGCAGAGAGTGTATCACGTTATTCTGTTCACTAGTTGGAACACAAGAACCAATCACTTGTGATCGGCATAAGGGGAACCGACGGTCCCGCAATAAGAATTGGGACATATTGTGGCGGTTCCGGAGTTCGATTGATACCGGTACCCTAGCATTCAACGTAAACAGTATTTATTGACTCACCGAATTAACATAACTACCATTCGCCAACTGATAGTTCATTAATAAATCACTATTTCATTACTAAACGCTTTAATACCGCTTAATGCAATCGCATCGTTCTTATATCTGTACCAGTCGTTGACTCACTAATTACTTAACAACAGTCCTCTTATTTAAAAAGAAATAAATCGTTTCGAAAAGAGTAATAGCAAATGCACTTAAAAAAAACACACCCCGTAGAGCTGAAGTCTTATGACAAGAAAATTCAATAATTTTCTTAGGAACGTGGAAACATTAGATAGATTGGGGCGGCCGCTCGCTGTAACAATATTATTTGGAACCAAAATGATGGGGAAGAGAAATCAAATCGAAATGAAATGGAGAGGAGGCTTTTTGTGTAAAATGCTGGTTGTAATAGAGAAACGAAAAGGCCAATGCGAACTCGTAAGATTATTATAGAAATGTACGGTTCATAATTGTACAGAGGTGGCGCGTCTTATACAAAATTCTACAGGGTGTTCCAGATGCCTTAATAGAAAGGATAAATATACGCGCAATTACGTTTTGACATCTCATCACCCAATTTGCACTAATGTTTCCGGGGCACCTTGTATAGTTGAAAAATCCACAAATTTTGCGTATTCCCTCTTTCGCAGTTCAAATCTCGATTCTTTAGTATCCCTCATACTTTTTTGCTTCTCACACTGTCTTCCGGTTCACATAATTTTTCCCCCACATTCAAGCAAATTTGTCTAGAGGGGTTCCTTAAATATATATATATAAAAAAAACAAACTTAGAATTATGAATTTATGAAGGACGGTGTCTTTATGTCAAACCTTTGTCTTCGGTATCTCGGAAACGAGATGTTTCCGGACCCACGCTCATATCAGCTTTTATTTTACTTGTCGCCAATTCAATGAGGAATACACCTTCTGTCGCCGATTGAATTATTGAATATACGAGTTGTAGATTTGTTTTCATTTATTTTAACATTCAAGAAATGTAATTTTCCAAGAATGAAGCTGCCGATTCTCTCTCTCTCTCTTTCTCTCATCCTCCGTCCCCCCCTTCCACATTGTTTGCCGCTCTACCCTCTTAACCTCCTTCCTCTCTGCCTCCTCCCTCCCTATCATCCTTATCAGGTTTTCAATTTTTCCTATAATCGCTTCAACCTCTGCTTTACTTTTTTCCTCGCACATTTTCGCTTTAAGAATTTTTGCTGCAATAACGTAGATCTTGAAGGGGGCCCAAATAGAATAATTCAAATGTACTTTTTTTTGTTTCAGGTAAGCGGAGCGTTCAATCTCGAGGACAAACAACCACAAAAGTGCCACTAACTGCACAATTGCTACCAAAGTTTCAGTGCGCAATATAGAGGTGGATGTAACTTCTGTTTGCACTTTAAATTTGCGTACGCGGTGAAATTCTTCCATATCGGCAGTATTAAATTTAATTTATATTTAACCAATCGCCGACAATTTTCTATTCACGTTACTATCGAATGTTTAATCTTTTCAGTGGGGGGGATTAATGAATGCCCCGTTGGTGATTCAAAACGTGATCAAGGCATTTCATAAATCGTCCCCAATAGTTCGAATTCAAATCCGTTTTGCCTTATAACACAGGCATGCAAACAAACGCATCAATTTTTGATCTTTGAGCCTCTATATCGAGAACCTCGTTGTGCTTTCAATGCCTGGAGGCCAACCCAAAACCGGTGCTCTATATTCCAGGAATACGTGTAGAATTTATTTATCCCAGCTGTTTCGTGTTTCTCGTTCACAAACTAAAACGGTTTATAGGTAGATATGACACGATTTCAAAATTCGGTGATATTTGCGTAGGTGATTGGAGGATGGATTTCGTCACGCGTCCAATTCTTGTCGAAAAAAACGAACATCCATATTACCAATCAGTGGTGCATTTGGTCGTCAATTAAAACACTCCTTTACCTTCTTGCCAGCGGCAAACAAGATTACGTCGTTCCAAGTAAATTTATTACTCTTGATTCGTTAAATGAATACCCCTCTGATGATGTAAGGGGCCAGTGGCAAGAAGTAGGTGCTTCAGCCATTGGGAAGGAATTCGTTATTCCTGGCAATTACAATTTCTAAAAACCTTTACCTACAGCTCGGCTTAACAAGACATGGTGTTTGCCGTGATCTACGCACCTTTAAAATATTAATATGGCTTGCATTGTACAGGTTTTATGGGAAATTATGCATTGTTGTTAACTAAACGAGTGTGCCCGATGATGTAACCCAGGCATAACTCTGTAGATGCATGTTTTTCTAGATACGTCTACCTATAAATCGCAACTTTCCCTTTTTGACTCTTTGTGTGTTGGAATCCTTGGGGCTCATTAAGAAAATTGTAAACGGCTTTCATTGTGCAACTCCGATGATTTAAATTTTTTTTCGTCTAGCTATATGGCCGCGAGTGATGAATGTTCGTAGATGCGTTTTTAGCACTCAAAGAATCGATTGCGGTAATGGTAATTAATATTTCCGCTAAAAGTTCATTCTCCACAAAAAAGGAAGAAACGCCAGTCTGGCTATTGAGCTGTCAAAAATGTGTACCAATCAATTCGGACGAACGTTTGGTGAGTCACGAGTGGGTTTTGGGTTACGTCGGGTTAGTGTGGAATATTAAGTTTTTAATTGCTTTTTATACATGCACTACGAGTGCTCAGATGCAGTTTAAGGATGATAGAGAAATATCAGGAAATATGTTTGAAATGAAAAGTCATATAACTACAAAAGTGGAAACTTTCAGTCAAGCCTAAATTAGCGCTGTATCCAGTTTTCTCTAATTGAAACATTTCATGTTCACTTTATGAACTTTCCATTATTTTCCATTGAAGTTTTAATACGAGTGTTTTTCCCTGAATCCCGGTATATTAATATGTCGCGTTGTACGATGAAAACTGTAAAAGTGTTTCCAAATTAATAACATAGAGTTTTCCAGCAATGAAACTTATTCACAAACATGAAAATATCTGGACAGTTGCTATTTAATTGCATTTTTTGTGTGCGGAAATGTAAACATACTTTTTCTAAATTTCTTCCAAAACGATATTTTCGATGACGCATTTAGCTGGCACGAGTTTGACTGAAGGTTGGCATAAGAAATGTGATACGATGTGACAGCACCGGGAAACCTGTCACATTTTAACCGCAAGATGTCAATGACGTAAATGAGCGGACAACTATTAGCGGCGAGGTTTAAATAATTCGAGTGTGATAACTACATATTTGAGATTACCTCGGTTACCATAGGAACATGAGTGATTGTGAAGAGTTTTCTGATACTCGAAAATTGAAAGAATGGCATTTATTTCTTGACAGAATGGTGTTCATTTTTTTGAAATTTTTGACTTATTATATCTCCAAAATCCGTCAACCCATTCGGCGCGAATATCAAACGAGTCGCTTCGACGTGTTACGCGAATGTCTGCTCGCGTGGCTTTGCTCAGCGTTTCCCTAATCGATAATCCATTACGTAATCGATTTTCCGATATTTAACGTCGTTTAGTGAAACCGCTGTAAACTGCATATGCAGTATTAAGCGTGCGTTTCTCTAGTTGAAGCATGTGTATTTATAATTTAGATCTAAAACTGTGAGTTTCAGTTATGACTAACGAAATGCACCATTGCCAAAGTATCCTCTCCTCTTCTGTCGAATCGCCCCGTACTACGAAAACCTTTTACATAGGAAATGGCATATGCACAAGCAGTAACAAATAGTAATTGTTGCTTCCCACAGAGACCTATCAAACCGTAAGAGATTAAAGTGATGATTAAATGGGGGTCAAAGTTCTGCAAATCGTTTTCTTGCTTTTAAATTGAAAAGGCCGGCAAAATCAATCAACAAATCGATAATTAATCACGGTCAAAATTCGTATTGATTTTATCACGAATTCCATAAACGACCTGAAATTAGCGAGAACTGTATGTCTTCATTTCCAAAGCAATGCAATTACATTACGTACCACGTATAAGAATTAATGACCTTCGAAGGCTCTTTAATATGTACACAATGTTGAAGCGATTGTTCAATTTCGACTTTCTTGTTTATTCGTACAGAATAAACCCGAAAAATTAATTGCCTCCGCTAACAATTAAGCATTCATAACGTTGATTGTTTTCATGTGTTATCGGATATTATGTCCCAAATGTACGGCATAACTTAAACAATTAGAGAGCAACTTCCAACCCTGATAAACTCTCAGAAGTAACTTAGGAATTTGGATGGTAATCTTGTTATTTAAAGTTAAGGGGCGGGAATATTTTATGGGCTCTAACGTGGAAAATTATCATGTAGTTCGCATAACGAGAGCCAACTGCTGGTTAGAACAATGAGTTACTTGCGAAATTACTTACGAGGAAAACTCCATATTTGCACATTTCGGAAACAAATCGTTTGCGTCTTAGATCTTTGAATTCACCGCTGGTACAAAATAGAAAACCAAACGTCAAAAGTCAATAAATAATTCGCCCTGCGTTCCCCGAACGGTTTTAAATATTTATTCGATAAAACGCGATCCAGCTGTTTCCAAAACGCTTTTCCATTTTTTCCCATTCTCGAATTTTAAACAATGGCTTCCTTACAGCCACCAGATTTTCCATACCGGCCGGAGATTTAGATTTTTTACCGTGTTTACTTTTAAATATTCCCCGGTTCCTTATCGCCACATTCACGCTCGGTTGAGATCATGCAAGTCATTCGGAGGGTACTTAAGAAAGTTTTTAGGTTTTTAAAGCCGGGTTCGTGTTTTATGGGGGTTTTTATGATCCGGGGGAGGGGGTGGCATTAATCCAACTATGCAACTAATACCGGATCGCTCGATATGCTAAAGTATTCAGAGCGAAAAGGTTAGGAAAGTCGTTCGAATTTCATGTTCTATTTGTGAGACTTTCGAAGCCGTCAATAGGGGTCCCGTTCCAACGGAAGATGAATCGATTCTGACTCGTTTAAAATATGCGCAGTGCACCGATTGTGACTCCTTGCACATACATCTGAACGTTTCTCACGATCCGGTATTGGTGATCTGTCCTGTTGGAACACGTCAAGCACTCAGACAACCTTCTGCGTGGGCCATTCAGAAATGTGTTTGCGGACTGGTTTTGATTATTGCAATTGGTGCGTTTCTCGAAATTAACGTTAGAGGTTGATTTAATACCTCGCTTTATGTCAAGTTAGTTGAACGGATGTGCAGCTGGATCACTTGGGGCTTCCACGTTCCATCCATAGGTGTTCTAAGAGTTTAGCGCTTTTGAGTGCATTTGAAACTTTAGAAAGTTTTCTCAAGTTGAGCGAAACAGAGCCTAACAGGTCTTAATGAAAATCTAAACCTGGAACAATATCATTCAGTAACTGTGAAAAAACTCATTTTATCGGCTTAAATTCTATTTTGCTACAACAATTCGTTTCAACCAATGACTCAGAACTAACGTTACTACTCCGTATCTTATAGTCACCCTGCTGGGTACGCGTTCTTCAATTAAGAAGAGAAAGAGTGCGTGTCTACTGTATCCAGACTCTATTTTACTACTTAGGATATCTGGATTTTTTTTTCTTTTTTTTATGTTCATTACAATCTGTCATTACAGGACATTTAGTAATATTTGATGAATTACATATACTAATTAGATTACATGTTTGTATAGGAAGTTCGACAATTCGAGCTCCCAATAATTATATCTTAAAATTTATCCGGAACTTCGAGAGGATTGAATCTTTTTAGTCTGTTGGTGTATTGTGACGAATCCGACAGATTGACGGCCAGATGATTGGGATGATGGTTAAGTCGGTCCAGATATTTGTTGCTATATTTGGTGATTTTTTCACGAACAGTAGGGGTTCGAAGGTCTGTGTGCAGAGTGTCGTTGGTCACATACCATGGAGCTCTGGTCAGTATTCTAAGGGTCTTTGGTTGGAAACGCTGAATGATATTTATGTTTGCTTGACTAGCTGTACCCCACAACTGCACGCCATATGTCCAAATAGGTTTGATAATGGATTTGTAAACATGTAACCTGTTGTTGAGGCTTAGTTCAGATCGATAGCCCAAGAACCAAGATAATTTTTTTAGTACTATATTCATTTCCTTTCTTTTTGCTTTGATGTAGTTTCTCCATGTTAGCTTCCTGTCTAGATGGACACCTAGGTACTTTGCCGAATCTCGTTGTGGGAGAGGGACTTCAAGCAGTTTCACAGGAGGGCAACTCCCCCTACGCAAGGTGAAGGTTACTCGGCTTGATTTGCTTTGGTTTATACGTATTCTCCATTTTCCTAGCCACTCTGTCAGTTGCTCCAGGTATTGTGGGCGTTCTTAAATTAAGACAGAAGAGAGAGCGTACGTGTCTACTGTATCCAGACTCTATTTTACTACTTAGGGTATCTGCATAGATATAGCATCCGGTCTAAGCTCATATAATAAATAAATGCAGTTTTACGTGCAGTGGCCGGCAAAAGTATTCATACATCTATAACGCTGTTAAATAAAATTAAATAACAGTATATTGCAATATCCTCTAATTATTTTACTTCTAAACGGCAACATGTCAACAACTCATCTGTAATAATTGTTTTATTAAATAATATTGTTTGTAAGTACTATTGCAAAATGTTTACAAACATGTCCCAAAAATTAGACCGTAAAAGTATTCATCCACTGCGTAGGTACGAATAAACAAGTCTACCTGCAATTGAGGCGATTATATCTACGGATATTTATTTTAAAATTGTGCAAGTTAATTGCAGCAGCTTAATTTATTAAACATTAGATCAGAGATTAAATGAAAAAAACTGTTCCAAAACTTAATGGGTCAAAAATTGGGAGAAACGACAGTTGCTGGAAGAGAGATAATACATAATGGGGTTACATAAACGAAATAAGTCGTATCGAGAAATAGGGCAAATAGTTAATAGGAGTTTCGCAACTTTTCAAAACATTGTCGAAAAGTTTAAAAACGAATACTCCGTTGTTAAAACAAGCGAGCAAGACGACTAAAAAAGATGACCGTGAGAGAAGAGAGAAAAATTGTACAAAAAGTCCAACAGAATCCAAGAATAAGTGGTTCGCATATGGCTGCAAGGATTGAAGGTATTTTTTTGAAAAAAAAGTAAGCCCCGATCCTGGACGATGGGTACCGAAAAAAGGTGGACACTTTTTAAGAGTGGCTACAAAGAAATATTTTATAAATGAAAGAAATAAACAAAAACGTTTTCAGTTTTTTGGATGAAAAGAAAAACTTAATATATTTGGTTCAGATGAGCGATAGCTGGTGTGGTGAAATAGAGGAAAAGCTTTAAATTCCAAGAATCTGCGAGCAACAATTAAGTATGGAAGTGATTTCCTGTATGGTAAGGGGTTACGTGTTAGCCAATGGGGTGGGAAACTTGGTAATCATTCCAGGAACCATGGATGAAATGGTCTAATTGAGTGTTTTAAATAAGAATCTCCTACGGAGCGCCTTAAAATTAAACATGCCTGGAGTTGATTTATTTAATCAGGACAGCGACCCAAAACAGTCCGCGAAAGTTGTTTAGGAATGGTTAATAGACAACATACCGAAAATCGTCAAGCCTGTACCACAGTCACCAGACATCACCCCTATAAAAAATGTATGGTATGAATTAGAGAAACGAATCAGGAAATGTCAGATAAGCAATAAAAGCGACTTACAACGAATTTTGCAAGAAGAATAGTTAAAAATTGATCCCTCTGTAACCCAAAACTTGGTTGAATCGTCACCTCAACGCTTGACGCTTTTCATTTAAGCTAAAGGCCATGCCACAAAATATTAATATTATATATGGGGTGTTGAAAAAAATAAACACGGCAATATTTAAGGGAGTGATTTCTCAGATCATTTTATGAAAAAAAAAATTATAAGGTAAAAAAATACAGGGTGTGACTTTTTAAAATAATAATGGTTTTTGAAATTTGGTAACGTTGTATGTAGTAATAAGGGGCTGATTTGGCCCTAACTAGATTAAAATGATTAAGTCCAGTGGCATCAGGGATGGGAGTGTGGCACACGTTTACCAAATTTATTAACAAAGGAATGGACGCCACTGACCTTAATTAAATTTCGATATTTTTTTGAGATAAATCAACTAAAAAGGCAACTTATTTGTCTCTTAAATTTTCGTCGTGCCTTGCTTCGTTTACGTGATAAAAAACAAAAATCCGTTTTGTTATATGTCCATTTATCATACAAAAACATTTTCAAATATTCTAGGAATATTCGCGAATAATTCGACTAAAAATAACTGCTTTATTCACTAGGATACGTTTAAAAATCAATAACGTGAATGTCATTTGAATGCGTCTCGTGATTAATCATTTTGTACCTGTCGAATTTGTTGAAGTTTAAAGTTTTTTCTAAATTTAACACCCTGTATCTTGAAAACAAACATTTCTGATCTTATGCTTGTAGGAACTTTTCTTCTTAAAATGACTGAGAAATCGCCCCCTTGAATATTGCCGCGTCTTTTTTAAACACCCTGTATATTTTAATATTGTTTATATTGATTTGCGTGTTTGACTTGTTTGTAAACAGTTTGGTATAGTATTTATAAACAATATAATGTAGTAAATCAATTATTATAGATTAGTTGGTCACGTGTTGCTGTTTAGAGGTTATTACAATATACTGGATATACTATTATTTTAATTTAATTTCAATGCGTTGAAGGTGTATGAACGCTTTGCCGGCCACCGTCTATACTGCGGAGTATGTGCAGCCGACTGTGATGTAAGAACAGCGGACATCGATGTCTAATGAGAGCTTTAATGGTCACAGCAGCATTTTTTACTATTATTTAACCTGTCCGAAATTCGAACCTAAGTAGAGCAGTCTTCAAAACGGTTAAGGATGCGAATTTCCATTCGAACACTATAGTGTTTATCGCACATTCTAAGTTCCCTCGTTCAGAACACGCCCGATTGGTGGTGACCCTCTTAAAATCTCTCCATGTGAATTCGTACCAGCCGAATGTGAGTTTAACGCCCTGCGGCAGATCTGTGATTTGTCTCCTCAGGTTAGTTTGGATTAGGTCGAGCCGAAATCTCTGAGCGATTACCTGAATTGCCTCGACCTTTCCGATATCTAAATTGTGCGTACTTCCTCGCAATGGAAAAAAACGCACTTAATAGACATAAATCTTTGACATTGAAACCCGAATAAACCGATTAGTTGTAGGCGTAAAACCATCAGACAAATAAAACACCGTTCGGTAAATAAATAAAAGAACGTATCGATGTCCTTACAGATTAGCCGAAGAAATCCATTGTTTAGCACCACAATATTAAGTAGTAATGAACTTAAATGCAGCCTATTATACGACCCAAATAGATACGAACCAATAAAAGTATTTGACCTATACTATTATTCTCGTTAAAAGTTGATTATAAATTCATTGTGTGATTAATCTTGGCTGCATTGCTACGCCCACAGGTTTACTGTTTGATCGTTGAATAACGTTATTAAAAGTTAAATCTTATGTGGGGTAATTATAACATTATCCCAGATAAGTTCATTAAGACGTCGCGTCGGTTATCTTTATGTATGACACCATTAAGCCGATCTAAAGCAAGCCGCAATTGCATCAGAGTTCAGAGAAATAGACCGGGATTTCAATATAGAAAAACGAGGTGGATGAATGACATTCTTATATTCGAAGAATAAATTCAATTTAATTGGTTAATGTCAAAAGGGAAACTTGAGGCCCTTTGCATATTTTAGCTCTTATTTCTGCACCACTTAAAGTGGAGTTTCGGGTTAGTCTGCATGAAGTTTGAGTAACGCGAAATAAAATATCTATAGTGCAAGTTTTATATTACTAAAGTTCTTCACGAATGACGTTATGACTAGGCTTTCGCCGGATCTCGTAGAGGAGAAGTATAACAACCTATTTTGTAAAATTTTACACGTTACGTCGGCTTCGTGTTAAAAGACAAAAGGTAACAGTATACCGGGTGATTTTAAATATAAATGGGACAAGCAAGTGTCTCGGAGCCGAGGAGGTCCACAAGAAAAGGGTCCGAATGAAGTCTCTTATTTTCGGAGGATCAACTTTTCTTTTGGAGGTTCCGACTTTTTGATGACAGTAAAAATGTTTCAGCGTTTTCTGCCGAAAGTATTAAAATTCATAATAATACTAGATCCAAAATAAGCGCTTCGTTAAGGTATTTGAGCAATTTTATTTGCTTTGTAGTAAATTTTATTTTATAATGAAACAAAAATCAGTCCAACAAATGTTCGGAATGGTGCCCCCGCTGTTCAAGGCACTTGACAATTCTGTTTTGAAACGATTGTGTGGTATTTTCAAACCATTTCAGGTGTGATGTGTCGAGAAGCGCGCATAGCATATACGTAGCACGGGCGTAGCGTAAGGGTAACTTAGTTTATTAATATCCAGAACTTGTTGCAAATATTACGAGGAATTTGACGACACTGAACGCGTGCGAAGTCTAAAATTTGGGTTTGGATTGGAAATTTCATTTGTCCGTTTGTTAGTTCAATTTTATCAAATTTTTGTTCAAACACTGCCGAAATGAGAATTTATTTTCCCTCTAGTGTCATTACGAATTTTATCACTTTGAGCAAAAAATGTTTCAAGTAAAAAAAAAAAAAATTACTGTCATCAAAAAATTCGAATCTCTAAAATATTCTCTTTGAAAAAATCAAGTCACCCCCAAAAGGCCACTGAATGTGATTTTGAAAAAAATAACAGCACAAAAACTGGGGCACCTGAAAATAAAAAATACTTTGTTCGGCCATTTTTCGTAGCTCTTCTCGGTTTCCGCATATTTGTTTGTCCCACTTATCCAGAATCACCTGGTGTAGGGCGTCTTGAACAACACAGTGAAATGACCACTCCATCCAAAAGCCTGCCGACCCTCCAGTATGTTAGCATAAATGACGAATGCTACATCTTTCCATTACGTCCAACCAGGACTTTTTTATTACGTCCCATAGGGGTTTCGACAATGAATGTAGGTTCTGTGCTTTTTCACGAAAATGTCTTCATGTTTGTTTTACCTTGCCGTTAACTGTTAAATAATAAAGCAAATATTAGCGAAGTATGATGTAGAAAATTGATAAATTTTAAACGTTGCATGTACTTGCTGATTTGTACGAGCGAATATTCAAACGAGTTAATAATGCATTAGTGGTGAATTAATTTTCGAAGGCCTACAGCGTTCCTAATTGTTTAATTTAAATCACCCTTGAGGGGGAGACATGAAAAAACACCCCAGTTTTTCTTCCATTTAGCGATGTGTCTAGACGCCCTCCGGCTTAGAAAAACCCATAGAGAAATAAATTCGAAATGTGGCTGCGCCCCCGGGGGTTGGAAAACATCTTCGTGTCCGTGACGTCGAAGGCTCACCAACTGACGGAAACACCTCTGAACGATACAATATTAAATTTGGAAAATCCGAACAGCCTGGAACGCTCACAATAACATTCGATAGAAGTTTCCAGGCTCGTAGTTTTAAAAACGCACATCACGGCAATTTAGGGTCCTGGAAGCAGACGCGAGGGCTAATTGTTAATTTCGCATCACCTGTACTGGCTGGTATTGGACTTTGCGATTTACATTTATAGCGAAATACGTCGAAATGTTTAACAACTCTATGAAAATGCAAACGACATGGGGGAAAAAGGAAAAAGGTGTGCACTTTTTGCCAGTGACTGACGTGAAAGACCGCAGATTTAATTGATTAACTACCGTTTGCACGAACATGTTTAAATTCCTCTTTGAGCCTATACAGGGTAAGTAAATAATGTTTTATTATAATTTACGGTTAAAGTCGGAATAACGTGCATGTTGTAAACACATTTTTATGGTACTTTCTGGGAATTATTTGAAGCTAGTCACCATTTTTATTTAGCATGCCAACGTACGCTATAAAGCAAGAGCGTCAGGGCACGTCCCTGGCGGTTTCCGAATGAGTTTGTTGCGAAATATTGTGTTCATAGGAAATTTGTTGTTTTTCCGTAATTTCGAGGCGACCCGCAAAGGAAATCCAAAACTTCAAGAAGCGCGCAAAGCTGCATTAAAAAAGGATTGTTTCGTTATCAAAATTGCAAGCGATTTCCCCTTGAACAAAACCAAACTGAGCCTTTTGTATTAATAATTCTGATTCAGCTAAAGTCCAATTTATCACCACTTGTTCTTTATCGTTGAATTATTTACCAAATGACTCTCAGCAGATTTCAGGAGACAATGATAAGCTTTCAGGCGAGGCAAAACTTGATACGCACGCTGCCGGAACTCTTCATCTGATCCACTACTCTAAATAAGTTTTTCCTCTGGTAATTCAAAACCGTTCTGACCTCGCTCGCGTTCGATATTGCTCCTCGTGCAGTTTTTTTGTTACATTTTTGGATTCAATCTGAATTTCACCGCCCAAATGTGCGGAAAAAATAGCAACAATTCAAGACAATTAATGTCTCGATTGCAGGAGGGCGGCGAGCCGGCACTATTTTTAAAAAGTCAGGCTCTCCTCGCATTGAGATCCTGGACCGGTAAGCAGCATTACAAATGTCGAACATGTGTTCAGTCCTACCTGTTATTTCTAGTAAAGTAACTCCAATGCAACATTTATCGGTCAGTGACATTTCAGCTAGATTTTCCAGCAAACCGGTGAATAAATCAAAACAAAAAAAATGTCACTCGCTGCCCACTTAAATTAAATATTTATAAAAATCTCCTCGATTTGAGTGCGTTTTAATGATTTTCGGATCGAGATGGCTATCGAACTTGGCATATTACACTAATAAATCGTGGATATGACGTAACTCGTCTATAATGAGTTAACATTTACATAAGTACATGTCTGCGTGCGGTAAGAGATCGGCAGCTGTATTCCATATTTTTTCGTTTAAAGGCAATTAAGGTGTCGATTTTTCAATAAGGCTCGCCTTAGGTTGTGTCATCACTACTTTCTCTTCTCTTTACTAACACTCGACCAACTGTTATGATAATTCAATAAGCCGTAAGTTTCGTCATAAAAACGTCATTTTACGCATCCAGAGACTCAGCTAGTCGAAGACTCGAAGATCGTTCTTTATAAGATTTGGATTTATATTTCTCTCCCCCTTTGACTGCGGTTTTGACAGGACGGGAGCGAAATCTTCATCTTGATGGATTTACGGCCTATTAAATCTCAAAATTTAAATATAGAGAACCAGTTTCGAGAGGGTGTCACAATGAAACATATGTCGTCTACAGTACGTTTTTGATACGGGCATTTTTAAGTGCGAGGGTGGGAAAAATCGGCGAAGTTGTTACTTGTTTAGCGAGTTGAAAGGTGTGCCGAGAATGGGAGAAAATTGAGTTGAATCGGTTCTTTGATATTGAGTTATGAGGGGTTTTGTTAGAAATGTACAATGGTTTAGAATTCTTTGATGATTGAAGATTTTCGAGGTAGATTTTGCGCTCAGTTGTTCGGTAAAAGAGTCGCTAAAAATCACTAAATACAATATGATTTTGTTTAATCCTGGAACGAGGGCAACGCTGAGCCCTTAGGATTTGTTTTTGAAAAAGGTTTATCCAAACAATTTGTTGGAAGGAATATGCGCCTTGTGAGTAAGCAACTTTGCCGGAGTGACGTGGAAAGTCAGTAATATGGCGCTTAAAAATTGTAATAGGTTTTTCCAAGTTTCTGATAAAGAGTTTTTGAAAAATTCTGTTCAAGTCATCTTCAAAAGTTTCACTTCATCGGCTTAAATTATACTTTTCAGGGAGTTTCTATTCGTGTGTTTCCGACTGAATTTCCCTTTTTTTTTTTTGAAAATTTTCATATTTCAACGGGCCTTGTTCGTAAACTCCAAACGGCGACCTTTGTCTAAATTAAATCGACCTCGTCTGAGCTCCAGACACCCGCTATACATGAAGTGGTAGCACGTTAGGTAACGGCTTAATTTTAATTACGTCCCGTGCTGATGCATTCTGTTACCCTACAGTTATTTATCGTACATAGCTGCATTATCAACACGGGTTCCTAATGGTTTCCTCTCAAAATGCCTTTCCAAATACATAACCGATCATAATATGATAAATCTGTTCAAATGGATTTCACAGATGCTCAACTCCTACACCTATAGCGGATATTTACAAATACCCATACTTCATCGTATTCATTTCCATGACAAAAGCAAGTGCAACGATTTGCAATTTCGTGCACTTTCCCAATAGAAAAGTGTGCGATTTTTCGGGCGTGCGCCCGATGTCTCTTGGTATCGCATTAAGAATCCGTAAAACGTTTCCCAATTTCCTAGCGAAAAATCCTCCCCGAGCGTCGGATTTGCATAAACCACCTTCGAATTGTACACTTTGTCGCATTATGACGGGAAATATATATTAAAAATGAGATTTACCGGGGAAATAACAAAATGTAATTTTATACCTGAATGCGGATCTATCCGCGCCTCGAATCCGGAATTAGATTACGTCGGGCGTGCGCTTATCGATTTCAAAATCGAAAGTTATTTTCGTAATCCTGGATTCGCAAGAAGGATTATTTTAATCTGCAGGCCCAGCGACGTGCAGCATCTATCAGGAAATTCTTTAAGAACATGTTCTAAAAAATTGCGTTAAAATTAGCCTCACTGTGCTCTCCTGTATGCACAATCAAAATCCGCAAACGCTTTCCCGCAGTCGATTTTTCATAATCAGAAGGAATGAAACAAAACCCATCGACAAGGAGGGTTGAGATCCATTATCTACAATATTTACTCATTTCCTTATGGAGCTTTCTCTCATTTTGCGGGTGATATATCGATTGGGAACCATTCTTTGTGCTGTGCCGAAAGTGTTAATTTTTTTTTTTCCGCGAAGGGGGGAGGGGAGGTTTTATCTTTACGTTTACGCCCCATCGGTCGCGAATGACAATCAATTTTGCCATTATTTCCAAGGGAAATTCTGAATTATGGTCCTCGAATTCAACGTAGATTGGCCAAGGAATATAGCCGATAATTTTGAATCTTCTTATTTTGAAAAGAAAAGGCGAGTTTTCTAATTGCCGAGTTAATTAATATATTGTTTTATCGACCTTAATTAAGTGTTTTCGGGGCTAATAATGATCTTCCACGCATAGAAAATTTATGTTTTTCTCATGAACCTTTCAGTCTTGTTTTTTTCCAGCTCGCATCAGTCATACGTGTTAAAAATTCATTTCTTTTCGAAGAGTTTTCACCTCGTGTATTTGACTTCTCATGGTAGACAGTCTAGCATATCATCATGGAGATATTTCAGGGGCCTACAGTAGTCCGCAAAATAATTTAAAAAAATGCTAATTACACCCATGATCAGAAAGTTTCAAGTTGTTTCTCATATTTTGCGTTTTTCTCATGCACGCCTTGAATGAAATTTTTGAAAATACGAAACGTCAAAAATCATAACAAAAGTATTACAATGGTTGAAGCACAGCCGTAGCATTTTACATTGCAGGCCGGAATATGTAAACTGGATTTCCTCAATTTACATTGATATGTATTTTTTTCAAATTCTACGAAAACAGTGATAGATACGAAAATACTGCAAGAAGCCAAAAGGCTAAAAAATTGTACCCTGTAGATAGGTATGGATGATCGTGACACTTTGTTGTGAAAGGTCACAAAGAAATAGGTGCACAAAATTTCCTAAAGTTTAACTCAAGGTTTACGTGAGAAAAACGCAAAATATGAGGAAAAATGTGAAACTTTACCACTCTGTATATCAAACAAAAGTTGCATTTTTGACCATGACTATTAGCATTTTTTATTATTTTGTAGAGCACTATTGACCCCTGAAATTTCTTCAACATTTTATGTTATACCCCGTATATAGAGAAACTAAATCGGGCACCCTATGACGTAAAGCAAATGCCTAGCCATCATCCGCGGATAGTGGTGGAACAAATCTTGATATTAGGTATATCTGACGTGTTTTGATGTGAAAATTACCATTAAGTGTAATTGTTTGATAGAAATCTCTATCGACTTAAGTAGAATGGCATCATCCCGTTTAGCGCGTGTTTTTATGAAGCACAGCAGATATTGGAGATTTTTACTTGAAAATTAACACGCACGTGTCAGAATTTTCAATAAAGTAGTCCGTTGCTAAAAGTTCCGAACTGCCTCGAAAGAAAAAAATATGGCAACGTCGTGATTAGAGTTCGTTTTTAGAAATAACAGTTATAGGCAGTGAACAAATATTTATCATAGAAAGTTTAATCAACTGCGGCACCTTGATCTAATCATGTTAAAGCACCATCTGAAAAACTCAAGTGAATTTTCAATTCCGGCGCTTATTGTGACCCACTCTTGTCATCATATGGCACGCTAATAGTGTATTACTTTACGAGCTTTTTATAATAGTCATTATGCTCTGAGGGAGACGTTTACGTGGCGAGGAGCTTAAGTCACTCGAGGGAACAATGGCCATAAAAAGTGAGTACATATAAAGCTATTTCGTGCCTAAGGTATCTTAAACGCAAATAACATTAGATTGCGCTTTAGAAATTATTGTCAAATGTCAATCTCGATTTCGCGTAACCGCCACTGCGCCATCTAGCAGTTCGACAAAGCTGACTGATGTGCTCTACAATAGGCGGCAGGATTGCCATGGCAATATGTGTTCCTTAAGTGGCCAGTAGGAATAAAGATTTTACATCATGTAGATCTCTCATTGTCCCCTTCTGCTGGAATCAACAACCTGAATATTGGTTCATTATTACGAACCGAAACTGTTTAATCATGAATGTAGGAAATAAAGTTACTACTTCCAGCGAGTGCGTGAGGTAGGACTTAACGGCTGTTTTGTGTGACTTTTCTATAACAAGTATGCGTTCGGTGGTATACTCGGATGTATCGATACTGTTCCCCTGGGCAAAACTTTAAAAAAAAAACTGGAAAAAGTATTGAAACCATTTGGGGAAATGGAGTAGGACAGGTCTCTTGAGTAAACAACATTACCGGACCGATTATGAAATTTTGATGATATCTTGTGGATATCGCGAATTTAAAATTTCTTCAAAATTTCCAAATATTGCATTAAATATGATTTAAAGATAGAAAAACGGAATCATTTCGAGGTTTAAGCTTCAAGGGCCAATGTTTCTACAGTTGTCGTACCGACGAAGAGATTCTTTCCATGGACGCTGTTTTTTAAAATCATTACTTAATAGGTCGTCCATCCAAGGACCAGCGTCGAAGGGGACTATCCAGAAATATCCAGTAACTACAGGAAGAGTTCTGGAAAATAATCAGTTGTCTAGAAATAGGTATGAATTAGAGCCGCCAGTGCAGGCGCTAATTCTACTTTTTGGGTTGCACAGAATCACATAAACAGTGTACGAACAATAGGACAGTTCAAGAAAAACATTTATGCCTATTTCTAGTTTGAATTTCGAATGGTCAGCTCTGTGATTTGAAATAAATAACGATCAACAGCAGTATTTCACCAGTGCTAAAGTGTGTTAGTCATCACAGCATACCACACAGCGGGCACATAGGCCACGAAATAACCCAATCCGAATATTAATTTGAAAACCATTACTTCCACATATCCAGCCAAAACGACATTGAGTCAGTGGTTCGTACCGGTTGCTAACCATTATTATTTGATTTGTTCCAGGTCCGCCCCTGCTTTGTGTGGAACAGCAATTGGATCCAGACATTCGACGATGAGGGACTGCAAATATTTGATGTGGATGCCGAGTGCGAGTGCCTTTGGATGCAGGTCACTTGTCTTGTGTTAGAATTTAATGGTCTCGTATTCCCCGTAATATTCATGAGGTATGTTCCGAGTCAAGATGAACTTAGCGCTTTGAAGTACTGATGTGTCGTTGTTTGCCCTACGCTCAGGGAAACTGTACAGATCGGTTCATGTTTATTCCGTTCATCCGCATCGCGATATTTATCCACGTGGAAAATGCAGAAAAGAAAAACAAGAAAAGCCGCCCCAGATACCGTGTATACGGCGACAAACTAGCTACTTTCGAAATACGACGTTATAAACTGTCTGGCAAAATTTCCTCAAACAAAAAACACGGAACTTAAACGAACTTTTAAGTTTAACTTTGGGGGAAATTTATCGTCTGGGAGTTACAATGGAAAATTTCAGCCGGCAAAAAGTCTCAGTATGCATAAAAGGCGTGTCCGAAGATAAATACGGATATTAAATGGGTTCTCAGAAAATAAGTTTATCACCAGGTGTACCAATTTATCAATTCATTAATAATTCGCGCACTTGCGCCGCATTAAACCGTAAAGTACCACTTTCCGCCCCGACTATTAGCAAATAGAGGTCACTGGTGTCGTGTAATCGAACCGTTCCCAAAACAATTATTTATAGGGTGTTTCCTTACTTCACGCTTGTTGTGGGAGTATTGTAAAATTTATAATAACCGCTTTTCTAACAGGTCCGAGCCGTTGCACACACAACTAGATAGTATTTATAGCCTATAATTTACTATATGTGTCACAATAAATTTATTGTATTTTGCATCGTTATTGAATTATGCAACTCTGTGTGTGCAATTCGAGTGAAGGTCTCCCTGGGAAGATTTCCGTGTCTTCTCATTGGCCGAAGCCTTCGTAAGCCTATAAAATATCCATTAGATACGTAGTAAACGGATAAGTGTTATTCTTCATGTTATTACGCCAACACTGTTGATCCGCGAATAAGGGTTAATAATGAATCTTATTGCGAGATTTTAATAGTTAATGTTTGCGGAGGCGGAATTGCGGAATTCGGATTTTTTTATTTTTGAAATTCTTAGCTGAATTATTCGTCAATCGTTCCGTCTACTTTCACGTCGAATTCTGTCTTCCCTCAAACCAAAAGATACCAAGGGAGGCAATTTCCCCAGAGAGATTGGCGCAGTTAAGCTTAATTGCTTTATTTTTGGCTCCTTGGTACCCATCTCTGCCAAAGTTCCTGGGCCTCCCCATAGAGTTTCAGCTGTATTGTTGTCCTGACTGCTAACAAGATGATGGATAGCGAGACACGCCCATTGAACGGCCTTTGCCTCAAGACAAATGCGCTGGTGTGTCGGAGACTCAATGGTAAACTCAAATTCAAAATAAAGGAAGGCCGAGAGGCGGCAAACCGATTTTCAAAAAATAGTCCAAATTAGATTCTCAGACGTTAACTAAAATTTAAGTTCTCTGATATCTTCTTTTGTTGAAAAGTAGCCTTTCCTGCCACTTTTTGGCCGGAGTTCACAATTTTGATTACCTTCTAACTTCAGCAAGAAGCATTTACAGTGGGGACATTGTTTAATAAATAAAAGCTAATCGTTGCCTTGGTAACCTGACGCATCATCACAGATATCTACCAGATTTTTCAATAGTAACGCAACGTCCATTTTGTACCGGAATAAATGGTCGATACGTTCCCGACATACATAAATGCAGAATGGGTACCATGTATTGACAGGCAATATGCTGGAATATCTTCGAAAGTAAAGCGGTGAATCAAAATTTTAGAAGAATGAAAAAATTAAGATAAAAGAATATTTAGTTTAAAAAAATTAAACACGTTTACCATTGGCGCGCGGAAAAAAAGTTGGGGGGGGGGGGGGTGACCCCGAATTTCCCTTTTCCGGTAAAAATTTTTTTTTACGTAAATTATAGGAAGAGAACGCCTCATCGAACTGTGCATCACTACAAAATTTCATTGAAATGCGATAAGAAGTACCGAAATTATTAACCAAATAAATTTATTTTTTAATAACTTTAACACTCTGTATATTGAGTATAAAACGCCAAAGAAAAAAGTCGCATAAGGAAAGTCGACTTATTGTCGCTCAAAGAATCTGTGGTTAGCGGATTGGCCTACTAATTTGTAACACCCTGTATATGTAAAAACTAATTGTCGAAATTTTGGACAGGACATGACTCGAAATCCAGCCAGTAGCATTTGCTGGTAAAACTTCTCTTGCAACTTTCCAAGTTCTTATTATTTTTTTTTCGGAACAAATATAACATGAAAGTTCTTGAAATGAAATTCCTTATTCTTCCTTGGGCTCTCAAAGAAATGCGAATTTTTAGAGAAATTCACGCATGAATTCAACCCAGCAAAAAGACTCATTTAACTGGTTTGCCAAAACGGTTCCTTTTGGAGGGCTGGATCGATATTTAAATAGTGACAAAATGACTATTTTCGGTTTGGCCAATAGTTTTTCCATCTTTCCAAACAGTCCCCTTGGTGGTGACACCGCCCGTATGTGTGTCCAGTATGTCCAGCGGAGCACCGTTAATCACTGCCAAATAACAAAACCTCCTTTTCGCAACCTAAGCGCGTTTCTTTAGCCATTACGGAACAAAACTGGGCAGGAAAGTTCGGTGTCAGGCCCTCCCGCTTTAAAAATATATCTCCGAACTTTTTTTAACTTTGATATTCGGCGAGTGTCAAGCCGTCGTACAAGAAATGCCCATAAATTTTGCCGGGCGCCTGTTTAAAAAGCCATAAATATTTTTGTATCATATTTCTGGACTGATACATGCCGGCTTTTCGTATGTCAGCCTGGGTCGCAACCAACGACAACGGAAAAAAGATTGTCGGTTATGTAAACGAAATTTATAATTTTTGATGACAGGGGTTTCTTTCCATTCTGGATAAATTAACGTGAACTGGAAACAAAACTTCAGACGACCCGTTATAATTTCGTATAACACGCGGTATACTAAGTTTTTCTATTTGTGACTCACATGTCTCTTGAATTTGCAGAAGTTGCACCATTTTATTGGTGTCATCGCCAAACATACGTACAGGGTCTCCACGCAAAAAGTCCCATTCCCCCTTTAACTTCTCAATGTAATGAAATAGATTTAAAAAATTCTAACAAAAAGTACTTGAAAGTTCATTTAGTTTTTTAAGATAATAAGCAGTTTTATGCGGGGTGTTTATTAAACGTGTGCCAACCCATTATTGCATTTTTTTTTTTTTTTTTTTTTTTTACTTTTTTTACGTATTCAAATTCTGCGTTTTATTAGAAATTCAACGACATACAGTGGTGGCCATAGAAATTGGACCACTACTGGTTCAATTTTAAACATGAAAAAAAGTTTATTGAAAGTTATTCTATCTCGTTCGAAATGGGGCTCTAAATTTCTACAAGGTTGGTAATTATGTGTGTCAATAGAAACCAGGGTAATTACCTTATACTATAATTGTACTTCCCCTGTTTCGTTTAGACAGTCAAAACTAAGGTGGTCATAATAATAAGACCAGTGTATTAAAAGCTCGTTATTTTTTTAATAACTTTCATAATTCCTCATTCATTAGAATAGTAATTGAAAGGTAAGTGTAATTAATTATTCCGAAGCATTTGGATGCATTTTAATAATTAATATACAAACAGGTGGGGCGTAAAAACCACTGTTCTTTAACTGAAAGAATTAGAATAGAAACACTTGGAGATGAGGGCAATTCCTTTCGTCAAATTTCTCAAAAACAAGGAAGATCGAAAACGTTAACAATAAATGCCCTCAAACACGAAGAACAACAAGAAAATCGCGGTCGTAAGAGGAAAACAACCATTTTGACCGGCCGCCGAATAAAGCGAGAATCCCAAAAAAACCCTTTTAAGTTCCAAAGAACTTCAAAAGGACCTAAAATTGGAAATAAGTTCCAGAACTATCCGAAGACGATTGCAGGAAGTTCATTTACATGGCCGAGCGGCTCGGAAGGTACCGTTGTTATCAAAAACAAACAAATTAAACAGAATAAAATGTGCAAAAAATCATCTTCGCTTTGAAAACGAAGATGATAACATAAAATTGTGAAAAAATGTTCTTTTTTCGGATGAAACAAAAATTGATTTGTTCGGTTCGGATGGTCGACGGTACGTGAGGCGGCCACCAAAACAGGAATTGCTTTCAAAATATACTCTAAAAACCCTTAAACATGGAGGTGGTAATATAAAATTGTGGGGTTGCTTCTCTTGGTTCGGTGTTGGTCCTATTTATTGTATAAAAGCAATCCTGAAGCAAGAGGAATACCTTAAAATAATGAAAAATGTTATGCTGCCGTATGCTTCGGAAGAAATGCCATTAATTTGGAAATATCAACAAGATAATGATTCGAAACATACGGCTAGGCGAGTGAAAAACATTTTTTTTTAATGAAGCAAATTCTGTTGTGCTATGGCCTTCACAATCGCCGGATCTGAATCCCATCGAAAATCTTTCGGTACACCCTAAGGCTACTGTGAGGAGTCACCAAAAATTAAAAAAAAATAAAAAATAAAAAAGAACTGTGGTCCATAGTCCAACGGGAATAGGAAGCTATTCCTGTTGAGCTCTGCCAGCGTTTAATACGATCAATGCCTAAAAGATTAAAGGCAGCGATTGTCCAAAAGGGAGAAGCACCCAAATATTAAACGTTAGGCCATATTGAATTGCTAATTTCGTTTTTTTTCCTTTTTTTTTTCTTTGATAATGTTTTACCGCTCCTATTTTTATGACCACATATTTATTTTGTTTTTATTGTTTTATTGAAGACTTTTATTTATTTTTCGTTAAATTATATTTTTGTATATTGTTTTCTTTATTATTAAATGTATTCTAGTTTTTTTGTTCTAATTTTTTATCTCTATACTGATAAAAATAAAAATTGAAATTTTTGAAGTGGTCCTATTTCTATGACCACCATTGTATATGTCAGACTTCAAATCTTATATTTTTTAAATATTAAAAAAAATTTACTCCCGCATAACATAGTTCAATGGCGGTGTTCTGCAAATATATTTCAATTAGTTTTAAAAACAATATGGCTGATATGGTCAGTCGTAGTCATCTGTTTAGTCGTTGTTATCGATTGTCTCAAAATTATATTAAATAGTTTATTGCGTTTCTAATCAATATTTTCTATGAAAAATGGTACTTACTGAAGAAAAAAGGTACGAAATTTTGGCAATTTAGTTAATATATGAGAAAAATGCTTCAAAAAGTTTTTTTTTTCTTTCAAATCCAAAAGATATTTAATTTCAAGCACTTTTTGTTAAAAAAACGTTTTTTACTTCAATATATTAAAACGTTAAAGGGGAGGTTGGACTTTTCGTGTAGACATTTTGAGGAAGGCTCAAGGCAGTTGAATTTGAGGAATTATTTAAAGGAATCGATATTGAAAAAAGCATAAAAATCTCTTGATAAACAATCCAACAGCCCATCTTTGTCGAAAAGACTTTTGTTCTTAGATTCTTCCAGTATTGAGGTGGTTGGGGATAAAACTTTGGAGAACCTCCATTATAAACAAAACATTGCAGGTAACTGCATTTCCCCTTAGTTAGTTCTCTTGATCAATTACGCGATAACGCTTAGATTTATACTTTTGCTTATATTTATAATTTGTTTAAATTTAAAAGGTGGCCTGTGGCCATCAAAATCGTCGTGTATAGGCATTTTAAAACGCTATAACGTGAAAGAAGAAGCATGCTATTCTTTGCTTAAATTACCGACTGTAAACTTCCCCAATTACCCTTTTTCACATCACGCACACCTGACAGGAGGATAAGTAGCCATTGTGGTAACCGGCCAAATACCCGGACGAGACAGACGTGCACTAACCCCAAAATGACCAAAAACCCAAACAAACACGACAAAAGAAATGGAGGTTTCAGCCCCCGGAGAGATCGAGCTCACACTTAACTCCAGGTTTAGCCCCATGTTTATCCAACAGATTATTTTTCTTTATAGTGTTTACGTTTGAAGGCCCGGTATGTTTGTAATAAGTAGAACGTTTGAGGGGCCCCGTTTCGAGCTGTTTTCTTTAATATTTGTTTTTCTTTCATGATTCTTGGGGACAAGACGAGCGGAGCCCTTAAATTAGATCGCCCGGCCTGATATGGTGGCGGTTTTTGTTTAAAATTGAAAAACGATGGAGATAAACAATTGCGGTGTGGGAGATCTCTCCGAGAGACCTGTGTTTGCTTAACATTAAATCTCTGAGGATGGTTGTGGTACTCGGGATGTTTAGTGCGGCGCAAATAAGCGTGATGTAGGGTCATAAAGGCGGCATGCAGCAACGAACAGGAATTAATGACGTTCTTCTGGTCTTAGCCTTGACACACTCCCATCTCTTTGAATTCATTAGAAATAATGCGAATTTATGTTCATAAGGAATTTTCTTCATTATGATTACCGTTGCAATGTTAAACAGACATTAGTTAACCTGAACAAGTCTCTATATTACCAACACCTAATTAATATGCACAACAATGAAGCGGTGTATGTTTCACATTCTCGTTTTTAACTGAAATTTGAATATGTATTTGTGAAAAATGCATTGAATGTTCGGAAATGAAACTCTTGCTAGAAACGACCGAAAAGCGAGGCATTTTTGGTTTTTCTTTTAAGAAAATTGTTTACTCGGCATTTCTCTGACACCTGTTTTTATTTCTTTTTGTCCTAATTGTTTAATTTTGGAGAGAATTTCGGAATTCACCAATAAATCATTAACATAACGGTGTAACGATTTTACACCCGTTTTAGCAGAAACATGCTACGCGTTCCCGATTCGGATTCAGGTCTTTTATTTACTCCTCTCTATAAATCTATGATGAAGCAGTTTTTGTATTCGTTAAGTTCGATTGAAGAAAAGCACAATCACCGTGTTAGAACTTCCTATTGAAATAGGCAATTAAAAAAAAGACAACATTTTAAAAGAACAAATCTCAGTGAAAAACAGTCTCATGTCATTCGATAGTTTACATAACGAGCTCCACTCAAACATGACTTATTGTGATTTAATGGCCCACCAAAGGAAAAAAACACATTTTAAACGCCCAATCGTTTATTTTGAAATATATATATTCACCCCTCGGAATGCCTTTTTGTTTACATTTTTCGAAAGCCCCAAGTTGACGGATTTAGGGCGTTCGAGAATGCCTCTGCATCTTATTCATTAAAGAGTTAAATAGGCTGTTTTGTGGACGTGTCGTCGAGGAATGTTTAGACTCCATTCCTTCTGTTGTTGCTTTTTTTTTTTTTAATTTGGATATATTTGGTTAAATTGGGATTTTATAGACATTAAGTTTTAATGACTATGTCCTATAATGAGTCTTCACGAACGGTTAGTGAGACCTAATTGAGAAGACAGCGGTTCAGAACCTGATATCTTTTGAGCATGTCAAATAACTACTCACTTCGAGTGATACGGGGTTGTGAACTACTTAGCAGGGCCAAAAAATGCGAAATTCTTTAATGCGTTCACAAATCCTGCGAAAATTGTATACCAATAATACAATATATTTCTGAATGAAACAATCTATTATGATGGACAACTTATGAACAAATTTTATTAAATATTCAAATAGTAGCTACAAAAAATCGACGGGTGTCGGATCGAGTGATCTTACTGGCCATTTTATGACATCTCGCCTGCAAATCCATTTGCCGTGAACCAGACAGTTGAACCGCTCTGTAACCGATGCGACGTAATGAGGGGCACCTCCATCTTGTTGAACATAGAGCTTCATTTTATTAAATTGGGTGTCTAAGGTTCGGACAATCAAACGCCTCTATGACGTTTTCGAAGAGCTCCAAATGCAAATGTCCCGTTAGATGTTCTTCAAGGACGACCGGCCAATAATTCCGTGTCCTAAAATGCCTGCCTTTACGTTGACTTTACGTGGAGGTTGTGTATATTGTTTCCTACGTATGTGCGGATTTTTTGTTTTGCGAGTTAGAGAGTGGGTCAACCATCGATTTCTCGGTAAATACATTGGTAGTTCCGGTGCAATAAAATGACCAATAGGGCATCGTTTCTTTGATAAAAAAGGAAAAGCTCCCCGAAAACCCTTGTCCTTCTTTCTTCGTTAGTGGCAATACTATCGAAAATAGGACACCTCGTACACTTCTGAATTCACGCGCACATAAATGAATGTGAGGAGAATTTGCGAAGTGCCATTATTCATTAAAATCATTGCTCAAGTATTACCATTATGTGGCATAAGGATCTGTATAATGAGTCATAATGGCAACCATTACCAAATGGAAAAACTTTCGGTAGAACTTATCTCATTCTCCTGGTACTGTAATAATAATAATAAGCAAGGTCTTTTCGGCACTGTGATAGGAAAAAAGGAGACACAACGAGAACACGCCGTAAAAAAGAACGAAACACGTATAGGAAGAACAGTTGTTTTGGTGCCTCGTGCACCGCGGCCAAGTTGCACCTCGTTTCTTCACATCTCCACCTCCTGGTGTTGCACCGCAGAACAGACCGTGGTGCCCGAGAGCCCTAGGTTGGCAACCTCGCGCCCATGCCCACTGAAATATTTAAAACCGACCCATCTTGCCTCCATAGATCGAAAGTTAATAGCGGTTACTCTGTTGCCAAGTGTCCCAAATTGTATCCCCTCACGGGAAATCTCCATCTGGTTCTGGCTAGTGCACACGTATGCGTAATGGAATTTCCAAGTTAATGCGTTTCGCCAACATCAAATTTATTGCCTTATATAAAAGTGATGCTGCGCTTTCATTATAATGCGTTATGGTCGTTAAGTAATAAATTTATAGCAATCAACTTCCCAGCCTCAGGAAAAGCATTTTGATGTGATAAATATTTTATACCTGTTAATAGGCTGTAACATAAGTTGTTTAAATTGCATTTTCCGACTTAAAGGTGCATTGTTGGCTTGAATGCTCCATATCTGTGGATAATCTGGTAATTTACAGCTGGCAACACCGCTTCTCCAAGAGGAGATCGGTGAACTTGAGGTGCGCTCTCTTCAACGTGTGTGCAACGTTGCCGAGAGCCCGTTGGAATTCTTCTCGGTAGTTGGTCGGTTCATACCTGCAAGTCAGCCTGTTTTTTTTTCACAGGCTATGCATAACATTCATGTTAATAGTCGAGTGTCTTGAGAATCGATCAAGTTTTTGCTTGATTAAAACCGATGTTCATGCGATTTGTTAAACTTTAAAGAAAACTCGAAAGAATTATAATAACTTGAATTTTTGCTTAAGGAGTTACGTGGTTTTATGAAACGTTACTAAGAAACCGGACAACAAGGAGAATGAGCTTTCACCGGGTTTAACAAGTTTTCCATTAGAGCCATTGAATAAAGAGTTTATATCCCGCAGATCCCTCATTATTCCGTCGGAAGCTGTATGACTCCCATTTTAACTTCAGTCAACAAGCCGGCTATCGGTCGTAGGTAATATATTAAACGTGCATACAAGTTCTTTGGTAAGAAACAGTTTCGTCTTCACGGACGCCATCAGGCGCTTTCATGACGCTTAAAAAGCATGGGCTAAGCTTGCATAGTTTTTTGAAGGTATAGAGGAGCATGGAACAACTTCTAGAGACGTACAAACTTGTTTGCTTTCTTGATACGGGAAACATTTGACGGTGTAACGAAAGAGGACATTCTTCACAGTGCATGATAGTACAGGTTAGGTTCAAATAATAAAACAAGAATATGAGCAATATGATGCGGCAATGATGGAAATCATTTTTGGGCATCCTACAATGAAAAGACTACTCCGGCTACTCAAAATCAGTTGAGCGGACGATCTCTTTGCACTACACAGAACTTTTGAGCCAGAAAGTCTGGGTATTTGAGAATTTATTGCTTTATGATTTAAATCTAAGATGAAGCGTACCGTAAAAGTCCAGAAATTTTTCATTTTTGGTAATTTAGAGTTGCAATTAGTCTTTCAGAATAAATTTTGCTTAGGGCTGAGTAAATTTTTGAAAAATAAATGTTTGCAGGAGCTCGCTCTTTGTTTTTTTTTTTACTGGCGTAAAGCATCACATTCTCATTAGAGCCGCTTAGAATTTCACCCTGTTTTAAACGCCATAAACTCAAATATTAAAACCGGCCATTTACCATCATTCCGCCTTAGAATGTACGAAGAACCCCTAATTTCGCACTCTCCAACGAGTTTTTAAAGTAATAACCTACAATGTGAAATATATTTTTGGCTCCTTGAGCTCCGGCCGGGTTTTCGCCATAATTTAAGCACATAAATCTGAACAAAAAAAAAGTGACATTTTACCCTCGTTCTGCATCAAAATAACTCAAATATTTTTCCGAGCATTCGTGTATATAATTCCACCAGAAGGGCCTTAAGTTTTGCCGTAAAAGCTTTTACGAACCGGCAACGTGGCTTTGCCACGGAACAGTTTCATTCTGCTTTTCAGTCAACTTTCAGTAAAGCTCTGAATACGGTGGAAGCTATTTCAAGTCGATAAATTCGGTAAGAAGCGTGAGATTCCTAAGGAACATTCCGCATTTCTTTCGTTTTGTTGACAGAAACCCACCGCGTTGCGACCTGTCAGAATCGCGTTTGACAGTTCTGGTGAAGTCAAACAGTAAACGAGCACGGCAATTATCTTCAACAGCAAATCCCGGATCGAAGAGTGCCTTGCCCGTATTTGACAGGTCTTCAGTAACAACAGTGTTTTGTTTGGAGATTTAGCATTTGTTACGTTGTTGGTTTGTTAACGCCGTGGTATCGCGCTCCGCTAGATTGGGAAACTGTTATTCAAGTGTTTCCGATCAGATTGTTCGTGCTTTTGTTTTTTTGGAGGAGTAAAACCAGTTCTGTTTTCGAAATGCGAATTAATCGGCTTGAAAAAGGTGCTTTAAGTGAGTTTTGAAGTTCATTTTGTGGATGGTGAACGTAAAGAGGATTTAGGTGGATTATGTCCGCGGAGGAGATGGAAGTAAGTTTTTGCCGTTAGGTTTAGGAGGTTTTCAGGCTAAACTGGAGGTTTAGCAGGGGGATTAAGATAAGTAGAAACAAAAAGTTGTAGAGGACATTGAAAATTAGTTCAAGTAGTTTCACGATGCAGATTCTTTTTTTATCTCACTGAACACGGATCGGAAGCTGAATTTTACCATGAAAATAATGGAAGATGGAATTTACCTCTTAATTACCTGAACGCGAAACGTTGAAAAAAAATTGAAAAAACCCAGAATTTTGTTTCCATATTTTTACATTTATTTCCAGCAAATTTGAAATATTTCGAAAAAATCAATTTTCATTTCACGCAAAACTTCATTAATTGTTTGAAGCGAATATTTGACAGTTCTAAAACACACAAGTTTCAGATCTAAGTTCGAACAGAAGGAAAGCCGCCCGTTTAACATGTTGAGCGCTTTGCCAGATACCGGTGTCCACTGGTATTCTGGTGTGCCGGACAGCACGCACTCCAATTGTAACTGCAAATCTCGCTGTGGTGGCCAAGTCAAATACGTCCGTATTCTTGGGCAAAATATTATCACAGACCTTCATTCTGATGGTGACCGCTTGTCTAACTATTAAGGCTCTAATTAACTTTGTAGCAGACGCTTCAGTTCATTGTTAT
Organism: Euwallacea fornicatus; assembly: GCF_040115645.1. Taxonomy (NCBI): domain Eukaryota; kingdom Metazoa; phylum Arthropoda; class Insecta; order Coleoptera; family Curculionidae; genus Euwallacea; species Euwallacea fornicatus. The sequence goes on from NC_089558.1 coordinate 2,911,115, forward strand.
GAAAGAGTTGCCAATAGCTCAAACGTGTCGTTCTCCGTCGCGCAAATTCGTATATACTTAAGGTGTCAATCATGGTCCTTTCAATTCGTCATTTGTGTCCGCTAAACGTGTCTGTTCTGGTCCACATTTTGTTATTGTAAAACTTTCAATATTGGATGATGTGCTGAGTAGGTTAGAAACAGAAGTAGCGTTCAGAGCCGCCATAACTGTGAATACACGACACCCTCCATAAAATCACAGTTTCTCTTGATCTGCTTTCAATTATTTTTTCGCTCCCTTAATTCGTCCTTATTGTTTAAAATTTGAAAAAGTTGGGGATGAGAAGTGGTTTATATCAGTAAATCTTGCATGATTCTCCTCAGTTCTATCGTTATTTCTAGACTTTTTTTTCAACACGGCTCTGATTCCTGAAAAGGTTACAGAACGTCACGGAAAATATTTGTAGATGAATGAAAGTTTGAATTTTTTGCACTTGTTTCCAACATACCGCAGTGGAGATGTGAATCGCAAGCGTGGCAAAAGGAAGCTTTAAATGTGAACCATTAGTACTCAGATCTGCGTTGTTACATTCTTATTGCAAATTGAACTTGAAAAATATTTTCGAAAACGTAGGAGTTCTGCATAATTTGATTATCTTTTGCGAATTAAAAAAATGCATTTGTTTCTTGAAAAAATAATCTTATTGCAGCTTTATTGAAATTGTACAATTTTCCGCCAGGACAAAGCGCTGTCCCAGATAAGCAAAATGACGTAAATTATATCGGCAGTAAGGAAATTTAATTAATTAAGAAACGCCTTTGCTTATTAGCCGCTCGACAATTCGATTAGTTCCGAATGTCACAAGATAATCCGAAGAAATCTGGAAAGCCACAATTTTTATTTTATTTATCCATTATTGTTCCAACACAATAGAAAATTCTGCAGTTTGCACGATTCGGGTTATACACGTTCCTGCCCCAACAATTGCTAAATGCTTTGCAAAGAAAGAAAATGTTTAGTGGCACTTTTTATCCAGGAAGTCTTGAAAAAATAAGCCGGATTTTTTTTGTTTTTATTTTTTTGAATTTGGACACGGCAGTTGCGTCAGTATTTGGGCCGCCTGATTGCCATTCAGCCATGTCCAATATCAGTTCGAAAGTTTTCTCCTCGCATCCGCAGGTTTGTGAGTGGAACATTTGATCTAGAGTAATTAGTTGCTGTTCTTATAGCTAATAAATAAGTTTCCTTCTCTCTCAATTCAAATTTGAAATGCACACAATCAAGTTAATTTACAAAGTAATTTGCATATGATATTGCAAATGAAATTCACGGTGCAAAACAACAGGCCCGTAAGTAGATAATTTACTTGGCTGCCTAGCAGTTATACGAATAACAGCCAGACAACTGGCAAAAGTTGGAAAATCATAATAAATGATTCATAATCTCCGTAAAAACTGTTTTATTGCGAAATATTCAGAAGCTTTTTTATTTAATGAACAAGAGGTCCAGAATATAAATGGATTAGTGGCATAAAGCCTCATTACTTACCAGTTACATGCAACCCGAATTCGTGTCCTAATTTGCTAATAATTTTACTTTTAAGTGAAAACTAGAATACACATCTCTGAAATGCCTCAATCGACGGCTTAAAGAAATACGTGTCCACGAGTCAATTCAACCACCGTCAATTCCGTAGTAAACATACATGTTCCATGCTTTATTTTACTAGGATTATAAATCCACCTGCTTTATTGTACTACGACTTTGCATAAGTTTATGGCCGGCAAACAGTGTCATAAAGATTCGAGTAAAGAGCCCTTTGAAATGGAATCCGACATTGAAAAATGACCAGTAAAAGCAGCTTAAGAACAGCATTACTGTCATAGAATGCACAAAAAGTGGCAGGAATCTTTCTCTTTTCTAACCCCATTTTGGAAATTATGTCCATGCTAATGTTACGAGGAGTTTCATCGTTTCAAACTTGGTCAATTATTTCCTAACTTTTCTCTGAAATCTTAAATTTTGAATGTGCTCGGGGCAAAAAAGCCAAAGTTCGTAACGTTTTAATCTAATTTCATATGTCTTGAATAGTGGCGCTGCAAGGATGCCTGGTGACCATGATAATTCCATATCTATGAGTAAACGTACATAAAAACTAACTGATAAAGAGTTGACTTAGTCTTACGACCATGATAAATATTTTTGTTGCGGAGACTCGTAAAATCTTTATGGTGGTACTAGGCGTGAAGAAAATTAGTTTGATACCATCTCTTCAAGTGGACGTAAAAGCGGTGCTGTTTACAATCCGAATCACCTTTAGGACTTTCATAAACTAGGTCTTTGTGTACTTGTCCGTGTACGTTTAAATACCGAAACAAACCGGCATGAAATTAGTTATCACTTTCGTTTGACATGCTCAGATATACAGGGTGTTTCCTAATTACGTGTAAAAAATTTAAAGGCGTAATTCTCGACTGATTTTGAGTCAAAAATGTCTAATAAACATATGTCCGCAAATGACTTGTTTCAAAGATACAGGGTGTTGAAATGTGACAAGAAAAAGAAATTTTATTTCCAAAATGACTCAATTTGGGTGTTTGAATTTTAGAAAAGACAATTCCGGGGGTTCCGGAGTTTTCTTCAATACGTCTTAAGATTTCTTCCTCCACTTCTGGTGTTCGACGTGTTATTGGCTTCCCTCCTCCTGGAGTTTTCATAAGAGATCCTGTATCACAAAGACGTTGAAAGAGGTTTTTAAAGGTTTGGTGGTTGGGAGCTTGGTGGTTTGGAAACCTTTCCATGTAAGTGCGCCGCGCTGCTAACACTTACCATCAGCAAGGCCGTAAACAAAAACCATATTGGCCATTTCTTGATTAGTGTAATTGGGCATTTGAAAAATTTTCAAAACTGAGGTATAATCTGATTTTTGGGACACAGAACTAAATTCTTTCACTTTAGAGAGTAAAACGCCAAAATAACACTGACTATCTTGTTTATAGTAGTGGAAGTAGCAAAAAAAAACTAACAATAAACAAGTTAGTAAATACCACCAAACCTTTAGAAACCTTTAAAACCTTTTTCAACGTCTTTCAGTCAACACCCTGTATCTTGGAAACAAGGCATTTGCGGACATATGTTTATTAGACATTTTTGACTCAAAATCAGTCGAGGATTACGCCTTTAAATTTTTTACACGCAGTTAGGAAACACCCTGTATTTTACCAAATCGACGATGATTCCTAGTTTTTACTTCCGCAATGAATTCACGTACTATTTAATTTTGCGTAAGTATTGGGGTTTTATGCATTATTTGCACATTAAATCTTTTCCTTGTGATTTTTTGTCCGCCACTTTCACAGGTAATTTAGTGCTCCGATCTACACAATCTCGGAATGCAAAAAGGCACTTAAATATTCCATTTTTTTTTCCTGTTATTTCTTTTATGTCACAATTTTCCCAAATTCGTCACAAAACTTGCGACAATGGTTTGGCGTGTCACAAACCTGGGCAAGTGACGATGGTTCCTAGAACGCTAGGTAACGTGATACGATCAGTGCCTCTTTCTAATTTGATGGCGTTGCAGAGGAAGATCCTTAAAAATGCTTTTCAAGGCGCTCCATGAAGGTGTCCAGGATTAACAATGGATCCACATCACTCCACTAAATCGAAAATCGACATATAGAAAATTTTGGTATTTTTTCTGAATGACGAGGGAGGGGAAGGCGCCATCGTTCATTTTCAAACGTCGATATCTCGGGAACTCGTGAACTAATTGTTCCAAAAAATAGTCCAAACTCACACAAACAGATTTCCAACAGCTCATTAATCTCTAGGAATCTATGGGCAGTTCAAAAAGGCATAGTTGAAGGGTTTAGTATGGTGAGTTCTAAAAGAATAAAATTACGACAAGGCAGAGTTGATATCAGAACTTTTCTTTTAAACTTACTCTCCCAACACACATCGCGACCTTTCCTTCCATATGGTACTCGACAATCGATTGTCGCATTGGCATTTATTGCTTTAAAAACGTAAAGTTATTCAGATCTCTTTATTGTCTGTTGGGTGAAGGTGAAGCGCGGGCTCCTGTTGCTGCGAGATACAATGCCCAGATCGAATGCTAAAATTATTACCTTATTGGTATTGAACCATTAATGCCTCTCGAACTTAAAAATGTCCGTTGTAAACACGAGCTCGAAAGTGCCGTGGAAAGGTCAATGCGTCACCATTAATGCACTTGCAATTTGATTTTCGGTCCAAAGGTGGTCACATAAACTGTTATTTATGTGACACGTGCCAAAGTCAACGAGAGAACCCCATCCAGATAGTCGTTTGCTCCAACTAGAGTTGCACAACAATCTCCGTATTGTCATTACTGGATTTTAATTTATTGATAACTTAGGGCGATTTTAGCGAAAAATGTGTGGCGCCATTCATGGCAAAAGGACTTATGTTCCAATAAATATACCCAGTGGCGTAACGTGTTCCGGAAATTTGATCAATATAAAAAATATTACGAGTCGGCCATTCTTCTTGAGTTCAGTAACTGTATGCGTGTAAATGTACCAAAATGAATAAATCAATAAACTGCTGATAATAACGCCCTCTTGCATGTTCGATTCTTTAATACATCATTAGTTGAAACTGTTTCAGTTAACTTAACGAGAATATAATAATAATCACGAGTTGAAAATCACTGTTTCTCCGTTTCTGTCATCTGTTTCTTCAAGCTAATAACTGCCGTTTGTTTAACCCCTAATTTTTTTAACTAGAAAAGTGGAATTAATACCACTTTCCCATTTTCAGTCTTCAGGGAAAATTCAATCCTAATTAAATCCTCCGTTAAATCCTTCTCTTCAACTAACCGAGGGAGGCATTTCTGGTATTTTCGGAAAAAGGTAATATACGTTAAGGCTCTTAACAGATAACGTGCTCTCACATCCCCAATCGACAACTAAACCCACGCACCGACCCACCGGGCCGGTTCGTTAGCTTAATTACGGACTTATCCGCGATTAGAAAAAGTTCCAGTTAGGTTGTGTGCGGTGTACCCTACTGGCTAACTTTTCTAAATCAATTTAACGATAAAAGGAATAAAGCGTGCGGTGTAAACGCGGTACCCAAGTGGGGAAATAGAGCGGATCAAGGCTCGCCAAAATTAGGTAAAAATGTTTCCTTTTTTTGTCGTTTTGTGTAAGATGTCACAACTTTTGGGCAATGGGTAAGCGGGTCTAGTGAGGCACGTCACTATTATTGTTGTACGATACGGTTTTGTGAGTAGTGTGGACAAGCAAGAAATCTGCATTTTATTTCGGCTATTGTGACGGTACGAGCTGAATTAAATTCTAAAAAGAAAATTTTTAATTTGTTTAAAAGCAGTAAAAAGGCAATAGGAACAGAAGGTTGAACAGAAACTGCTCAGATAGGAGCAAAGGGAAGAATAAAAGGTTCTCGAAGGGGAATTAAATGGATCGCTCTCACAGCTAGAGAACAACAGCTATAAAACAATGATTAAGACCGTTAATCAAAAAGTTCTGGAACAGGAAAATAAAATCTTGGAGAACCACATTGAAGGTGGCAACAATTATGCAGAGAGTTTTAGTATTTCTCACGTTAAGATTACGCCTCATAATTAAAGAGCTGTTCGTTTGGCTAGACAACCTGCAGAGGCTCACTAGCCTGTAAAGTCACTCAAACAGTCCCAGACCAAAGGGAGAGTCGTTCATCTGAACGAATTACGGAGATACCATGGAGGTCCGTCTGTTCGAAACGAACAGCCTTAAGAGGAGGCTATTGTTACGACTGGTGGATCCTCGCTGCAAGTAAAAGACATAGACAAAAAAAAGGTTTTATCGTGAGCGCTTGGCCAGTGATTTATTACTTCTTGTGTATGTCGAATGTTCTGGTGTGTTTGTTTATGCTAATATTTGCATGTTTGTAAGAAAAGTGTGGAATCTTCTAGTCATAGGATCTATAGTTATCATTGCAGCTATAAGAGCACAACGATTGTACTAACCGATATTAAATTGTTTAGTAGTAGTGAAATAGTGATTTATTAGTGGACCATTAGTTGGCGAATTGTAGTTCTGTTTATTTGCCGAGTTAATAAATAGTGTTTACGCTGAAAGCGAGTACGCTGGAATCATTCGAACCCCGGAAATCGTAACAATATGATTAATGTTTCGTTAGCGAATTATGCAATGTTGAAGTTTTTGCGAGAAATTCCTGTAGAATGCATTGAAATTGGTGTGTACAAACAACAAATCTCCAGTTAATACTAATGCGGAATACAATTTACAATTCATATTTATTTTCGTTTTAGAAATAGCACGTCGATCTAGAACATACATAAAAACTAAATCCCCTTGTAAAAGCCTATGTCCAATGCAAATTTGGCCCTGCATGGCTGCATTTCGCCTTCTGCATCACCCAAACCCAGCCCCCTCGTCTGATAGACGACTTCCCCCCGTGTTTCCCTACCAAAAATAAGGTTTCTGAACTTGGTATATTTAGGCTATAGGGGAAGCTTAATCATCCTTTTGCGTTTTTTCTTCGGTCAACATAAAATCAGAAAGTACCTCACACGGAACCAATTTGTCGCAAATTCACCAAACAATGGTCGACTTTTTCTCACAGGATTGTCGGGCGATCTCTGACACCGGCACTGAGCATTGTTGTTTTTAATACGATTTAGAGGACTTTTTAATCAGCGGTTGCCAGAGGGTCTGCTGGTTTTTCCCTGCCCTGCTCTATTAAGGTAATAGAGCGGTTAATTCGGTTCGTTAGAAAGGAAATACATTGTTTATTTTTTCTTGCGAGCAAAAAGTTGGAAATACGTTGCCTGAAATGTGAATTTGCAAATATCTACCAAATGCATCAGTCAGTCATTTGGTCGAATTGGGTAAACTGACCACATTTACACGTAACGTATGACATTGGCTAAATATTTAGTTTGCTTTCTACAAAAGTCTGTTGTTTAATCGAAAATAGAGTCAAATATTGAAGGAGAAGGATCAAATATTTACTTGAACTTGTTGACGAAAAATTTACCTTTCAAGACATCCCGTCACATACAAAGTTACTCATAATGTTAGTTAGGTACCAATATTGATTTTTCTTTGTTCCCATGATGTTCATGTGCATTTTACATGAAAAAGTGACTTGTTGTCGGTTTAAAACATCGAAAAAACCCTAATGTCATAATAATTTTGTTGGAAGCCAATTTAGCGAGAAATACTTTTCCCGGCACGCAAAGTCCTTTGGGTAATAGATCGTGAGTGCCGCCATGCATTATCTGCGCAATGACATCGGGGTCTTACAATTGAAAGTAACGACTATGACAAATTGTTTTATTTCATTACGAGCTTTTTGCTTTCTGGTCGTACCCTTTGCACTGGGTCTCCACAATTACAACTCCTACGTTTACCAAAGAAAACCTAAATATCCGATGTTTAGCTTAAATTCATTCCATGTTCAAATAGCAATCATTCTTAATAAACTTAACTGAGTTCGGCATATCGTTTGTGCTTATCATTGTTATCTGAGTTTGCACATAATTAACTCTTCTGAGTGCAGAATTCTTCCAATTTTAGAATGTATCAAATCACCGTTAGCAGACGCGTATTTGACTCGGCTTAACAGATTTTATATCTCGTTAGGTCTCCGGAGACTCCTAAACTTCTGGAATATATTGAATATATACCGGGTGATTTTAGAGAAACGGGACAAAGAAACATAATGAAACCGAGGAGATCTACAAAAGAAATATTCGAACAGCCTTTTTAATTTTCGAGAGCTCGACTTTTTATGCTGTAAATTTTTTTTCCCCCAAAGTCAACTTCTCCTGTTATTTGGGGTCAACTTCGTTTTTTCAAAACGAACACCAAATTTTTTCTAGAGATTCAAATTCTTTATTTGCAGTACAAACCTCTTTAATTGAAACATTTTTTACTTAAAATGATAAAATTCATTATTGTATTAGACACAAAATAAACTCTTATCTCCACATTGTGGCAGTCAGCGGCAGTCGTTTTTCGAATTAATTCCTATTTAGGTTAAGGTTTAGTTTAGACTGAAATCAGGCATTCCTTTATTCGGACTCGGCTAGCCTGGGAAATAATTTTATTATAATTTAATTTATTTTTCGTCCAAGTTTAAAAAGTTTCAGAAAGACAGTCACGTCTTTAGTCGGTTGGATCTTAGACTCGCATTTAGTCTCGTCAAATTGCTCCTAATAGTTGTATCAAGGAGTTCTCAATATAAATAAACCGTAATGTACCCGTATAATATGCCCATCTACTTCATCATTTTTTAGCCACATGTCTGACAGGGCCAGATTTCAGTATCCATTATTCTCAAAACCATTTTTTTGCTAGAAGAGTTACCACAGCTTCTTGAAGACGTTAATTTAGAGTAAAGATTGACAATGTGGTTTCCGCACTATGGCTGTCCTGCTCATTATGCGAGAAATGTCAGAGAAGTTTTAAAAGAACATTCTCCACAAAAGTGGTTTGGGCGTGGCAGTGCACTTAGCCGGCTAGCCCGTTCGCCAGATTTGACTTCATCAAATTTTTTTGTGGGGCCATTTGAAACACACAGTTTGTAGATCGAATGTCAGCTATTGTCGAAGACATGAAAATTCGAATCAGAACCGCTTGTCGAGACATCATCACACCTTAAATGCTAGAAAATACCACACAATCATTTTAAAATAGAATTGTCACGTACCTCGAACAGCAGAGGCACTATTTCGAACATTTGTTGGACCGATTTTTTTTTAACAATAAAATAAAATTTGCTACATAACAAATAAAATTCTTTAAATATCTCCAACTCAATATCAAATCGTTATCAAATATCAAAGGACAGATGGAGGTGACCTCGGGAAAAATTGACAGTATAAAAAGTACTTTATTCGAATAATTTTTGTAGATTTTCTCGACTTCAAGATATTTTCTCGTCCCATATAGAAGCACCGGGTATATAATATACATATGCTGGGTGTTTGGTAAGTAGTGTAGGTTACTCAATAGTGCATTAGAAAAGGTTATGCTCAATTGATTTCATCAAACATACCTATATATCAAGTGTTACAGTTTTCCTGATAATTAAGTTTTTAATATTTTTTAATTTGACCATACTTTTCCGCAATTATTGAAGTGCAGAAGAACAACAAGCTCTATTGTTAGCATTGATGTACTAAGTTTAAATTATTTTAGTAATAATATTCGGAAAATTATGTTTATAAAGTTCTAAATAACAGCGCAATTTTAGATTTTATAGCTTAAATAATTTAAACAATCTATGCATGCGTAATAAAAAAAATTACTACGTTTTTGTGATAAAAATAGAGTTTGTTCTTCTGCAATGTAATAATTTTAGAAAAGTGTGGGCAAATAAAAAAAAAACATGAAAAACATAATTGTTCAGGAAAACCGTAACACTTAGTATATAAGTATGTTTGGTTAAATCGATTCAGAATGATCTTCCCTAACACCCCATTCAGTGTCCTACACCTTCTACCGAACACCCTACATCATAAACAGCAATGGTATCATTGACATCACTTGTGCCCCTCTGACACATGAAGAGTCAAAAATTTACTTTGGAGAATTCCTTAAAACATAAAGGTTTTTCGGAATATTACTTATCCTGTATGTACAAAATCATGATTCACGTAAAGTCGTTGAAAATCTAGATTTAGATGTTTTGCCAGGGCGGAGATTCTCGTCAGTTCTGGAACCGAAACAAGTCAATTTTTTGTGGTTCACAACCAACAACTGTTCCTTGAACATTTCTAGAAAATCCGAACAGGACTATCACGGCAACTTGGAATTGCATAATTTTAGTGATTTCACTACTTCTAGAATAAAAGATAATTGCTGATTGATAGCACTTCGGCATGCCGTCTATGCTGATCACCATTCAAAATTCGTTCCTTACGCATTCCTTCAAATCCTCGCCGATCGGTTGAGACCCATCGAAATCCCATCGGACAAAACCTCAAAGCCTAAACCATCGCAACTAGTCCTTTAACCCTTTTCGAAAAGAAAAAAAAACGACAGCGCCAGGTGGTAACCGAACCATGAACACCACCCATGTGCACCCATCCCAATTTTCAATAAAATTATCGTCGTGCCTTGAGTTCTGCGGTTTCCTCGACGATGACTTCAAAGATTGTGCCTGCTCAACCCAGGCAAATAACACACACATGAAACCTCACATTAAATTGTACTTAGAAAAAAGGCTATTCCGGTGGACCAGAAAAAAAATTAGCCGGCCCTGTTATTAACTAGGCGTAATGGTATGGTATTAGTTTGGGGAATTAGCTGGTATTTTAATAATGACCCGGAATTTGAATGCGGAAAATTGGACGGTGTTATTGTTTTCCAAAAATGCTGCTATTGAATCGTTGGGCAGAAGTTGAGGCTAATAATTTCGTACATCTCGCGAGAATACACGGGATGATTCGTAATAAATCATTTTTAAGGCTGTGCGAGGAGTACGCTCTGTGCTATCAAGATTCTGCTCGATCATCGTCATGGCTACTCGTTGCAAGATATTCGTTTTGTTTGAAACAAGGGGACCCACTATATTCCGGGCCTCGAACGTTATTCTTGCAAATTGCGAATTTTGGGCATAAAATTGCTGCTGTTCGTAATTACTTTTTTACTCCTCGGTTTCGCTGGAAGTTTATGGGATTTTGGCTACAGAACGTGACGCTTCGTTGCGACAAAGCACTCAACCAGGAGTAAGGAAATGTAACAACAATTTTGGTGCATGGAGGAAACGATAAATTTCGCGTCAGATTTTAGTCACTACGTATATTATTCTGGTCAGTTAATTTGTGATACCACATCGAATGACCTTGAAGAGCCCCCCCCCCCCCCCCCCCACCGCTCAGTCACCATCCCAACCTTTTAACGTCGCATATTCGCCAATTGCGCCGGCGCACAGTGCACCCCTGTCACTGCAGGAACACTAATGAATGGCGACCTCTGGGCTGGAAACGGGGCCACTTTTTATCTCGACAAGTGCTAGAAAGGATTGGGCCGTTTCTTTTTTAGCTTTCAAGATACGTGTTCGTTTATTTCCCTACAATTTCCCTGCTCGTTCTGCCAAATAATGCGGTACAGCCACGACAAAAAAGTTCACCTTCTGAACACCGATTGCAGCCCTAATTGCGAGAGGTGAACCTCATTATGCCGTAATTTGCTTGAATTCATTAGCATAAAAGCTATAAACGCACAACTGGTGGTTTCGGAGCCCATTTTCCCCGTCATTTTGAGCCCGCTCGGATAGTGTCTTATGCGATGTCAATAGCAATTATTCTGTAATATTTTACCCTTAAACCCTGCTCGGTTATCAATATTTTCGCAGTCCTGCAGGGTTGCAGTCCAGCCAATCCGTTGAAAAATTCTTTTGATCTCACACTCCATCACATTTATTACGGCTAATAAAGTGCCTTAATGCAAGCGGATATCCTTCAAAAAGGGCTCAAATTACCCTGCAAAGCGTTTTAGGGACCTCCCTACCTGGCCTAATGCCTTGTTGGAGCAAACTTCGCACAATGCTGAACAAATATGACGGAAAATATGATAGTCCCGCTTTGTAGTTCTTTGTAGGGGTTCTCATATTCATATTTTTCTTTTAAATTTCATTGCTTTAGGGTTCTTACATTGTGTGCCTGGCGGGGCATTAGCTATTAAGCGCACAAATGGGTCTCGATGCTTAAAAAACTATTCGAAGACCTTATTGAAGCCTCTATTATGTTTCCCGAAGCGCTTCTTTCTAATACTGTTGGCCACTCGTCGGTGCAATAATAGAATAATAAAATTCCCCTGAATTCGATATTGAATCGAAAGCAAACTTGGTAGTTAATTAAAATCGAATAATTTTATTTCAAATATATCGCTTAAAGCCAAAATCGAATAATATCGTGTTTCTGTTCTAGCGAAATTACATAGAACAATATTTAATAACTTCACGGAAAGTGATGTTTTGTTGAACTAAATGATAACTATAAATATTGAGGCGGACAGTCTCATTTAAACTTTATTTCCCGTATTAAACATTGCCAATGTTTTTCCATCTAATTTTAAACAAATAAATGAATAAAAATTGAACGCACAATGGAATAATGTAATTGTGTTTGGAGTTTCATTTCGAATTTCGTATTTTTTACAAAGTGTTCTTTTATATTAAATGTGAATGCCAGTGTTTGCAGAATGGGAGCCTAGAAAATATTTCTGTGCATAATAACGGTTGAAAATCTTCACAATAACCTTTAAAATGCATATATTTATGTGAGCAACCTTTCAAAACGATATTTTCGAAATGAAGAGTAGAATATTATTAAACGATCATGTAACGGATGCTATCAGCCCCGATAGGAAAGTTTTTCCCAAAGGTACCTTGCTCATTATGCGCGAGCGGCGTATTACACTTTGTCCACTGGTAAATGTCTTTTGACGTTTCTTAAATTCGCTAAAAATCACCTTTAAATAGCTGCATCGGGAGAGTCCGTTGTTATCTACTCTAGACGTCCCATTTTAACGCCAACCCCCGGTGCATAAACAGACCACAATTAAAACAACTTTTCTTAATTTTCCAACAGTTTCTCGACGTCGTGGTGACTGGTAAACTATCAAATTCATTTTGCCATTTTCCGAAACCCCGGCTCGTGACGGAGAAAGGCTCGTGAGTTTCATCCACACCCTCCATTAATAACGATTAATTTATAGTGACTTGCTTTACCGAAACCGCGATTACATAAGAACTAGTGGTTACCATAACATTTAATATATCGGCTTGACAAATACTAGTAAGCCGATCATATTAAATGTCCCATTCCTAATCGAGAAAATTAAGATTATCTCGGAACAACTTGAATAAACATGAGATTAATATTATAAACTCGAAATAGGAATATCTTGTAATTAAAAACGGTCATAAGGAGAAAATCGCACGGTTTACTTACGGGAATTACCGCAATCTTAAGAAAGTCAAACCTGCCTTTAGGGATTGAACATATTGCATGAGCTTGTTTGTGAGAGTTAAAAAATTTACCATTTTCTATTTCAGATCTTCCTCCTGTGTGCTGCTTATGACTAATCGTTCGCACCCAATCAGTGAGTACTTTTTTTTTAAATTATTATTCCGTGGTTAACCTAACATCACATGAACAAACCTAGCCTGCGTAACACTGCTTTCTCACGTCTCGGGCAGAAGACAAATTGGGGAGATACGTACATAATACAGTATGTATGAAGCGGTATATGACAAATAAGGCGGTTTCGTTCACAATCTCTGATATTATAATAAAATCACGTAGACAACGGACTAACAGGCCCTCAAAAAGTGCACATGCGATAAAATAAAACCGCGGAATACCTGCCGCTCATAAAAATGAAGCTAAAAAACTGGAAACCATTAAAAGTATGCAAGAGATGGTCCCGAAACGACTCAAGAGATGCTATCTCGGTTTATAAACGAGACATACCGTCCTTCTGCCAACTTAGCCAACGGTTTTCGCATTATTCACGTTAGACTCGTTACGTTTATTGATGGTTAATGTAAGTGCCTAAATGCACCGTTAAATGTGGTTTTTGGATGGTTTTTGGAATTGTGACGTGTTAACAAGGCTTACTCGGGTGATCAGGTTCATGTACCCCACTTTGCAGTTTACCAAAGTGTTTGCAGTAAATGCACTCACTTCATTTCGCGATCACACTATAACTTTTCGGACAATTAGGTGGATCCGGATCGGTCCAAGCTGCACCTAATGCGGACTCGGTTTTCTCGTAAATTCAACCTCTGCTTTCAGAGGAATTTGAAGTTCACACACTGGGCGTTCCTTAATGGTGTATGGATATTTTAAGGTGGAATTCTACATGAAAAAATAATGACAGTCCGTCGTATACGCTACGTTTCAAATATGTTTCGTTACGAAAGCGTGAAACTGCAAGGTTTTAGAGAAAAAAATGGAAATTACCGAATATTTCCGAAACCGGTTGAGATATTTCTGTGAAGTTTAGTGTGTAAAAACGCTTTGTAAAGGGGACTTAATTGCATTAAAAATGTCCGTTTTAATGCAAACTTATTCAAAATTATTTTTATACGGCAAATAAAACAATAGAAAATTTAGCACGTTTATGGGTGGACATCGTAATGAAATGTGAATTACAACTAACAAGAAACAAAAAAAAAAAACGATTTTCGCAACAAGTGTTGAAAATGCATGCCCCTTTTACTTAATATGCATACTAGTTTACAATAAGCCCATTAATACTATAGAAGAAATAAATGAAAGTATGGTTGCAGCACGTGACATTATACGAAATACTCCGGGAAAATTGGAAAGAGTGCGCAATTCGATAAAAAGGGCAGAAGCATGCATATTAAGTGAAAAGTAATTTTAAACACTTATTGTAAATATGTTTTTTTTGTGCCTTGTTGGTTGTAATTCACATTTCATTACGATGTCTACCCATAATGTGTTAAATTTTCTATTGTTTTATTTGTCGTATGAAATAATTTTGAATAAGTTTGCATTAAAACGCATATTTTTATCGCAATTAATTCCCTTTTATAAACTACATTTACATACTAAATTTCACAGAAATATCTCAGCGATTTCAGAAATGTTCGTTAATTTCCATTTTTTTTCTCTAAAACTTTGCAGTTCTATACTTTCGGAACGGAACATTTTTAGAACATAATTTATGTGACAAACCATCATTATTTTTCCATGTAGATTCCCACCTTGAAATATCAACTCATCATTAAGGAGCACCCTGTATATTTCGGTGTATTATTATTATTATTATAGTACTTATTTAACTCCCTTAGAAACGGACCTCTTTCCGCATTTTTTGTCTGAACGACAATGATTCGTAGATGTCCATTGACGTAATACCAATCGATAACAAAACAGTATTAAATTGACAAAAATAATTGGGATCGTAACACTGCTAAACTGTTTTACAGAATTAATCTACTTTTCGCTTACGCATATTCCGAATTTTGCTCTGTTTCCGCTCTCACTAACCCTTATCACTAAATTTGAAACTTCTAAAGTGGTACTTAACGGGGGGCTTAAGAGTAATCATCATCAAAAGTTCATCAATAACCCCCGACACGAATCCTCATAAACTACCGAAAATTAATATCCCTGAGCCGGATAAATAGATAATAGTGCTCGAACCGGACGTTCATACAAATTTTAATATAATAAAAATTATCCATTAGAGCTCTAACAATACGGTTCTATAAATCAATATCTTCCAAATGAAGCTTCGCTCTCCCATAAATGGTATCCGCGTTTCATAGGGGCTTAGTGAATTATGACAGTATTTCAATATAGATTTCTATTATCTGCCATATTGGGGCGATTACTTAAAGGAAAAAACAGCCCATCGGCGGAATGTCTTATTAAACATTAAGCCCTTAAAGGAAAGTTAGAGTCGATTTACTTTTAAGCTGCATTTTCAAAGCATCATTTCTTATCATGGTCCCGACACGAATTTGGCGTGGTCGATCCTTAAAATTCGTCTCGAAATGCTCTTGAACATCGATAGATCGAAAACAGACATCTACAAGTGATTACGGGTCTTTGACAGATTTATCTCGAATCTCGGTGACGGACAGGCCATTGGCAGACCGGGCAGCAATAAGGGGCAAAAAAAGGCAGATAAGGGATCTTTTTGGTTAGTTAGAACAGATTGCATGAGGGAGATTAGAAAGGATCAGGTTTTTCTTAGGGTGTCACGTGTTGTTGAAAAGTGCTTCGTCTGGAATAATTGATCGCTGACGAGTGGTTGAAAGATAATTTTCATGGAAAGAGATAAGATTTTTTTATTTTCGGGTTTCGAAACACCTCTAAAATAGGTCCAAAAAGTTTCTTTTTTAAGAACCTCCGATACGCCATTGAAATTCACTGCAGATGTAGAATTTAATCTCCTGCATAAAACCAAAAATGAGGATTCCATCAAATTTCAAACGGGGAGTGAAACGAACGCTCGAAGTCGAGTTCTCAATTATGCTTGCGAAACTTTTTTCCAAACAAGGGAGGGAATGGACTTTGGGATGCGCCAATAATATTCGCTGCAGATGTACCCTTTAGTCTTCTATTCAAGCATAAAAATTTAAGGTAATTATCAGATTTGCCGACAGTTGCGCACGGGGGCCGGCACCCCAAGTGCAAAAAAGTTTCCGAACTCGGCTCATATAAGAACAAATGCTATTTTAGCAACCTGTTCTTCGCGATATATACGGTCAATGTTGAAAAAATCAAAACGAGTTATTAACTAAAACTATAGGACCTTCTGACCGCTCGATACCGCCTCGGCAACTCATCAAAACGCTCGTAAATCATGCAATTACACGGCAATCGGCAACGCCGAATGTCCGTATAAAATTTGCATTTAAATGTGTTTGCTTTATTTAATATAATGACTTTGGTAAATTCAAGTAATTCCCAGAATACCTCGGTGCCTTCGCACCGTTTCGAAAAACCTGTAGGGAATCGCTTATGCATACGATAACGAAAGGAAGTAACGATTATTGCCCCGCGAGGCCGCCGGATCTAACATCGCTAGACGTTTTTCACTAAGTAATTAGCACCAGGAATTTCGAAAGTAAAAGACTACAGGAAGTGTTGTCTGAATGTTCGTTCGAAGTACAGCTCATCAGCTTTTCCTGTGATGCAAAACTCATTAATTTGTAATTTATATGGCACCTACCCGAGTAGTCACTCCGTGGAGACCTCCATATCTAAAGTATTTGTTCGGCATTGACAGCGTGACCAAAAATCAACGATTTATGGCTTTTTAAATAATTTATTTTTCCTCGAAAACTGTTCGGAAATCGCTAAAACCATTAGTTTAGTCATCGTTTTTACCACACCGGGCGTTAAGTAACCCGCCCGAATAGCTGCGGTTTTTGTCTGATACTTTTTGAATTTCAGTGATTATTACCACTAATGGTGGCATTAATCGTGTTTTAAAGGCAAGCGTTTGTAGATAAAATCGAGATTTGCACGGAGCATAATGAACTCTTAAGTAAATTGCATCAGTTTCAAGTACGCAGTCAAAAGAAAATTCGAATGTGAGAGATGAATGTAAATGGAGAAATGCGAAAAAATTGTTGGTAAGCAAAATGTTAAGGGCGCTGGAGTACATGTAATGCGTATATCTGGAAATCTGAAACCAGAAACTGGTTATTTCCAAAGATCTTCGTACTTGAGGAAAAATTGGTGCTTTTGCTGTTAAAATAGCTAATTTGCCACTGCCGCGCCAGTGTCTTCGAATTGTATACAGCGCCATCTACCCCAGAAAATATAGAAGTCTTTGTTTGTTATAGGCGTGGTAGGTGAGGAGTCCTCTACTCTGATTAACAAAGTAGGCTCTGCATGCAGAGATTGATGCGTAACCTACATCTTTTATCTTCATTTAAGAGCATGCACCAGAAAGAGATGGTTGCGTACTACACAGAATTTCACATTATATTTCAGCCTTAGGTCGATACGAATAGTGGTGACAAATGAGATTTTGCCCTGACAAAATGACAATTTTTAGTCATCGATGTTAAGTGTTTTGATTGGTAATTTGTACGTTTATGGGAGTGTTCCCTAATATTGATGTCGTTTTTTCTATTGCTGCGACAATTACTTCAGATTGCGTCTGTAAAAAGCTGTTCGATTTATCAATAATCCTTCGATTATAGATATAGAAATGGGGAAATCGTGTGCATAAATGTACCCATCGTTTGAAGAACGGAACGCAGACAAAATTTATCGATTCTAAAAATAACGGTTGAGCACTATTCGATCAACGAAACTATTAAGGCCCGAGAAATTCGATTCTCGAAACGTCAATTACTCCATCACTAATTGGAAGTTAGCGGCTCTTCTGTAGGCGTAAACAACCAGAAGTCCAAAAAAAAAAGTACTTTAGCATAAGTACAATTCATGTTCTAAATATTTCTTAGATTTATCCGTAGTTGACGGTATCGTCAAAGGCGAGATTTAATACAAGCAAACTCAGAATTTCCTATTACACTGTCGCTTGTAACTTCGTTTTATTTCAAATTTGCTTCATAGACAAACTTGAACTAAAACTTACTCGCTGTACTACTGTGTGAACCCTAATTCATTTTCTCTGTGTCTCAGTCCCCTTTTCATCAAGGCACAAAAGTTTGTGAAAATATGGCATCGACAGAGATTGGCCTCCATTCAACCAGAAGTTCCGTCGAGATTATCTTTTATTATGAAAGTATGCCCACCTTACAAAAAACAGAATGGCTGCACTAGTTTAATATCCTCAAGAACCCGAGGAACTGCGCCTTGAACAATAAATCTCAACTGTAAACCGATTGGACACGCTACCGTCCAGAGCTAGACGGTTTTAATTAATTCGGACAAAATCGTGAATATTTTTTATTTATTTTTTTGATCGGTTCATTTCAGATTATTTCGTAATGGCAAACGTAGAAACAAACTTTCTTCTTGGGCTCATTACGATTGCGACCTTGCTGGATCACGAAATCATACCGACAGCTGAAAACTTTTCATTCTTCAGATTTCAAACAACTGCGATTTTGATTGAGCGGCACAAAATGGTTATGAAAAAATTACAAGGATACCTAAATCGGTTAAATTCCTTCCCTCATCTTGAAACCAGAAAATGTGAAATGAAAGGTTAGAACCAAGGTTCGGTCATTCCATAAAGCTTTTTATATTAAAATGGTGTAATGATGGTCAGGTTTCAGGACTTCATTAACTTAGACAAACAGCTTGCCGGGCAAAACTGAAACTTTTCAAATATTTGCCGGAAAGCAATTTTCTGGATCGCTCCAACCCACATCCAAGGAAAGTAAGCAAACTATTTCTAAAACATTTTTATTTTAGGACCGTTATTATTTCCCGACAACGTTCTAAGTTATTTTTATTGTGTTTACCTAGTTTCGGCGCTTATCGAAGACAATTTTCTTTGCGAACTTTTAAGTGGCTAGTTCGATTTTATTCCACTGCTTTAGATTACGTTTTCTAAAACGGGCTGTGGTTTTATTAAGCTCTGGATTTATTCAGTATGTTTGGATTATGGTGGGTTCTTGGCTAAAATTGATAACGGGGAAATGTCAAATATTTCCATTGGCGACATTTGGATATAGACGATGTCACTAAAGCCCTTGGAACGAGCAATACGAGTTTACCCAAGGAAGGCGGATTCACGGGAATTTTTTTTTATTACCTGAACTCTACTTTTTTTTTTATTTTTTTATTTTTTTTATATATATATATATATATATATATATAGAGGAGGGAAACCTTCGAAAGGTACCCGGTCTGATGTTGTAGCGACCGGGTTATGTGGGATTCATCCCTGTGTGGGATGCCTACCCACCAAAAAACCCTCCCCTCTTCACCCTGGGTCCCCCCCGATATCGCCGCCAGGCATTACTTCAGGGTGGGGGACCTGAACTCTACTTAACAAGTAAAAACCTTGCAGTGTGACTTCCCGTCAAATCGCCAAATTCGTCACTGAACATGACGAAATAGCAAATGATTCTCACGAAAGGCGCAGATCTCGATTGCCGGTGATTGATGTTAAACCACACCATTAAATAATGCATTTGGAGCTCGTCGTCACTCTTAATCAGTACAAAAACACACACAACATTTGCATAAACATTCCGGATTATTGTTTTTAAGACTGTTCCCAGTAGTGTTGACAATCTTAGGCGTGGGATGCCATGCCGGTGAGCAGCATGCAAAAGTGTCTGAGGAAATAAGACACTACTTGTTCCAAATTTTAACGACTTAGTACCGGGAATCCAACCGCAAAACCACTTAAAAATCCTTCTCGGGACCTCCTAAATTCACTGATTTATGCTCTATTGAGCCAGGCAATAAATTTTAAGTCCGCTTTATTCAACCTATATGCAAGCCTAACAAAGAACTTTTCACTGCCGCATATCTATGAGAAAGGAAGAACAGAGGTTCGTCGCGTGACCGCATCGCAATCAAAACCCAAAAAAAGAGTAACAATTTTTATAATCAAGAAAAGACATTTGGTCGAATATTTTTAAAATTATTAAGTTTTTAGGAGAAGAGCGATAAAACAGACATTATGGGCTCGGCCGTGTAGATTCCAGAATCGGAGTTTCAGTTTTAATGCGAAGCGATTAGCGGACGGTCAATGCGTCGGCTTTAAGAAGTTTTATTGGAGCTTTGTAATTCCGTTTTGATGTCGGCCGTGTAGTGTCTCTAGAAATTGCGGAACTTCATGCGATAATTGCCATTAGAACGGTAATAAGTGGCGGTGTACCGTAAGTTATGAAATTGCTTCTTTGATGCTGTGTCGTTAAAGTGGTAGGTGCACTTGAACCGGCTTAATACAGGGAACAAGTTGAATTATTGTAGGTCGGGGTCTTGACTTGTTGCCTACCTAGTTTCGAGCCCAGACAGCCCCCTTGCAGGAACTATAAGGCAGTCGCAGCGGAGGATCCGGTGGGCGACCGGATCTTTCTATCAAAACATTTTTACAGTCACACTGACATAAAAGCTTGATTCGGAAAACAAATTGGACGGACAAATTGGTTAATGGTAAAGTAAATTAGCCGAACGATTTCGTACCAGGCATCAATCACGTTTGGTGTGTGTCTGCATGTACCAGACATGGGATTCCCGTATCACCAGTCATTTCACTCCAACATTAAGGATGTATGTACATTCACAAAGTGGTAGATTCTAGTTGATCTCGCGATCTCTTTCGCAGTTCAAGTGCCCCCCCCCCCTCAATATTTCGTGAAGCATAGCCCGAGTTTTTAATCTGATAAAATCTTATATTAACAGCCGTTAGAAGACTCCGGATACCTTCATTTTGAATGTTTCCCTCCCGATCTCCTTCCGAAGGTTAACTTACGTAAGAGATTTCCCTTTGATTCCCCTGCCTTAAGTAGTACTTAATAATTAATTAATTGGATAAGTTCCGATGATCCTTCCTTCCACATGCATTGGATATGCCGTGAATTCTGCCTAATAGGAATGTCTGGCACTTTAATAGGTTCCCCTTGATTCCCTTTGCTACTGCGCTCGAATCCTTTGACATAAAAGCTCTATCATCTGCGCATAGCGGCATCTAACAAACTGTACTGGGTGGACCAAATGCGGGGCTCGTCCTTGGGATGTTAGAAACTAAATTACGCCTTCAAGATGTCGGTCTCATTCCTCTTAAATAATGACGCAAGTAAAGACATGAGCAAAAACCGAAAAGAACGCGAACCAAACAGAGTTTTAAGAATCGATTCCCCACTGTTTCCTCTCTTGTTACGTAATGCACGAGCCCTTATTGATCGGAAATAACTCATACTCGCCGGCCATTCGTGAGCAAAGAATAATTGTGATTAGGCGATAAACATGTCCAAAAACACAAAGCCATTGTCCCAAGATCGTTCCAAGAATGTCTGCTGCCATGCCCTTCCACCAGCCGAAGCGTAATGAAAATCAATATAGTGTGCTAATGCTGCTAACATCTTGGCACAAAAAGACCATAATCTTTAGGGCCAATAAATCCCAACCCTTCGTTAGCCAACCCAAAAACAAATTACACGCTTTTTATGGTCCCCTAATAAAGACGTTTGCTGGCAGAATGTGCTATGTGAGGGTAACAGATTTCTATATACTGCGACCATATGGCTGTATTGTTAAAAATTCGACCCGCAAATCCTGTCAATCTTTAGGTTTCCGATGCGCATTGCAAGACAAATTGTTAAAGACGACTACTCCATTTTAGCAAGAAAATAATCTGCAAAGCAACATCGGCTAATTTCTTTATTTCCATGGCAATTATCTTTTAGAGAAAATTATCAGAACGTTGCTTTACCGACCCTAAGTGGTTTGGCTGAGTTCTGTTGAGAAAAGGTTTTCCTTTTTGGAGAGATATTGCAATCAGACCATCAGCAGAAAAAAAATTTTCCTCGTTAGTTTCACTAGAAAGTTTTTTAGTTCCACCAAAACAGTTTTTTCTTCTATCTTTTATTTATTCTTGGACGTTATGGGTGTCTTGTAAGTTGAAAACGGAACGAGGCACCAAGCTCACATCTGCCGCCCAACAACTCATGCACCTACAACGTTAATTGATGACAGTCACGATTCTCACAAGGAAATTTTAATCGAAACCACCCCGTACTACCTGACTTTGTAGGGCGCTCTCGTTTAGGGTGGCAGCTGCACCCTCGAAAGAACAGAAAAGTGCCCCACCGGTGTCAATGAGAATGATATTCAAGGGCGACGTTCGGGCTTTAATCAATGGACAAACATTGTGGCCCATTTTTCTAAAAACTGAGCTTTTAGGAGGAATTTAAAGGTGGTCAATGTGTGTTAGTCGGGGATCAATATGTTGGGGCTTTGTTAGGGGGTTACGTTTGGGACAATAAGACACGGATGGTGAGATTGTACTTTCAGTTGGGGATTAAGTGTGTAATTTTTCAAGTTCGTTTGTAAATTTTAGTTTGTGATAAGGTTTTGCCGTGTGTTCGAACTGTGCGGAAGCGCTTAATTATCTTGCAAACTACATATCAGAAATGGCTTATTTCGGTATCTTGTTAACTTAAGTCGAGCTAAATGTCCGAATAACTACTTCGGTTTTGATATATCTCTGGAAGTTGTGCAGCTTTCAATTTGTAAATTTATTCATCGCCATGTAAACAGACTACGCCATTGAGTTTCTAGGACAAGTTTTTTTAATGTACACTTCGTCATATTAAAATGCTTCAGTGGCGGTCATGTTAACTTTATATGATTTGAGTTTCTAAATAAATGTTCCAACTTTGTTCATTCTTCAAGGCGAGTGGCGGCTTCAATTTGAGATTTTGTTGCTTGAAAAGGAAACAGATTACATCTCTGAATTTCGAGCTTTCTTTGCCGCATAAAAAGATTGCAGTGGTGTATCTTGTTCATTTTAGACGGCACTTTGAAAAATTTAGTACGCCCCAAATTTTAATTATATATTTTCTATTTTTGTTAATTTACTTTTTTTAAATAATACTTTCTCTATTCTGCGATTTTCCACCACTTCCTTAACGACCCCAGATTAACACGGAAATATTCCGTATACGGGGTGTTAGGGTGGTAGAATTTTTTGCATATAAACCTCCAGTTGAAAATGGGCCATTCCGGCTCTGGAACATTTTTTCCCCAGAAATGTAATGTTTTCCCATTGGCACTGAAAGACATTGATGTTTAAGTAATTTTTGAATACTCGTTCAAAACGACGATTCAAAACCTCACTACATCAATTTTTGTTTCTACCACGAATGGATCTTGCTGCACGAACAGACATGGGCCACCATGACTTCCTTACAGTTTCTTCGGGGCGGCTATTGGGGTTTCACAAGCCAAGGATTTGATCTGATCACAGAAGAGAGAATCCAATGGGGTTAAACCGGGAGTTTGCGCTTACCCAACTGATAGGTGATGCTGCACGTGGCGGGTAAAATGTGAAGGTGCACCATCATGTTGGAACCACACTCAGTTCTGCATTTCCATGGAAACATTAGCATTTTTCATTATCTGGGGAAGCACGCCGTACAAAAAATTATTTAAAATGTGCCGTGTTTGTGTCATCTTTGATAAAAGTTTCTTAAAATCGACGTCTTAGTTTGATCGAGAAAATTTTACATTTTTGGACGAAAACTGCTCCAGAACCAAAAACAGCTCGTTTTCCACTAGGTGTTCATATGCAATTTCGTAACCCATCGATTTCTATACCCCATTCACGTTTGTCACCACCTTTTTGAAACAACTCGTATGTGTTACTAGCAACTGGCAACTGGCAATATCGTCAGGGTTACCGGATGCTGTTTTGCTTCTAAATAACTAAGTGTTTGCATTTTTTAACGCACTGGCTTATTTCCATGAAATATGAAAATTTTACGTAATCTCGTATTCCTGAGCCCTTCTATTAAAACATTCCAACCGGTGCATTTACATATCGTTACACTTTAAAGGGAATTCTATTGTTTTATCAAAATAATTGCTGTTATTGAGTTAATTGGCTGGTGTATGGTGAACAGCAACTAAAAGCTTTCGCTATTTACGAAGTAGGGAATCCATATTGTAATTTTCAACAGGCCCGGAATTCAATTATTGTATGGGTACCCAGCTGAATTTGACTTTTTTTTTGTCATTCTTCGTCGAAAAGTCCCTCTCCGCCCTCTCGAAAGCAAATTAACTGAAAATCGAAAGAAAAAAAAAATGTCCCGTTGAATATCGTTTATTTGAGAAACACCTGAGTTCCCAACCGAATCCAATAATAAAGGCAAAACGATTACATATTCTAACTGCACCTCATTATCCAGCCCATCTGGATTGAACTTTTTAATCAGTGCCCAATGAACCTGGCAAAAACTTGAAAATCGTCCTATTAAGCAACTTTCCTTGATTTAAATTCAACAACTCTCCAAATCGTTAATTTATAGATTAAGTCTTAATTCCCTGAATCTTTAACGAACCAATTCGTTTCTGACAGATTCGGTGTTTCGCACGTGAATATTTAAAACGTCTCAGTAATGAGACAATTTTCATAAACACAGTTTTCCAATGGAACGACGACGGACCGGACTACACGGTTCTAAATAAAATATGTCCCAGGGGGGCTCTAAATATTATAATCCCGGGCAAGTCGGTCAAGTATACACGTAACATCAGTGTTACCTATGGAAAAACTATCCGGAACAACGGTGACGGGAAAATTTAAATTTTATGCGAGTTGAAATATTTAAATAGTTTCTCAAAGTTTCCTTATGCGGGAATTATCAGAGAGAATTTATGAAAGTTGTTAAACTTTAATGGGAAGTAATTATCCCTGAAGCTATCGATTTTCTGGGTGGTAAAAGTGGGCAAACAATGACGACGTAAAAATCTCAAGGGCTTTGCAGCACTCAAGGTATAACCCACGATAAATCCACGTGTAACGACTCGGTGACACCCCTCTCAAAAATTCCGACTACCGAAGCGTTTTTCATAAGGCGGTGGCAAAGGGCGGCATAAATTTGTAACTCGGGCGTCGAAAAACTGCAAGGCCCGCCATGGGCGGTCGTTTTTACCGTGCAAATCCGAATAAACCGATGTCAAGGGCCGTAAATACATTAACGGGCCCTTTCTCTGTCGAGGATGCCCGCTGATACTTCCAGTGACAGTTCAGGGCCGGAATAGCAATGAGCGGGTGGTTTCGGGTAAATTGGAGAAGTGATACGTACAATAGAGATGTATAATCGTTTCTGAGGAAACCTTGACAGTGAAAAGCGAGACTAATTGGCTAAATAAGTTGCCAAGCAACGTGACATTTTTGCTGAAAAGCCCTGGGCACGTTGAAGTGTAGCAATTACAAATAATGGGGTCTGCATGGGATGAGCGTCTCGCTTTAAGCGGAAATTCATGAGCAAGTGGTGGTCAGGGTTTTGGTTTAAGATCGAATTTGCCTAAATACCTCATCAGTACTTCTTTTTTGGGCTCTGAAGAGCTGCACATCCATCAAAAGACCTCCACCTTCGGTTCAACGTGTTCGTGTTCCGAATCGAACTTTTTCTATGAAGAGGGTCCGTGCCTTTGTTGGTTTTGCGTCATCACAAATCGTAATTCGCCCAAAACGTCGTCCCCTCATAGTGGAAGCAACGAACCACCACAAATCATTCGTATCATCATTTCTCCTTGCTGCGTGAAACCCATTTGCCTTTGACCTAATTGGACTTTATTAGTGTGGAACGCCATCGGCAGGGGTCATTTGAGGAATGTCCAGTAGCAGCAGCAGTATCCTTTCTAATTTCGGTTAATACTCTCCGGACGCGAATCTTTATTTCGGCGGCGGTGAGCTTAATAAAGAGATTAATTTGGCGAAGAAATCCCAGCTGGGAGAAACGCGTGAAACACCCATAATGAACTAGGTACCATTTCTCTTCATTGTTGGCAATTAAGCTAAAATTAGTTCCCAAGCCCGCCCGTATAAATAAACAAATCAAAACAAGTCAATTGACCCAATTCGACGCCCATTCCGGGTGCGATTAAAGATCCGAAAACGGTTCTTAATTTCACGGGTTAAATAGATTTAACAACAAACGAATTTATGGAGCTAATTTAGATTTATCGCCTTCTGCTCGTTCTCAATTTGCATAATAATTATTATACAAAGTCCGCGATTAACGTTTTCTTTACGTTTTGGGCGCCGAGCCGACGAATTCTCGCATCGTCTGCTTTGGCGACGGAAGAGAACCTTGTTCTTATGGTTCTTAGTCCTCTGACGTACATTTTAGCATGGGCTTTAACTTTATGCTATTTGGCGTGAAATTCTCCGGCATTCTGGAAGAAATATTCCTTTTAGTCTCCGGGCGCAACGAAGAAGCCGAAGGGGTCTTAAGTAAACCCTATTGTCCCTTGAGATCTAAAAAACTCAGTTTTTTAACTCTCAGGTGACAAAATTGAGAAAAAACGCAGCGATAGAGAGCCACCGACTAATCAATCAGTAATTGAGTTGAAATAAGGCCAAGTAAAAAGTTACGAGCCGGCAACCCAGCAAGTCAGGATGCCAGTGAGACGCGCACTAGTCACCATTTTGGACCCTACGTGAGGGTCCAATGATAATATATCCCTATATATTCCATCCCGAAATCGCATTACCAAATCTTAACCAAACGTGCCAAATGAAGAGGTCTGCATTGTTGTCACGTTTAGCTTCTTTTCCGATATTTAAAGCACTTTTAATGGACCGTCGAATAATTTATCGGTGATTTTCAACCAACCGGATTGATTCACGACGACAACCAACCAATCCGATTGGGTAAAAAGATTTATGCGGTCCAAGCAAAGCGGTAATAAATCAAATCTGCCTGCACATTCTCAGGTCCGATTTCCTTCCGAAGTGAAATTTTATGTGCCGGTTGCCTCACGGCCACAGGGCGTTGTTGTATAATCTTCCATTTGATCATGGCGCCGTATCTCCGCTATTATCGAAGATTACAATTCAGGCTTACGAGGTGGTTTTGACTGGCGAGCAGAATTTAAGCCCATGGATGGACCGGGGAAAGAACATACCCATTTGAGGTACCCGACGTCTACCAGTCGAAATCGCCTTTGGGGTGGCGTGACTGGTGGTGCTAGTGGCTAATGACGGACCGTTCGAAACATCAATTGATTTGGCAACCCCGAAATTCTGGATTCTTTGATGGCAGCGTTCCTTGCAGTTTGCGCACTAAGTGGCGCTCCGGTAAATTGCAGAGGGTGCCCCACCGAGGATGATCCGTAGGTGTTTCCCTGAAATGATTATTCTGTCCCGAGGCAACAGTTTTGCGTATAAGTCGCGGGACAATCTGTCTCGAAAGACGAAACCGATAACAATAAACTACGCATTAAGCCCAATAATTCCAAAACGGCACACAATTAGTTACAGTTATTAATGCAATTCAAAATTAAATCCTCAATATCAAGCCGCAGAACAATAGCGTAATATCCAGAAACGCGGCCTTAATTGATTGTATCCAATGCCACCACATGGGAGTAGAGATATTTATTAATTATCGTTAAATTAGAATTTTCCCCAATTAGATCTCTAATTGATTGCGTTCCGTGTGTATGTGCAACGAAACCGCAGAGCGAATTAGACCCGCACAAACATAGGAACTCCTCGAACTGGGGCAAACCATTATTTTTAATTCCCATTGCCGCCTTTTAGTACCCAATTAAATGCACGTAAGAAAGTAATTCATTCGAAAATATTCCACGAGTTCGTGAAAACTTGTCAAGAGCAATTTACAGATCGATACGCGCATTTATAACGTTTGTTTTCTATTGCAGAAAGTCAATATGAGAAGGAAATGAGTTTCTCAAGAAGTTCGGACAACAGCATGGCTTCTGACCGATGCTGTTGGAGGTCGTCGGAACACCGTCTGCGCAGCTGCGAACTGAGCAGACGTCCCAAGCGTAGTCATGGCAGAAATCGCGAGAAACGCCATCGTCAAGAACAACAACATTCGGCAATAGACACGTCCAGTGTCGACGTCACCAGTGACCCGAGTGAGTGCGGAACGCGCCTGTCCGCATGCGCCCCTGAACAACTCGAACCTAAAAATGTCTGTGATCGTTTATTTGAAGACTGTAATTTAGCGTTTAGTTTAGCGTTATCGGTACCGTGTAAGTTATTTGTGTGCCTATACTATCTAATGTGCGCCAAAGTGCGGAGGTCAATTTTCGACAAAGCGTTGATTCTGACGGTCTCGTTGACTGTGCTCGGCTCAAGTGGCGCGCACGCGTGGGCGAACGAATTGGACAAGAGCGAGCAATTCCTCGACAAAATCAATTTGGAACAGAGCATAGCAGCGGTGTTTAATAAAGTCGCCTATGGTAGCACCACCAAACGGAGTATACCGGATAATTCTTACCCTGTGACTACCATGGCAACGATGCTGCTCACCACTTATAGGTACTTTTGCGGTGAATTTAATGGATGTGACCTTACTAGTGTTCCTTTTCAGATATTCTGATGGATCGGACGAGTGGGCAAGAGTCGACTTGAAGAACCGGAATGCGCCTGTCGATTCGGATAGATCGAATGTTGAGTTTGACGACCGTGACTTTGAGCCGGAGAACAGTCGGAGGGACTTAGATGGGTATGGGTCTGACTTGGAGAAAGACCATGCTCTGCCTACGTCGGCCCCAGCGGCCGACATTTTGAAGAATAATAACAACAAGCATTACGGAAATCCTAATAGGTAAGCCATTTTTGCGAAATTTCTGATTTTGTCCAGAATTCTGGAAGCAGGAGTCTCCCAATTAGGAAATACGGCCAGTTATTTTATCGGCTTCCAAGATATCACCAGTGTGCAAAAAAAACCCGGTTGTACTCCATAAAAAAGTAATTTTATTTTCGTACATTTTGGCCCAAATTAACATGCGTCATGTGTACAAACGGCATTTAATTAAAATCGAAACTGTTGCAGGTGACCACCCTGCAGTTTTTAAATTATAGTCAGCATATACACCCCGAAAACCTAAATTTCAAATAACGAAAATTCTATTACGCACAATCCATGCGGATAGCACAAGTCCTCCTACTGTTTCCACGATATACAGCAATTTACGGACGTTTGTTTCCACAAACTACAAGATGGCGAACGTCTCACTGACTCCTCCGAAAGGCGCGACAGTAAGTAAAAGAACTAAATTAGAGCCCCCCCGAGTGGGTTGTCCGTCATTCGGCCTGTGAGCAAGTAGAAAAAAATATTTTCTTTGCACTGGAGGCCGACTCCGGTGATATTGAAGTGTATCCAGTATATGTAGTCAAAGAACTCCAACAAATTGACTGATTCGTGTTCAGCTTTCTTCAGTAGGAAAGCTGCTTCTATGCAAGAAAAATCATGGCCGACGCCCTTGTTGCGCACATTATAAGACTGGAACTCTGTAACTTTCTTGGTGAAGTATTTCCATAGTGGGTGCCTCCAAATTCGGCTCCCGATTACTTCGGCATTCCTCACTTGAGACAGCATAGTCTGGCAACTACAGTAAACTTCACTACCTGAGGCATCTAAAGCGGTAGTGTTCGAAACTCTGGATACTAAATTCTGGGATTTCGTCTCAAAAAGTCCTCGTTGAAAGCTCTCTGCGTCATTGTCATCGAACAGCTTTAAGATGCGAGTAAATCTCCAATATTGTCGAGACCGGCTGTCCTGGTACCACCACATGGCCAGGGTACTGCCTTTTGTGGCTTGTTCCTGGTTTCTAATTAGAGACCTCCATATGCCATCTTTTTCTAGGAGCCGTGTCCCCGTTCTTACCACCTCACGCACCGCCTCAAGCCCCTCCTCAACGGCCTCCGACTTACAGTAGCTTAAATTCTCTCGCCCCAACCCCATCAGAGCGATCGACCAAATCTCCTTATCGATGCTGTTAAAGATTTTGCCCGCACCTCGCTTTATGCGGCATCCCCCCGATTTGACCAACTCCAGCAATATGTCCTCTAATTGACCGGTGAACTTGACGGCCGTTTTGGTGATGATCATCTCCTCCTTGTCCCCCCCACCGTCCCCTGGGACGAGTCCCCTTTTCTCACCAACGGACTCATCCGCGCACGCGTCCGAGTAAACCGTCTGCAAGAGATATGAGCGCGGCAAAGCATAACAGTGTAATGGTATTCTTCGCAAAGTGCTCAGCAAGGTCATTTTTGGTAGTTTTCGATATTTTTTGTCAGCATTTTACGTGGAAATTTGAATGGTCAAATTGACAAATTTTTGATTTTCGAAAATATGACATGATAAATAAACGGTTGGTGGACACGCGTGCAGGTCTCGTTAATACAGGGGGGAGTTCTTCATGAAAATATTCACTAAATGGTGGTTTCATGTGTGTGCATCTTCTCCAAAGTGGAGATGCGAGATCGGTCACATGCACGTGATTTTTCTTGGAAAAATACCAAAAATATTAAAAAAAAATATATATATATGAGAAAGGGGGCTCACACAAACTTGCACTAAAAGCAGAATCTTAGACGTGTATGCGCTCATTTAATGCGCCCTCAGGGCAGCCGTGTATGAATTCAATTGGACGGCGCGCTTATTCAATTGTAAACGTCGTTTGACTCGCGGTACAAAACGGACGAGTTTCGTGGAAAACCTACTCACACGTTAACCAAGGTCTTGGAAAGGATGAGTTATTTCGTTAAACAATTAAATTGGATACGACATGTTATCCGGAAATGGCCTTTATACATACACGTAGCTATTTGGCCATAAGCCAAGGGGATATACAGAGCTCAAATTTTAGAATGCGGCATTGCGTATGTTAGAGGCATTCTACTCCTTTGTTTTATCCCTCTTACCTAACAATAATATAGTAATGTAACGAACTTGAAGAAACTACTGTTTATCAATAGAGAATTTATATCATTTTCATACAGTGGCTTTTCCTCTAATCCGCCGAATTTATTTCAGGTACAACAATGACCGAATACGCCCCGACGTCAACTCGCCCCAAGAACAAGTCACCGAGAACATCTATAAGACAACAACGACTTACAACCTCCTGCGCAACGTCAAACCCACCAAATCCATCTACGGTAAAGCATCACCCAGCTATGTACCACCAAGCAGGGCCTTCTTCACACCTCCTTTGCCACCAGCCCTTCAAAACCCTTACGCCGACAAACCGACCTTACGGGGTACCAATTCCGATAGCTTTGCTAACAGGCGGCCTATACCTCCCCCCTCTCTGATGCCTACGAAAGATCGCATCCCTTTCAGACCGGATTTGCCTAAAGTTAACGTGGAAAAACCTGTGATGAGGCCTGGGGGGGATGTGCAGCGCCAGGCTAATCAGCCCAGCAGCGAGGCCAAGACTGAAAAGAAGAAGACCTTGAACACTCCCAGTCAAAATGTGAAAATTGGAGAGTTTTATGGCAACAAAAATGATAACATTAGTAATTTCGAGTATGAGAAAAGGAGTGAGAAGTCGAGTATTACAAGGATTTTGAGTGGATCTAACGGGAGGCATGACGAAATACCTGCCATACTTTATCAAAGTGTTACTGCCACTCCTAATCTGGATAGGCCTGAGCCTAAGGTGCCTAAAACTAGGGCTCCAGCGGCGGAGCCTAGTTTGAAGAGGCAGGATTTAGAGCCGAAAATACCGGATTTAAGTGGGGTTAATGGTGATGATTTAAGCGGCGATGTAAATAAAAAGGAAGAAAATGTCCGGCAATCTAAGGATCGCTCAGAGAGTGTTACAGTTAAGAAAGATGTTCCATTGTTGGAGAAAAAGGATGTTAATGTGGAAGATGTTACTACGCAGATGTCAGACAGTGTGAATTTACCTAATGTAAAGGAGAAAGAGGCCAATGTAACTGCAGTTGGTTCCGATCAAATCTGGCAGATATGCTGGAACGTCCATGTCTACCTAGTGGTAGTGGGCTACGTTCTGTTGGCAGCGTTCAGCATTTACAAACTAATCCGCTACGAAAATGATCCACACATGTTCTCCAAATCATACTTCTTAACCATACACCTTATGCTCACTGTAATCTGCGTCTTAAGGATTTTCTACCTCATTTACGATGCTTATAACGTGCACGAGAGTTTCAGCATCTTCCTTTACGACTTCCTCCACGGGTTCCCTTTGAGCCTCTTGGCGACCACATTCGCAGTATTAATTCTATTCCTCTTGAAACGCACTTTAACCCACTTGGAAGTGAAAACCCGTCCAGTAGTCCTTGTGGTATTTGCCTTGCTTCACATTGTTTTGTGTTTCTGTTTGAGCATTTTCGAGTCTCTGGGACTGGGCCCTGACAGGGCTTCATTTTTGATTTGTAAACCTGTTTTTGTTCTATTAGCGTGGGCACTTGGTTTTAGCTATCTGTATTTATATAGAATAATCAAGAATGTTTTAGCAAAGAAAAGTCAGAATCTCTCAGAAATGTGCACTCAAAATATTTCCTACGCGAGTCACATAACTATCGCTGTAGCTTTGTTATTTATCCTCTTAGGACTGGTGCAGTTGTACGCTTTGTTTTTCATTAAGGTGCATAAGTTTACAATTACACACCACTGGATTTTATGGGGATTTGAACTGAGTGTGCGCTTCATTGAAATTTCCATTATAACCCTCCTGGCGATCGTAGTGAGTCTGCGTATGTCCCAAAGGGAGAAGCAGGCCTCTGGGGGATTTCCCCTGTTCCCGTGTACCACCAGCGATTCAAGCACGGACAATATTTACCCAACAAACTGCAATACAAACCCCAATGCTTTGAATTATAGCAGGCAAGAGATGATCCTGGATAGCTTGCCGACTGAGGCTGTGGATAGACCCAATTTACTTAAAAACGCCTTTCAGAACGACTCATTTGATAAAAAGAGCACCTTAGAGAGATATCAGAGCGATTCTGAGAGAAATTCCAACTTCGAAAGATTTGAAAGGCCCAAATGGGGATCGGACAGATTCGATTCTAGGCAGAACTTGGATCAAGGGAGTTTCGGGCAGCCCAGCAGTGGTAATTTCGAGAGAACCGGTCAGAATTCTGTGCACAATTCCATAAGGAATGAGAGGGGGTCGGGGCGAAAACACAGCGCCTATGAGCAAGCAAGCAAATATTACACAAACAATGAGGAGTACCAAAACGATATTCTTGCCAATTCCGAGAGGAACATTTATAGTGAGCCCATAGACAATCCGCATGGGCATCAGTACGAGAGGACTCGGCATGAGTTCGAAAGGAACGACTTCGATAGGAGGTCGAGGAACTCCACGAATACCTCAGGGAGAAGGTCCACAGGGAGGTCGCGGAAGGGACATCCGAGGCCGCATCTGGGAATCCAAACATTACCTAACCACGACAGGAACCAAACCATGTTGGTGGACGACCAAGGGTTTGTGCGGTTCAAGGCGCTTAGGCCGGACCAGAACCACTTTTCGGACGCATAATGTTTGATCCGGACAGAGAAAAAATGTGCTAAGGGGGAGGTTTTTCTGTAAGAGGGAGTTTTTGGTTTTTTCCTAATTTGGAGTGACTGTAGATGTTTTGGTTTCTTTTGGATTTCTAGGTGAATCAGACACTCCGTAGTAGTCTTGTGTTTGGGAAAAATTGCGTTCCTTCTTATGAAAACCCTTCTTTTGTATATTCTTTCTCTGTTGGTGATAGATCAATAGACTTTCCCATCTTTTCGGCTAGGATAACAAGCGATAGTGTTTTTGGCCTAAAAGTTACAAATGTTCCGTATAGTGATTGGAAATCGTAGACGAATGAATCTCTGAGCTGTATATTTGCGAGAGACTAATGCGAAGCGGTGAAACAAATGTTATATATCAAAAGGCAGAGGTAGTTTTCCTCTAAATTGATAAAGGCGGATATAATAATAGGGGGTGTCGTGAAATTTTGTGGACGAATTAAGGGGGATAATTTGTTAACAATACTAAGAACAAAATCCTTATAAACGTATGTGTTCATAAATGCTTTTTATACCAAAAACCAATTCCCACGAAAAATGCTTTGCCAGTGCTTACTGTGAGAAGCAAAGTGTTCGATAATTATTAAGTTATGTAATTATCATATCCAGTTTTTAACTACTACACTTCTCAAAGCATTCAATAATGAAATTAATATTCAATACTACTTAAGGATCCTTGCAGACCGCAGGCTACACAGTTGGCTGCTCACTTATTTGGTCGGATCAGGGTGTATCATCATGCGCATGCATTTATTAGCCGACTTAGAATCGGTAAATGTACTCGCACACGTATGTCTTTATAGCAATTATGCAACCGACTAAATTGTCAACCAGACTAAAGTCTGTGGTCTGCGGATGCATTAAATAACTAAAGCCGAGAGGAGAATCAGCTACAAAAATGTGTTCAGTGAAGTTCCGTTTTTTAAGAAAAAAAGTCACCTAAATGTGCATAAAATTCTATTGAATTCATGTTGGCATTAACGGTTGTTATGAGAGAATGTGCAGGCAGGTCCTCGCTCGAATGAACTCGGAAGGATGTTTCACAAGAATTGTATTCAGGAACCAAGTAGATTGCATTAATAAGACATACATAGATAATCTTCGCTTCGGGTCAAATGGCAAAGATTGCAAAGCTGACCATTAACTAGAGGGATTTTAGTGGCAAATATCAAATTACCTAAATAATAGTTTGCGTTAAACGCAAACTGTGATCAATATAGTAAGGGACTTGTCGACGCTGTCTAACAAAACATTTTCTGGACAATATGGTGGAAATTTTATTCAGATAGAAGTTTAGTTTATTAGATGGAAGTTTAATTCAGATATCACTTAAGATAAGAGGAGGATAACGGATTAACGGCGGCTTAACGATTTCACGTGGGTTCAACTAGCTTATTTGGAAAATTGCAGTTTCAGGAAATTTGTGAACTTTGACATATTGGCATTGATCTTTGCTTCATCAGATAGCAGTCTTTATGTCGTAGATTCTTAATAAATCCGTGAAGATTTGTTAATCATTAAATTTTTCTTAACGCTTTTTATATTCTAAATCTAAATGAACCTTTTCCAAACTTATAAGGATTTTTTAAAAATATTTTCTTGAAGAATGACCTTCTGAGGTGTGTCCCAGAGTTTTTGGATACCCCTGTAACATATGTAAAAAATCCATTTCTAGTGCCACCGTTCAAAAGTAAGTTTCGCACTAATCTGATCTGATTTCGAAATTATTGACCAGTGGTATACTGCATTCTCATGATTCGATGTAGGTTTATGTAAATAAAACACAGGTAATAGTGTTTGGAAATGCATTGAGCTTACTTGCTTCCAATTAAGGTTGAATTTCGTCCTATCTCAATATCAGTAAACGCACTGTTCTGTTTCACAGGCGGTAAACGGACCCTTGGGATTATAACAGAAACCACCCTAATGTTATGCTAATATGCAGTGGTCATCGAATTGGAGGATAGAAATTTAGAAGTTTGTTTTTCTTCTTAGGTGTCTTATTTTTTCTTAGTGAGACTTCGTTATCTATTTTTTATATTTTAATACACTTATTTATGTACTTTCTTTTTTAATGCGATTTAATGGACTTTGTATTTCTATTTTTTAACTAATGGTGTGAGTTTCCAATATAACGGGCATAAAAAAGAAGATATCTGCAAATTAGATAAATTCGAGAATATCTGTCAGTGTCATGTGAAGGGCAATGACAATAAGTGTCAAGTGTCAAAGTTGAACACATTCATGGTTTTTCTTTAATATGTCATTAGTTTTTTCCCGATTTAAATGGCCTTGTAACTAATACCCTCTCGGCAGCTCGAATGGGGCCCATCGAAATTTTATCAGCTGACACAACAATTTAAACCGCAAATAACCATTTATGTTAGTATTCATTTAAACCCTTGATCCCTGAAAATGTGCCTAGCAATGGCCCAAACCGCAGCTTCGCATCAATCCCTCGCATAAGCACAGCCCAAGCCTAAAGTGACTATAAAATACAAGCAAATCTTAGAACAAAATAATATTTATTTACACAAGTTTGGTAACGAACTGAGGAATTAGTGTACAGCGCAATGTTAATAGTTGGTACCGTCGGCACCTGCGGCAGAGCCTATTTTTCGGGCCCCTTATACAAGGTTAAGGTCGAATCCTGCGGTCAAGCGGATATCGAAACAGAGTTTTTCCTGATGTATAAGTGATATAACAAAATACTCTTAATTCGCGTTTTTTTAAATGTTGGAAGCGGTTAAAATATAATATTACACACTATATGGTTGTTAGGACTACGAGTGTACGGGTTATACACTTGCGCACAACGCCGCACTACACGTTTCGAATACTTTTATAAATCTAGTCCCCGAACATGCTGTTCCCGTGGCACTTGTATAACCGTCGGAATTACAAATATATTTAACTTATTAGACTGTAATGAAAAAAGTGTATAAACCTGCAAAGAGCGTGTACATACATAAACAAATTAAGTGCGAATATACATACATATTAATTTTAATTTTTTATATAATTTTTTACATTATGTGTACAATACAGGGTGATTATATAAAAGGGCAGCTGCATGTCTTAGCTACACTATTTAGCTACGCGAGCGGTAGCCTTGTTAAGCATGCTATCTGTTAAAATAGGAGAATTATGAATTTATAGGTTTAATATACCAGGAGTTCAAAGAAAGTGTCCCATATAGCTCCGTACTAAGTGTTTCGCTCTACTTCTTATTGATACTACATTTGACTGGTGTATTTTTAATACCATAGTGGAACCTGTGTAATCAGTTTTACGTTCGTATGATGCGCTACCTGGCGCGATTGTTTATACAAAAAGATTCGACTGAGTAAGAGATACATTGTGTAACACAGCCATTTATTTTAATTTCCTAGTATACATACTACTTAACAAAATTGACTATTACTACCGTCCTAAGTGTTTTTGTGCGTTACTTTTTGGAGTATTACGTGGTTACGTGTATGTCGAAAATTTTATTCAACAAAATAATCGTCTATCACCGGCCACTAGTGTCCAGTGTCGCGGACTATCACGTTTCGCGTGTCTAGCGCCTCATTTGTTTTTCAGTGAAGTCCAGATGCAACCGTAAGGGAACAAAAGCTCTGGTCGTAATTGTCTTTTGTTTCAACCGCTGTCGCGAACTATCGCGTTTCACTTGTTTCACACAGCGTTTGTTTTCCAACGAAGTCCAGATGCAGCCGTAAGGAAACAAAGGCTCTCACCGTAATGAATAAATCTTTTGTTTCAAGCGCCCTCGACTCCGAAAGGGCTCAGAGGGCGCTCGTTTTTCTGAGCGGAATCTTCGACGTGCACGAACCGCCCGCTTTCTGTGTAAATTAGTTGTATATAGCTTGTATTTAAAAAAATGGTATTATTGCCGCGATACGATACACTTGCCATCTTGATTTTAAGCCTTTATTTTTGTAACTTTTTTTACAGTATTATTGATGTTATTTTTGT
Source organism: Euwallacea fornicatus (assembly GCF_040115645.1). NCBI lineage: Eukaryota > Metazoa > Arthropoda > Insecta > Coleoptera > Curculionidae > Euwallacea > Euwallacea fornicatus. The sequence continues at coordinate 2,948,549 of NC_089558.1, forward strand.
AAATGCCGTATGTGACTCGTATAAGTACGTTTAAGGCGAAGAGAGCCCGTTTGCTCTTGCGCAAACAGGAATTTCACCCTTAAAAGCAACGAGTTTGTGCGTCCTATGAAACATTCCTCTGTATTCTTGCGTGAAACGTGTCCGCCTCATTTCGTGTGCTTAAAATCAAATTCTCAGTTCCTTTTTAACGAAACGTACTTATATCCAGCTTCCTCCCCATTTGCCAGTATTTAATTTAATCAAAGTCGCTCACCATTTTTGATTTCTCTTTGTTTCGGTGGTCGAGTGAGAGCGATTGTACCTCTATGCTGAGTGCGCGTGGAGCCACTTGAACAAAGATGTATCAAAGCTTTCACTAAGCGAAAACTGAGCAAACCGAACATGTAGGTAAATGTTTTCAGAGTTATCAAGGAAAAAATTGTAAATATGGCGATTTTTAAAGGTTTTTAAAGTGTATATAGGAACGATTTTAAAAATCGAGATATTTATAGGCTCGAATCGATTTTGTTGTATTATATACCTGTAAAATATAAACATGATATGATAAAAAGTTACGTACGTTTTTCTTTAACATGTAGTCCCGCATGCCCTTAACAAGAATGCTTAACACTCCTCGTCCTTAAGCCCCTTGTAGTTGGATAAATTTCTAGAACGTTCTTCGGTGTTTCACTGCTCTTTCGAAACAACAATGGAAGAAAAACAAAAAAAAAACTCCTTAAAAAACGCCAAAAAAAAAGAATTTTTTTCAGTTTAAAAACCGACAACTTTTTTGCATTTAAAAAAAAACAAAGATATTTTGCCTCTTAAAAAAAACGAAATGAGTTTTATGCTCTTTAAAAAAGGGACGTTATTTTTAAATGTATTGTAATGAATATATTTCTTCACATAAGTTTTCATGGATCCTCATGCGAAACGCACACATACACACACGATTGGTTTCTCAAATAAAAATTCCCCGGATCATCTCGCCTTGGACTCAAATTATTAATTTTTTGATTATTAATATTCGTAGGCTTTCTCAAGATGTTCTCTTCCAAATTAAGAGATTGTGCAATTTTCGTGAAGGTACTCATTTTATTATTGATGTAGTTGGTACGCGTTGTCGTTCCTTATCATTTCGGTTTGTATTTAAAATGTTGGACCATGTTGCCCCCAAGCCCATGAGTTTTACTATGGTAGTGGGCAGCCTTGGCCAGTACATACTTGGCGGAATTTCATCAAAACGAAGGTCGCGTACTGTAGATGCAGCGAATTAGCACATTTTTTTCCTCGACTTGCCTCACTGCAATAAAACTTTCACTACTTGTAACCGAGCTATTATCTTTTCAAATGATTATTCGCCAAGATAATAGTAATAACTCACATTCGGCTTCTAACCAGCAATTATTCATTTCTCGTGGAATGTGTGTCATCAGATAGTTACCTTTACAGATCTTACTCATTCTTATTTTAGCCCGTCATGTCTACGTACGCCTTCTATTTTATGTAAAACTACCTTTTCTTGTACAGGGACGGACTGAGATGAACAAGAGTACAAATCAACCATGTGCATCTATGCGAGGCGGTTATTTGTGGTGCGGCTTTTGAAATTCCCATTACTTGTGTACACGTCTGATTATTGAAATAAATGTAATGCAGTTCTTTTTCAAGTTGATTGGGCACAAGTACGAGTGAAAGTATGCAATGCAACGGGGGTCAGGTGTCAATCAGACCTCCTTATTCCCATGTTCATTTGAATGCGATAATATGTTACGATCAAACATCGTACGCCCATCGAATAAAAGAGCGACTGCAAAAGCCGAACTAAAGCACCGACCAATGACGCAATTGAATCCATTGAAATCAAACGCTCTTCATCCTTGATTACTCGTACAATTAATAATTTCTAAGAAATACCGATACTGAAATAATAAGCTTCGATCAGCGCTCTTAATAAGATTTATTGTTGCTCGATATGGATTTATTGTTTGGGTTGCCATCGGGGATACCTACAAATATTTATAAACGTTTCTTTGTTTGATTCAAACTGCAAGACATGCACTGTATTAGTTCAGCTTTGGGGTAATGCATTGTGCAGGTCAGCAGAAAAGCAATAAAACGGTATGGTCGACTGTGTGGAAAATTTCAAGTTTTTTTTTCTTTTAGAGAAAGAAAACTCCTCTGAAAAAAACAGGGCATGTTTTTCGCGTTATTCGATTAAGGTGGTATTTGCGTTTCCGATTGATTAATAAATTAAATGACGCAGCCAGGAGGCGTGTAGTGTGAATCCTGCTTTAGTGAACGCTAGTAATCTGAGCATTGTCTCCCTTTTTATTGTTGAGCATTTAGAGGATGATTGGAAATTAAGGATTTTGAGCAAAAACTTGAAAGAATGGACTCTCTTTGTTCGTAAATTTAATCAAACCGAGAGACAATTCTTTTGAAAAATTCCTTCAATTCTAAAAATTTTCATGGCTTATACGAAAATTTGGTCATCGAAAAACCAGTGGCGTTCATGACAATTTGGCATTAAAAAATGAAGTGAAAATTAAAATGCTCCGATTTCAACGATATTGGGTTTCGCAGTTGGCGTACTGTACAGCTTTGATATGTCGCCGTCAAAACTTAAATCGGACAACTTCGATTTTTGGGTCTAAAAAATATCATGGACTATACATCATGAAAATTTTTGACCAAAAAAATCGAAGTTGTACGATTTAAGTTTTGAACGCGACATATCAAAGCTGCAATGTATGCCGACCGCGGAACCAAATCTCATTTGATTTAAAGCCCTCAATTGTCACTTCATTTTTTTTGCACAAAATTGTTGGGTACGCCACTGATTTTCCAATCCTCAAATTAGTAAGGTTGTCGCGCTGTTTATATATTTAAAAGGTGAATTTTTCATGATTTTAGGAACAATATATTTTCATTATTGGTTTGTCGTATTCCGTTTGTGAGGGGAATCGAAACGTTAACTTCGCTGATTTGCGTCATTGCATTATAAGCAGACATGCCTCTAGTGCCATAAATGAAAAGAAAAGCAGTGAAAACAATTTTCATTTTATTTTACACAAATCACGAAAACAAAAATAGTATTGCAGTTTGTTCTATTACTATACATGAATAAGGCTGAGCTTATCTACATCCTGCTAACAATATCAATCATATATGGAGAAAATTAATTGCCTGAATATTGGAGCTGGGACACAGATAGATATATCCTAAAAGGTACTAGAATTTTAACTAGAAGTAATAATATAATTATTTAGTTGATATGGACGTAGGTCTATATGCTATAACCCGAGACTATAATTTCTATTACCTACATTTTGTTATCGGACAATATTACACTAATCCCTAGGTATGAAGAGAAACAGTTATTTGAGAGTTAAAAGTATAAAGATTTACCAAGGAAAGATATGTTATCTTAATAATACGAATTTCGTAATAACCGTTTCCCTTTAAACTGTATAGTAACGTACAGGATGGGCAAATTAAACGACCAAAAACATGGCATTCTTGGTAAAATCATCCACTCCGTATATTTTCTTGTCCTTTAAAATAGCTTATTTCGACTAGTACTAAGTAAACCTACAGACAAATGTTAGGTTGACTATACTGATTATTACACAGTTTTGAGCTGAAAAGACATGACATATACATTTGCCTTAAAAGAGCATTTATCAATTTAAATGGAGTTAATGTAAAATGCAAAAAAAATTATGTAAAAATAAGCATTGGCAATATATTCCATATCGATCTTAACAATCCAAAACCACAATTGGACTCTTTTAAAGAGAATATTTTAGGATTACAATTCACGGGGAGCCAATTGGATGCGAAATTTAGCATTTTGCAAGATTTATCGAAAGGGTGCAATAAAGCGGCTTTACCGCACGCCTTTGCGAGATGAAACTAACTGGCTTCTCGATTACCTTTATTTAAATGTGAACAGCGTGCGGTAAAATATCACTTTTTGCATTTGTTAGGTAAATAACTATTACCGAATACAAATAAAGGCTCAATATATGAAAGGCTTGTAACAGGCTTACAACTGAATATACAAGGTGTTCAGTTGTGTGAAACACTCATGGTTACATATTTAGACTGCTCATAAAGCGGATTTTTTTTATCACACTTTTATTATTACATTTTATGCCTAAGTTCCGTATCTTACAAAAACTTTTACATAATCAATACTTAGCCACTTACCAGTAACCACCTTGCATATTACCATCGTGAATCATCCTTAAAGAAAATTTCACTGTATCCTTCTTAAGTACGTGTTCTGTAACCTACAAGTAGTAAAGCTATTTTTAGAAGTTCCTCTTTGTAGCTCTACTTCACCTTAATCTTGGATGTGATGCAAAAATTGTCAAACCTACCTTAAGTGCACTTTATGTACATTTTAAATGTGCAAGGCTTTGTGAGCTTTAAAAATTCAATAAGGCGTTTTCATTCTACACTATCAATGAAGGCACTATTAAGTGCCCCGGATTGGTATTAATGGTCACGTACTACTCTATGTGTAAGTTGAAAAACAATAATCTCTTTGTGAATTAGACTATCTTTGATTTCTTATCTACCGCACACATACACCATAGCATAAAGAATAATATCAAGACTTTGTAAATATATACTTCAGATTATATATTATTCTAAAAAGACGCTTTCCTGTGGCGCCTTGAATTAAAAACTATGTAAAAATATATCTCTACAATAAACGTAATAAAATATAAATAAAAAGATAAAAATTAAAACTTTGTTCGACAACGAGGAATGTACGGTAAATTCAAGATCTTTTTTCATTGAGATTCTTGGAAATAAAGAAATTGCACCTAACGCTCTCGCTTATAATAAAGATGCTACAGAGCTAAGAAAAAAGTTAAATAAAAACTATATACCCTTACTTAAACAAAAAACACGATTATTTCCAATCGCCGTGTCATGCTGGAGAAAGGCCCTTTCGAGTCGTAAACCTGCATGGTAACTAATAACGAAAGTGCCTATTTTAGGGACTATTTTGTGTACTTAAAAGCTACTCAATTCTAGATTAATGGAGGTGTTTATCTAGGCTTGAAATATGCGCGAAAGTTCGCGAAAAAGGCACTGTCAATCATTGCAATTCCTGTAGAAATGGAAGTTGTAAACTGCGAATTCTAGCCCCAATTTGCCTTCTTCTAGATCACACAAATTCTAAAATAAATGGAAACGTGAAAAAATATTTTTAATGTCAAACAAAAACGAAATTATAATGAACAACTGTTTAGCGGTATATATAATATTGGTACACTTGTGCATTAAGTCCATACCCGCGGCATTCAACTACATCATCATGCACTCCGAACATTTCCGGAAATGTACGAACACCATCAGCTTTGACTGACAACTGGGATTGTACAAACTGCACACTGTAATTATTCTCTCAACGTTCATAAATTTTTAGCTATTTCCCTGACTGCCTGATTACAAATGGAAACATGAACCAGTATACTATGTTTTTTCTTCTGGGGCAAGGAGGAAGGAAGGAAAACCATAGAGATTTAAGCAAGTGACCTTACGTGTTATAAGGCTACAATTATTTATTATGGAGAGTAATGAAGCTCTTTGAGACCTACTGGATTCTAAATATACTCCCTTGCTTACTTCCTCCCAATGCGGAGTGTTTCATTTATTACGACACAATGCGTTCAATGTAGGCTCAAAGTATGGATAGAAAGAAAAATCTATCCATAATTTCGCTGTCGATTATTTCCATCGGCAAGAGAAATTTCTTACCTCAAGATAATCACTCAGACCAATCCTATAGGTCATCACTTTGAACTGGAAATCAGCCATGTCGACTTCAAACGAAATACTACCTGGAAGGTCCTCTTTATGAGCACTTTTGCTCTCATCGCTGTAATTGCTATAAGGGCTACATTCGTAATGTTTCAATTCATTCGGACAATTGTCGATAATAGTCGTAAATTTCCCTGTCGAATTGCACCTAGAAGAAAGGATAAACAGTGGCGAAAATGTGAAATTGGGCATAACTTACCTGAACTCGATATTGACAAAATGATCAGGCATATACTTAGATATCGGAATAGCATATGAGAAATTATACGCATTGTACTCCCTAAACTTAAGGTAATTTTGATTCATGGGCACGCTGAAGTTCTTTCCTCGAATAATCACCTTGCAAATCTGCTGGTCGTCTACCATCACAAACAAATAAGTTTTCCTCAATCCCGGGAGTAGCGCAACTCACCTGATAAGTCATTGTCGACATTAGCAACATTGCTTAGCTCGTTGCTATGCCGCCGTCTCCTTCTGTTTTGTTTATAAATGTCATTCGAGTGAATTGGTATAGAAATCCGGTTTTTCTCTAAAGCAACGCTTTGTTGCTCTTTAAATGGTGGCGGTACACTTTGAGTTGGACAGCAATAAATCTGTAACAAAATCTTTGTAGTAAAATGACTATAACTCTACTGAGTAATTACTTGACAAAACTTTTCATCCAATCGTTGATCTACAGCTTGACATTCATCAGGACTGCCGATCATCAGCGAGTGTTGCTGTTTTGGACTAGATTCTTGTAATATTTTATTGATTTCTGTATGATAATGAAAATAGTAAGAGATGGTACAGAGTTAACTTATGGAGGTAAACATACCATCATCTCGGTTCTCACGAGTGAACGAATTCGTAGAGCTTAAAGGAGGCAAAGTGGTCCACCGAGTATCGTATTTAGGCACTGAAGGGCGCTTGGTGGAGTACGTACTGTGGTTTAATTCCAATCCGGTATATACATTCCTTTTTATGCTATTTCGCGGGTTAGTTTCTAATAGATATAATGTGGTAATCGCTGCCAAACTAAAACGATGTTCCTGTGTTCAGAAAACTGTGAAACAAGCACAACTAAACTTACCATAAAGCCATAATAAGAACTAGAATAACTATAACAACTTGTATGAACTTATTCGAACACAAATCAGCCTCCTCTTTCTCACAGTATTTACACTTGTGCCTCTTTGAGCATGTGCACCTAGACGATGACTGAGAGTATTTTGAGCTGTACACTGCAAAATTTCCAACAGTGTTCTGATTAATATACTTTCACAATATTTAATTTCTTTTTACCTGTACTGTTTGACTTTAAACTGTCCCCCCTTTTAAGTTTATTCAACTTGGTGCTGATGCGTTCCATTCTCTCCACTTGGTCAATGCGTGTTTCTAAGTTACTCACTACCTTGCACAGCTCCTTCACAGCTCCTAGATTTTCCATGAAAAGTCGAGTCTAAAATAAGAAAAGGTGAAATAGGGAGATGGGTACAGGAATAAAGGTGGCAGACTGTGAATTCCATGACCAATTTTCCTTCCTCCGGATCGTTAAAAAATGCGGATCATGCACCGCATAAATAATGTTAAACTATTTTTTAGTTTATGTAATATTAGAAAACTTGTGCAGTTGATCTGTACTCGCGCTATGCGACGACATAGATACGCGCTACGAATGCTTCCGGAAATACACGAACACCACCGACTTTGCCCGAAAACCGGGATCATGTAAACTGCACAACGAATATGTTTTCTTCATATTCAACATGAACTTGTTATGGGTTAGCGAGTGAAATTCGCCTGATAATTTTAAAAAGAATAGCTTAGAACGCGTATGTTCTTGATGTAATCGAAACTCTCACCTCACCTTATCGACAACTAAAAAATTCCGAATCAAGGTCCCATCCTCGGATATAAGATCACCGGCAGCTCTCACGGCATCCGGTAAAATTTCGGCTACTTCCTGCGCAATCACACCAGTGTCTGTGAGATTCTTCTCCTTACTCAACTGCGACGCCACGGATTCCTTCAGATTATACCTATACACCTTTATCCTTCGGACGTTCTCCAGCTGGTCAGCGGAGTTCAATTCGACTAAGTTGCTCTTGGCGCGAGAGTCTGAGGGATGGAGTATTTGACCCGTGACTTTGACGTTCCCGTGAACCACCAGGGTTTCGTCAGGTCTGTCAGTGTTTATTCCGACTTTTCCGTTGTGAAATATGGAGTCCTAGGGCAAGGAAAAACAAATTTTGTATATAGATATATAGAAATATTTGGTGTGGTACCTGGGTTTGACCCTTTTGCCAGCACAGCTCTACGTCGCTCTCAAACTGACCCGGATTCGAGGCCTGTCAAAATGTCATTTACAAATGTTTGCGGAAAACCCATGAGAAAAACACTTACTCGAACAATAATTTTCTGACTAGCATGACTTATGACTGCGAAATTTCCGTTGCTCGTGTGTGCGTGGAGACCTACCACCAACTAAAAGAAAAACGTAAAATTTCACCAAGATGCTGTTGCAGTCTGAATTTACCTGAAAATATCTTTGTTCGGGGTTGGGCTTTCCCTTCTTCCGCATGTTGTTCGACGTCGTTTCACTGAAATGCAGCCTGCCTACTGTTATTTTGGTTACTTGGGAATTCACCAATTCTACCCTGAAAAATTAAGTTTACTGTTTCATATGCTGAACGACCACTTACCACCCTCACGGTAAAAGAACGTAAAAAACTGACAATGACATTGGTTAGCTTTGTTACCCAAACTTTCCTAATTTTAGAAGAAGAATGATCTGTTTATATGATATGAAATGATACACGAGACGTTGATGTTAATAAAGTGAAGAATAATTCCGCCCAGTAGAGAGGCCATCAACGAAATAAACATACTCGATTTGGTAGTAAAACAAAGATCTAGAAGGACTGCATGGATATTTCTCGGTATTTCAAAAAAATTACTTAATTTTTAGGCCAGATGGCGGCCATATGTACGACATAAGATGCCACGATGACGTCATTATGATTTCGTCGCCGTTAACTAGGGTCTATTTTGCTAAAAAACTAGAAAAAGCAATGCTACATACACTTCTTCTAGATCGTTATTAGTAAAATTAAATTCTGAACAACCTACCACGCCCGCCGCTGTAAATAAATTAACCTATTGGCTAGGTTTACCTTGGAGACTTTTCGACTTTTAGAAACTTTAAGAAAAGAATTCTTGTCGTAAGATTTCGCAGGAGACGTCGTTTCCTTTTGTGAGAGCAATTGACTCGAATTAATACAAGGTGAAAACTTACGGCACAGGATGAAAAGGCTTTTTGCTACGGTCGCTCTGACTCTGCTCCACTTTGATCGTCTGCGATGGGCAGTCATGCTTCACTCCGTAGAAATGCAAATGAAAACTGGAGATTTTCTTCAATCCCTCTGGCGTCTTCACGAACTGAGCATCACCCAACAACTGCACATGGCAAGTTATCTAAATACACAAATAAATGTTATATTATCACCTCCTAACATTTCTCTCTCGTTTCGCTACCTGAAAATGGTTCTTTTTCTGACAGACAAACGCGTCATCAGAGTTAGAGAAGTTGAAACCTTTATCTGCGTCCACTCGATAATGAGGAGTAGCCCTGAAAGTTCATCTTATTATTAGTGTCCATCACCGAAATTCTTAAACTCACAATTCTGCCAAATTTTGATCGCACAAAGTGTGCCAACTATTTTGCTGAAACGGACTGAATCTGATGCACTGATACTGCGACTCAGACAGACAGGCTTCGGTAGATGCGTAATCTTCGTCTACAGACCCGCCGAACTGATCTGTAGGGCTCAATTGGGCTGTGGGGCAATGGTCTGTTTGCAAAAGAGAAATGATTTTTGATGCTACCATATTTATTGTGATCAAAAAACGAAAAATCCTCTTACCAGGTTCACTTTTCACCAAAGCGTTCCCATCCTGGCTGATCTTTCTCTTCTTGCATGGACTCTGCAAGTTTGTATACACGTTGGGCAAACTGCTTTCCAGACTATTCTCTATGTTGATGTTCGCCGAGTTTATGTTCGTCCTGGACACATTTTCCATCTCTGGGGAGAAAGTGAGATGCACCATGTTATGTTTTTCATCCGTAAATTCCTTCTGCTCGTACAGGGGCCTGCTGAAAGTGGCTCCTTGCTCCGACTGAACATTGGGCAATAAAATGTGTCTGTTGTTATCTGAAAAGCCATTAAATCACCAACAATTTCGACTTTTCAGGCGAATAACCCACCAGGTACATTGTCGGATAATATTATGGTATGATCACTGGAAATGCTATTCTGCAACATTCGACTGCTCAAAATATTGGAGTTCCTGACGTCTTGAGTTACCAAAAGCCTGCTGTCCTGCTTCAAAGATCAAATTAATAAAAGCCGCAATTCCCCGACCATCCTCCCAAACCTGGTGCAAAATCTCATTTCCATCAACCAATCCATCACCATTCTGGTCAGTAACAACGATATGAGACCCCAAAATCAAGTTGTTGTAGATATTCGGTCCTAAATTGGAAGTCAGAGTAGTGTAGATCGAATCGGTCCCATTTAAGGGGGCTTCGCATCCGTCTTGAGGGCTGTACGGATGTTCTGAACTGGAGTCGGGAGGGCTTTCCGGTAATGAATGCCTGGGTATCCAATAATAGAGACTGTTTTGGGGGAAAAACTGAAAAATGTTGATCATTTACCCATTGTTGTTCCTTTTATTTTCGACGATGGCATTGGGAAGTTTGCCTTCAGGTGTGTGCGGCGTCAGATCGTTGAATGCGAAGTTTTGCTGAGTTCCGCCGTCATTGTTGAAGAACTCTTCATTAAGAAATGGTGGGAACACGTTGTCTATTGCTTCGTCAAAGTCACCTCTCCCTTCTGAAAAAGAATAATTTTTAATGTAACAAAAGCATTTAATGTTATCGCTTAATTATGTGTTTTTTTTGCGCTGATGAAAAATATACAGCAATTTCTCGCCAGTGGTCAGTAAAGTTCTCAGTTAAAGGTCGAACAATGAATAGTTACTTGCAGATGAAGCGTTAATAAAGATGCGCTAATGAACTGTTCCTGAAGATCTCACCTTTTCCACATAAATACTATTTAAATAAGTAACGAGTATTAGGTTCTTTCCGTAGATTTACAGAATCAAACAAGGAGTTTCTTTTCTTTTTCCTGCCTTTTTTACCCCAGGTTCTAGGCATTTCTCCCATTCCGCTCTATTTGAGAAATTAGTTTCGCGAATGAGCCCCAATAAACCGTTTAACCCCCCCACTTGTAATTCTTGCCGACTCTGAGATCTAAAACGCCGTTCTCATTCTCGAGTATCCATTTCTTCTGACTTCTCTGCCGCATTCTTACGCATTTCCCAACAATTCGTGCGCAAAACGCCCGACCATCCTCACTTGAATGATGTGAAATAGCGAGCAGTGAACTCACCAAAATTTATCACTCATAACAGAATTACGTATACTGTGAGTCTCAAAAGATGCGCACTATTGCCCGGCAACCACTAAACAAAGCCCAGATTTATCGAACAAATAAACAGGCAATTGAGAGTATGCTCTACCACTTTGCTCAGACTCTAAAATGGATTTTCCATGTAAAATGGCGGACTAGGGACGCTGATGGCGGAACGCCCTGAGAAAAGGCCAATTTATCGCAAACATTGTAAGATAACAATTGATAATTTATTGCGATGACGAAATCTTAGGGGGACCCAGAGGGAGCTCTGGAGGAGGCTTACAGAGTTTGGTAAAAAATTAATTATGCAGATCTTTTGCGGTAATCAGTGAAAGGCTGCCAAACCTCTAAATCAACTAAGCCACACAACCGTTCACCAACCTGAGCCATTTCTATTGATTCTGGTCTCGCGGCGATCATCCATGTCCCAAAATTCCATATTTCCCTATGTAGATAACATTATCAACGACGACTTAAACAGATTCAAAAACGCACTAAGACGCGGAGAATTTCCGATAATAACACACGAATGCACGAAGTCTTTATAGGAGCAACTTCAACAAAAGAACCCTGAAATGGACTGTTAGCGTACCTAAATCAGGAATTATATCGATAAAATGAAAATTTGTTATTTCCACCCCCTACCCCTGGTATGTGGTTGCCAGGCGACCAATCTACCATTAAATTGCAGGCTCAGGTAAGTAAAAGCTGGATAGAACTTGCAGATAAGTGTTTTCTCTGGTGATTACTAATCATTAAGCCACAATTTCAGTGAGAAATATGCAACTTACGCATATAGCATGCGACAAATTAGGCGGTTATCATTCCCGCTGATAAGATGTATAATCGCTTAATTATTAATTAAACAAAAATCTGTAATTTTCCAATTTTCTCATGATTATTTAACGCAAAACCATTGGTCAGTGGTGTGCAGTATCCAGGCCAATGATATAAGTAGAAATATCGATCTTCCTTCTCATTGGCTTCGTACTTAAATGCTGGTTTGCGTGTCTAGGGTCATTTAGGGTGAGGGAGATAAAAAGGCTGAAATTCGTAAGAACTGTATGAGGAAAATTTAAGGACCCCATAAATATGAGAAAAACTTCACTATTTGATTTTATCGCTGAGCAGTGGAAAACTGATACATTGCTACACCAGTTCAAATGGGCACTTTAGAAAAACGCCCTTGGAGACGCGTTATACTCGTAAAAATAGATAAATTGAGATGTAGCTAAACCTCAGAATTCGCGATTCCGGAACTGGATATAAAATGCTTCACTAAGAATATTTTAAAGAGCATGCTTCACACTTCAGGTTATTGTTTATTATTGTCACTAACATCACAAAGAATTAGATGTTTCTTTATACTTTTTATTTCCAACAAACGGCAGCAGCAAAAAGCAAGTTCTCTCAGCTCAAAATTATTTGCTATTCCTTCATAGAAACTTCGCAGAGTTTGGCGCATTTTGTAATATCCTAATACGTTGGCCGGCTCGCTCGCCAGATCTATCCCCATTAGATTGTTATTCGTAAAGAATTATGAAACACCTCATTTACAAATCTGTACCTGCTGATATTAGTGAATTACTAAGCAGCATTGCGACCGCTCAAAAGGACCAAAGTGAAAAAGCAGAGACATTTATTTAAAGGTCAATGCAAAATTTGGGAAAGCGCAAAGGTGTGTTTGGGCAAACAGGGTATAAACGTATCGGACACCTTTTATAATTTCTTTTATTAGTTTGTTGATGCTCGTAATCAGAAAAGGAAACGTCGTTCAAAACGTGATAATCCAAGAGGGCGCTTATGGAAAAAAAAGGAAAACTGATGATGGTTACCGAAACGTGGAATTTCAAATATGAAATCGCCACGTTGTGGAAGAGGAAAGGTTCAAATGACGAAGTGTCAATCATTTTAACTGACCTCGCATCATTTACGGTCATCGAGATCCCCATGGTTGAGCTCTAGAAACGGACACCCTATATAGGTCCGTTAGTATTAAATAAAATAGCAGCTTCAACCACTTCGAGTCAGTAAAACAAATCTACAATTGTCCGCCTGTTCAAAACCTTTCAGTACACAACCGCAAATGTGATATTAGAGAAATCCGGATCCTCAACGAAAAAGGAAAGGCGGCCACCAAATCCATCCAAATCAAGAAGGGTGATTAAAATGCCATGCTCCTATACCATTAACTTAAATGCAGCCGTAACCACAAAGAAGGGACCGACCCTATTAATCCACCGTTGGCCATTTTATTGATCAAACAAACCTGCTGTCATCGATGCATAAAAATGCTGTAAATCAAGATGGTGGCCGCACGCGACCAAAGCATTAAGAGAACACGCGCGGGCTTTTTATTCCGGTACTTCGGATTTATTTTGGCGCTTTTGTCCCCAATTTTATTTATTGAGAATCCGTCGGAAATATGCGATAAGAATCTTCCCAAGACACGCCAACGTTTGGTGATACTTGGTGGTCAACTGACCGTGCAACCGCCATCGCCTCCCTGCAACGCCATTGATCACGATGGCATGAACAACGAGCATGACTAATAAGCATTAGACAAAACGATTAGGACCAAGAGGGTGGTTTTAGCATATTCGAAGAAAAAACATGAAGCGCACATGAAATACTTCAACGGGTGGTCATGTGGTACTGAAAAAGTTCTAAAAAAACGTTTAAAGGAAATAAAATTATCCGCTTTAGCCGAAACAATGTGAAGAATGCATTAATGTTGGGAAAATGGGATTGCCGGTAAATGTACAAAGCGAAATTGTTATAATGGTGTAAATGAAGGTCGACCAACTTTGACTAGTGCGACGTAATTCAAATCGACAAAGGTGGAATGGTAAATGTTGGTATTCGCGCTATTTCAGTGCCCACGTAAAATGATCTATATAATCTCAAGAGCATAAGGGCCGAAAATTTGCTCGTTAAAATTAATGCATTTACACTAAATTTTATAGCATTTGACCATCTCGTGCACATGTCCGGCTCGGAACTTTTCCCTATTCACTACGAGTCTACTAAGTAGCTCTCACGACAATTAGCATGACACATTTATCGTTTACCGAGAACTTTGAATTAGGATGGTTTTTTGGAAACACCTAACCCATACTCAAAACGCATCACGGCCCCTACCTATTTCATTCGTTTAGTACCGATACTACACTATGTTGCAAGCAAAATATCACATGCAAATTGCAATAAGAACCGCAGCAAACGGAGTGTAAACGTATCGTAAATGTACAAGAAGTATCAGCAAAAAACATCACTTAAGCTCCTGCTAAGGCGTCTTTGACTTCTTCATCAAACTGTTCTTTAGTCCAAGTGGATCCGCATATGGCTGCTTCTTCCTCTTCAAAAGCGGTCTGGTTTAGGAGAATGATTTTGTTTGTAGTCGATTGCAACCTCAATTGCAAATAACCTGAATATGTCTCAATTTCGGGTTTGCGCATCATGGCCAGGTTCCAGGTCTTCAATGGAAGTGCCCAGGGTCAAACATCACCGCTGGACGAGTTGCTCTCTTTTTTTCTCAGTTTCTCAGATGTGGATCACTTTTTAATACAGATTTTCTCGATTTCAAAAATGCTTTGAAATTAAGGTCCTCTAGAATCTTAAAAATGTAATTTGAATGTTTTTAAAGTCTCAATGGAAGTATACACTGTGTCAACATAGGGCCTACTTACGTCCATTAAAGTATTAAACATCACTGTAAAAAATCGAAATTCTTCTGAAAAATTTCAAAGGGGCAGAAATTTCCCAACTTTAACCACTTTTTATATTGTTAGCGTTTACTTTTTGGAAAATCCTAAGAGCAATTTCATTAAAAATACAAATAAAACTAACGGCTTCAATAAGATCTACCAGTCTGCGACTGGTGGATTGCTCTCCTTCTTAGAGTTCCTGAGATATGGAAGGTATTTCAATCTGTGTTTTTGAGATGCTAGAACCGACAACTCTGGAACCCAAAGATCAACCTATTAAACTTCAATAATGATTGTACTGTTATATCATGTGTTACATATCTTCATGTTATATAAAGAGTTGATGGGGCTGATGTGATGTGGTGATTAAGACATTATCCATTGGTGTGTAAAGAATTATGAACTGTTAGTTCAATCTCTGTGTTGTATTATTCAGGTGAAATTTCAAGTGAAATAATGTAACGGGGTGACGTCAATGAGTTACCACATGAGAGTGGAACTGCCTCATCTGCAAGCTGGTTGATTTATGAGGAGTGGGATACAAAACATTATTAACATCAACAATGCATTGATAGGCAGATGGTGTTAGTATTCTTCTTTGACACAGAGGCATTTCATTAAACAAAGATCAACAATATTTGTGATGATGTCTTTGGCACCCATAGCACTCTATCCCAACTATCTGAGAGATTACCAGAAAAAAATCAGGATCACAAATGTGCATAACACCCCCAGTACTACTGAAGCTCAATGCCAAGTATGAATTACTAAGCTAAGTAAAAGGGGAACCATATAGAGCATAAAGGAGAGCAGAAAAAAAGTTTCTCCTAAGAACCTAATTACAGAGCTTTGGACAGTCCTCTTTAATATTACTTCATTTATTAAGTATTGGACAAAGTACACAAGGGCTATTGAAGGCTGTACTGGCTACACTCAACATTCAATTCAATCAGAGCATGCTTATTGATGCATAAAAAGGACAAATATCCGGATTTGACCAGCTCCTAAACTGTCATTTTATTTATTATTATATACAAAGTACATTAACAAGGTCCAAGGAAACTAGCAACAGATGGATGAAATTTGACTGCACATTCTCATGTCTAATTTTCAGATAAATATTTATTTTATAGTGATATTGTTTCAAAGTTAACTTTATGTATTTTTAAAAATCAGGGCGTTTTTGAAAAAAATTTCACAGTAATATATTGTTTCTCATTCAATTGGTTATGGGGCATGAAGGGCTCTTATAGGGAAAATACATTTCTAATCAATTTTTCAGAAACTAATAGTGATCAATATATGAAACCTTTCATCACTGGAATCAATTAAAAGAGAGTAGCTGAATCAACCATTAATGCACAGCATGTTCCATTAGAAAAAGCAAAAATAATGAAAAAATTCCCTAAACGAGGTAAATAAATCAAATTGGACAGTTCCGCAAGAACAGATTGTGATAAAAATTTTCCAAAAAATTTAGCTTTTATTACATTGTCACATCAACAACAGTCCTAACTAATGTTTCTATAGAATTTAAAAAGTGATCAATATTCCATTACAAGAAGAGTAGAAAAGTTGCAAAACTTTATAAAAAACTTTAGTCACTTCTAAAATAACTACACACGCGGTGCACATTTTCGAAAACTGAAGATGGTCATAAAAGAGACTGAAACTTCAAGATAGCTACGAAGGATATTTTCACAAAACTCAAAATGGTCGCCTATACCGCTTTTTCCAAAATTCAAAATGGCGCAGTATGGAGCAGACTCTATCTATCCAGAGTACTTTTATTGGTCCATTTGTTCTTCACAACCCAATTCAAATCAAACGACCACCTGTTAACCTGTTGATCATCTTCCAATGTCGCTTTATTTATGTGTTAAGAATGTAAACATAAACCAGTTATAGATTGGAAAGAATGATAGTTTATAAACAGGCTGGTTAAGTTCGTATATAGCATTTTAAAATAAATAGCTGTAAAAACACAACACTCCCCCCTAAGAGAAAGAAAGGAGCTGATGCATTTTAGACCCAAATTATTCAATTTATTTATTAAACTAGTTAACAAAGGAGGTAATTTGTCCTCTCTAGCATGAACTCCTATCAAATGAATCAATTAGTGGAGGATGCATGCAATTATAGCAACTATTAAAGGTGAAAATCTACTCAAAGTTTCAACATATTTTGTCTTCATGTCCTATAAAAAAAATGATCCCATTTGGATCAAACTGAGACTTACCAAGAATTGTTATTAAATCCTCGTTATACTGTTCCTCCATTTTCCAAAAAAACCACTAAACGTATCAGTTCATTTTTGATGCGAAACACTTTTTTCCCCGAAACGGAAGAGATTTTCACATTTTCACTAAAGTTTTGAACTTTTCGTTTGATCTAGCAAGCTGCTGTTTTTCTGGGTTTTCCACGTTATTTGACTTTGACAGATAACTCTTGACTAATTACTTCGTTAGCAGCATAGGCAATCAACATTACAGAGTATTTAGAAAAGAAGATAAGAATGTGTACGGCGGTAAAAATTTGTCTCGCTCTTGAAAAGCTAAATAAACTCCGAAACATCCAATCGAAAAATCCACAATTTTGAATCACAACGGCAGTAATATAAATAAAAAAAGAAAAAGCCCATAACTAAGTTAGTTGGAGATGGCGCCAGGTTAGAGCATTATAACATCCACGTCGGATATGCAACCAAACAATCCCGGAAAATAAAAAAAAGCTCACAATAATAAAGTTTTTTTTTCATTGTTTTGGCTTCTGCTTGGTTTCACATCAAAACTAGATAAAAAATTGCTCACTATAATCGCGTTATCTGCTCACCGTAAGGTGACATTAAATTTAGCCCCGTGAGTTACAGTCCCATTGATAATAAGCGTTTCCATTCATACAATTTGACTTTATTGATTGAAACATCTGACATTTCTTTGAAGAAAATCTAGCAAGCGATGACCTACTCTACTAGCCCGACTGTTTACAAATTCGAGTAGACATGGCCGAATTTTCTTGCCAGCATTTTCCACTAGTTTTCCAAACGAACGGCGTGTGAAGTTCCGTGAATTTCGTCAAGGGACGGTTGTTTTCCTATCGCATTGTGATTAAATCCAGTGAATCAGTTGACAGAGTGATATAAGGGCGTTGAAGCATTTCCAGTTTCCTCAATTTTGAGTGGGCTTGGGTATGTAGCAATAATAAACAAATGATTTGCGATTTTATCAATTGTTTCATTGTTTTGCTTTTGCGTGAATGGATTGTGTAAAACATCATAAATTTCTAAATTTACAACAATTACCCTGAAAGTTTTTATTTGCAATGAAATTATTTTGAAACTTGAGTAGTGATGTTTATTGAAATGGTTTAGAGCAACATGATTTGTGGTATTTTGAGGATCTTCTAGGTTTGGCATTAACATTTACTAAGCATAATAACGAATAGTAACATGTATGCTTCAGCTGTGTGCTGATACCTTTTTTCCAACATGTTTTCACAATCTGAGGATTTTGAGAGTTTCTATTTCTTGTCACTAACATGTCTGTAAGGAGGAATCTACACCTGCCCAGAGCCAATGTTGGTGCACAGCAGAAACAGGCATAATCTAAGTATCCCCACACACTAATCACTGTGCCTCATAAGCATTCACACCGCCTTGCCCCTAAAGCCAATTCAAAAATATACAGATACATATGTTTTGACAGACCAAGTCCCTTTTTACTGCCCCAACTTTTTTGTGGTACATCACTGAGATTTGCTGACTAAAACTTTACCCCTTGAAAGAATGCAGATTAAAACTGAAATATTATATATAGGATTCTTGAAAACTCTGTATGAATTTATAATACAGATAATATAAGGAAACATGCTGCAATTTGAAGCACCATAAAGTGGTTCATTACCTCTTCCTTCCATTTTATTGGTGAGTCACCTGCTTCATTGGCTCCATTGTCTACAATGCAGTTTAAACTTATAATTATTGTTGACCTCTAAAATGTGCAAATATAATTGTTCTCAGAAGAATTCTTAAGGCAGACACTTTATTCAGTTGAGGAATATTTATTTTCCCACCCTGTATATTGTGGGACCTAAAACTGCATTATTCAAAACTCACTAACCAACAGGATATCTACATAATACCAGCCAGTTTTTAACTACAAATAAACACACTCTTCTTTTCAGAATCATCAGATTTGCCCATTGTAGTCAAAATGGAGGTTACTGAAATTGAAACAGTACATGAATCAGAAATCCAAGAGACAACCAATCCTCCATCAATACCTCCAACCAGAAAGGAAAGGAATTTTCCGTTCTTGAATCTGACAGATCAAACTACATTGAACACAAGCACCCAACCAGTATTAATAGTACAGAGCCCAAAAACTCCTACTTTGTCTAGGAAACTAAAGGCGGTTAGTTTAGACAGTGAACCACAACAGCAAGGCAACACCCTAGAGGTATGAAACATACTAAGCTCTTTATTTTTTTGTACACAATTTGAGAGTCATTTGTCCAAAAAGGTATCTCGAGATGTCTTCTCGATGCCAAACACTCCTAAAAAACAAATCAAACAGAAGCACTCCTGTGATTTCGACGACGGGGCTCCCAAGAGCACTCTAGCACCAAGTTTCAACTCCAATCTCAAGAAATTTGCGTCGAACAACAGCATCAGTGGATCGCAGACCTTGAAAACTTTGCCTGAAGTTAATGCCCTGCAAGATTTTTCGGATTGCCCCAATCCAGAACCTCCAAAAGTTCGAACTAAGGGTCTATTGGAAAGAAGAGGGTCAAATGCTAGCTTGACCATAGATCTTGGCTCCACCCTCAATATTGCAGAGGTGAAGCCAGTGCCATTCAATAGATTGAACACTGCAAAAAGCGTGTCTAATTTGTATTTGAGTTCTATGAGCAGTGAGAAATGTATTTGCGCAAAGAAGTGTGGAGAAGCAATTAAGGTAAAAATCATATTTAAAGGTCAAATTTATGACAAGTATTATTTATTATAACCAGAATAGTACAGAACGACGGAAATCTCAAGAAGCTTGTGGAGACTGTACAATTTACGAATCGGAACCCAAAGTGCATTCGGGAAAACCGCGATGTCAGAATCTCAAACGATGCCACGGGTGTGCAAAATCACGGCGAAAATCTTTGTCCAATGAAAATCTCTACGTACCACCATGCGGATTTTGCGAAGGAGAAAGCAAGGAAAGCTCAGAAATGCGAAATTGCCGGAGCAGCAATAGAAAAGCGGTGTTTCCCAGACAACCCGACTTGGATTCCTCGCAACTCCTCTCTGACGACTTTAAGATGCACATACAGAACGTTCAGTATCTACAAACGGCCGGTAAACCCATGACTGTCGAAGATCTGAGACAATTTTGTGAGGTAATGATTAGAGAATTTAGTGTTTATTCAACATCACCAAATTCTAGTGTTTATAGCGTTAACCCTGCATCGACATTCAATCAAAAACACAATATTGTTGGTTAGTTCAAGACCCAATATTTGATTCTTTTACGATTGTTTTATTTATAGGCTGGTCGGGTAAGAAAGCTGCAACAGGAATTTTGGGAAGTGCCATTAAACCTCCAGGAAAAATGTTATGTTTCCGGAAGCCAAAGTAAAAACAGGTATCGGGGAGTGTGGCCTAACGAACACAGCCGAGTACGTCTTCCTAGTAGCGGGGGGTATATACACGCAAATTACATAAAGGTAGGACAGTTCAAAAGAAGATGGTTGGTTAGTTCAACCGATTTGTTTCTTTAGGGACCTGATTATACTGAAACTGCATATATTGCGACACAAGGGCCGTTATCGCATACTTGTACGGATTTTTGGGAAATGGTTTGGCACACACAAGTACGTTCTTGCTCAAAACACAACAAAATTTATTTTTGTGTACTGAAAACCCCATTTTTCTAGTGTAAATGTATAGTAATGCTGACAGGGCTAGTGGAGAAGGGTCGAAACAAATGCGAGCTCTACTTCCCTTTGGGTAAAAAGACTGACACTGCAGAAAAAACGTTCTTTTACGTCAAAACGCCCAAAGTGCGGGACAAATTCACCTTTGATAGCCATTTAAACAGCAACAGTTATGACATAGAAACTTACGAGTTCGAGGAGAAGAATGAGGTTACGTTTGGAAAATACAAAATAACTTACGTGGGCCAAAGAAACATTGACGACTGTCAAATCAGGCGATTGGAATTGATAAAAACAGATATGAATGTGGAAGCAAGGACGATCAATCATTACTGGTTGTCAAATTGGCCTGACCATAAAAAGACCAATGCAGCACAGGTGCTGAAAATGGCCATTGATGTGTTGAGATTACTAGATAGTTCCAAAGATGACATATCAGGGGGTAAGTTCTAAGTCAATTTATACACCCAAAAACATGGTTAATTCATTTCTGTTATTAAATGTTAGGACTGGAGCCACTTCATTTATAACAAAAAAACATTCTTTCTAGAATTTCTTAATGCAGTTACCAAACCTGGTGGGGAGTTGCCACAAATTGATCTCAGGAATGTTGAACCAGGGGGCAGCCATCCTAGGACACAAACAACTAGCGAATCTACTAATAGAATAGGTAACAATAGTCGTAGAAAAGACAACGGAAGTCAAAAAACGTTCAACTTCTGCATGGATAATAGTGAAACTTGCATAAACATTGACTCTCAGAATTCACAAACGGTCACCTTTAACTTTACTTCGGCTACTCAGTACAGTGAAACTGTTTATCAAAGCATTACCACTAGTGAATCCTGTTTGGCTCAAATAAGGCAAAAAGAATGCGAAGCTTCCACCAGCCAGTCAAAAAGCAGGGAAGGCTCTATATCTGACTTTAACAAAGAAGTTCTGACTAACAGATGCAGCTTAGACTCAAAGTTGCAGCATTTGAATAAAATGAGCGATTTTAAAAATAATTTTAAGCGAGACGTAGGGCCTCTGAAGGCGAAACCCTCAAGTTCGGAAAGAAAAAAGTCGGCCGAAAATATTCGATTGCCAATTGTTTGCCATTGCAGTGCGGGTATTGGTCGGACTGGCTGTTTTCTAGCCATTTTAAACGGAATTCAACAGCTTAGATCAAACAGTAATGTAGACATATTAGCGATTCTGTGTTCCCTGCGGTTGAATAGAGGCGGTATGGTTCAGACTGCTGAGCAGTACGAGCTAATACATCGAGTATTAAGTTTGTATAACGAGAGTATCTGAGATTTCTAGATTAATGGGCATTTATTTGAGTATTTAGTACGTTTGGAGAACTGGAACTGTGTTAACAAATATTAATAAAGTAAGTGATTGTATCAAAACGGTGGCCTGAGACACGCACATTAGATAGGAAATAGGAGAAGTGAGTTTTTGAAGAATTTTGGGTCTGTATAAAAGTGTACTTTAATCAGAGGCAAAAGTTATCATAATGGTTAATGCACAAGGTGTAATAAATGGGTATCTCTTTTGGGTGTTTTCAAAGTAACTGCAATCTGTATGATGTTAAAATTTAATATTGACCACCACTGAAGAGCACAATTTTGTCCGTATTTCACCAACTTTCTATCTCTTGCGATTTTCGAGATCGTCGAGTTGGAATTCGAATTTGAAACATTCTCAAAAAAGTCAAGTAACATAGTTAATTATCATATAAATCATACTTTTCTTTTGTAAACAATATGAAAGTGTTTGTTAACGATGGACATTAAATATTGTCAGAATAACCAGACACACACTGACTTGAACTGTGCGATAAGGAACCTTTTCCACCCGCACAGTTTTTCTGTAGAAATATTACAATTAAGCTAAAATTTTCCCATGTGAAAGTATCTTGTACAGTTTTCGATATACAGTATATTAAAGTTTATCTTATTTTTTTCCAATTTTAATTACAGCTCCACAGTTTTTGAGATAATTCCTTCAAATGTTCTATGCACTAGTTGAATTTCTTTTGGAACAGTTTCATGAAATTTAGGAACTCTTTTTCCCCCTACATTTTATTCTAAAGTTGTCACCATTTATAAACATAAAAAGTCTTTACCAGTGGATACCCGAGGGTAATAATTTAAAACAGACATCTAAAAAAAACTGTCGGAGCTGAAGGCAAAATTTCAAACCGATATCTAAAAAAAATTAGCCGAACTAGAGGCGTAATTTGAAAAAATATGCGAGTGACAGTTCTGTGTGTGGTTATCTAAGAACGAAGGCATAGACGCCCAATCGAGTATAATGTGTAATTTACACTTAAGGAATAAAAGACCATTGTATCGGACATATAGTAAAGCTGACCTTCATTGGCTGATATTTCTCACCTGAGTTGAAAATAGGGTTTTCCTCTCAGCTGAGCAGTAAAACATTCATTGTAAAGGCACAATATTAATTTCTACCCAACTTTAGAGACTGTCTTCATCTCCAAATGATGTTTTTAACCTAAACTAGTGAGGAATGTGAAGGAAATTATTTGAACTCTGAAAAGGTTATTTTATGTTACCATTAAATAAACCATCACTTTGTGCATAGCTCCAAAGTTTGTTCTCCCCCAGTGAATATGATTGGCACTAAACCCTCCCTTTGCTTATAACTTAACACTAGCTTAAAGCTCCGCCATTTTCCATAAAATCCTCGTAAACCCCAGGATTTTCTTCTAAATACTGTTTATTATGTGATATAATATTTTTAACTGTTGTAAATCTTGTACATATTTTTATATTTTTTTATATGTTATGTTATTGATTTTGTATGAGAAGGTATATTATATTATAATATCAAATGTTTTTATTGTCGGAGGATTTATCACGCAACGCGCGAAAGCAAACGGTTAGATTTAATCTATAAACCTATTGTTCAACTAATTTTATGTCGTGTGTAACGTGGATGCCAGAGAAGGCGTCAAAAATAACCGTTGTATAATTGTTTAGTTGCAGTTGTAGTTAGAAATATGGGTATTATTATTTCAGCAATATATACAGGGTTCATTATTGTACTATTATTCCCAGGGTATTCTTTTCAGTTTAACGAATGCTATCGAAGGGCGTTAAGTAGTCACTTATTGTAACTAAAAATATTTGAATAGGACATTCATAGTCATAATTCACTAATGGATGATCCAAGAAAATTTTAAAGTCGTATTTGCAATCAATTTTATAGTCCAATTTAATTAGCTATCAAAAATATAATTTTTCACTAGCAATGTAGTTAATAAAAGTAAATACAGGACAAAACTAGATGTGCACAAAACAACTGTTTTCTGCATAAGCTGAAAAGAGCCAGACAAAAACTACAACATTTAATTGACTTGAACCAGGAACCTTTTTGTAATAGCTGCTTGATTCCATATATTTCTTAAACTCTCCAGTATTCAGTACAAATTTTTTCACTCACGTCTAAATTCATTTTTGTTTTTACTATAATGGCAGTTCCCACTAGACACTCTTGTATTTTTTCCGTGTAAGTAGCTAAGGACGTTAGTAATAAATCAGTCTAAATATGCTCAAAAATTATCTGCGAATACCGAATGTGTAGACACAACCTTGTTTATCCAATTTTGTCGGTATTTGATTATCCTAAAACCTAATATTTTGTACCTAATAAGCAAATAAAGCTTTTAATTAAACAAATAAATTTAATACTAAAGTAATTATTACAATGTTAGATGTATGTGCCATATACTACTATTATACATACTAACATTTTGAGTAACGTACTGCATGGCAGGTGTCTCTTTTTCTGTAAGAAAACTTTGGGATAATACTTACGTCCCGTTTGAAGGGGTTTATATTTAAACGTTTTTTAATTGTATAAAATAAACAAGTAAAGTATTATCATTCTCGTTTTCTTCAATATTTCACCAATTTTGTAGGCACCTATCAGTTGATTGAAAAGGCAAAGGAGCTGTCTTTCTATCAACGGATTGTCTTGGATATTTCTCCAGGGTGGCGATTCTCCATGAGGTTGAAGGTTTGTTTTGCAGAGTAGCTCCCTGAGAAGCCCTCACTAACACCTGTATTTTGCTTGTGAGCCTCTGGAAAGAGACCTGAGCTTTGTTCTCTTTTAAAGAGGTCCCAGCGGATGACAGTGGTCTGATATGCCGTGTATATCTAGTATGAGGTCGATCACTGTTTGTTACAGCTGAAAGTAAAAACTCACCCCTTATCGACGATCTCAAGATCAATGAAGCCCAGAAACTTCATCAAATAGAGTCTCTTGTTTTGTTTCTGCCTGTTCATATGATATAATGAGAGTTAGACTTATTGTAAATATTCAGACCAGTTTTGTGCAATAAAAATTCGAGATTCTTAGTTCGCTTTAATTGCTGCTTTACTTTAATGCTGCTCATGTAAAAATATTAAATATAAAAGGACAAAATACTTAAAAACATTAGACTAATTCTGTGGAAACCTTTCTCTTCACATCTTACATCCAATCATTCTTTGATTGGTGCATCTTTCACATCATTTAGCCACAGAGTCTCTGACTTTCTTCCTCACATGTCTTAATCATTCTCTCCCATTCATTGCAGCTTTAGACAGGCGTTGCATGTCCAACTGAGCTTGAGCTATATCACTCAAAGCTGCCTGGATCTTCTCCAGTAATTCTTGACCAGATCGTACCACTGCATCTAAGCGATCTGCAGCTTCTTGATTTTCTTGTTCTAATTGGCGAAGACTCGCTAACTAAAAATAGTATTGAAATGGAAATATGTCACAATTTAAAAAAGTTGAACTTTTTGAATCTTCAAGTAGTAAAGTTAATATAAAGCAATCATATCTGTGCTTAATTACCTACCTGTAATTCTGTAGAATTTTCTTCGCTGGGTAATGATTCTATAAGGGTGTCAATATCCTTCGCACATCTTGCAATCAAGGTGGTAAAGAGTTGAACATAGTCTTCCTGGAGGAATTACTTAATAGATTTGTTTTTTTATTCACAAGCAATTGCAATATAAAAAGTGCCTGGGGAAGCCAAGGCAAAGAACAATTTTTAAGATATAAACAACTGAGATTATGTAAAACTTTTAAGTGGGAAAGTATGGGATACAAGTAGGTACCAAAATAAATAGAGAGTCAACTGGGGAAGTCTATGGTCCCCACTAACCTGGGTTTGTTGTTGGGGCGTCTGTGAACCACTCCTATCGAAATTTGGGAATTTACTAGGTGGAGCAAACTGCTGCAGAATTCCTATGCTGTTGCAGAAGTGTTCTGCTTGCTAAAAATCAAAACTATTTTTTGCCTTTTGCAGCACAACTTGGGAATGTGACACAATGTCTTGTAGTCTCCAAAAGCAAAGATACAAAGAGTCATTTCTTACCTGATTTATACAATCTTGTAGTTGTGTTAATCGATCTGCCATTGTATTTATATTGGCCTAGGAAATTTAATAGAAAAAATGCACTTAACACAAGGCACGAAGCTCTAACACAGATCGAAAGACCGCTGTGAATTCTGAACCAACATGAAACAAAATAATACTTAAAATGTAAATATACAAATTAAGTGTGTCACTGTCAATAAAAACACATTGACACTCAATTAAACTTACAAGTTAACCTCAATCTCTCATAACATCGGGGGTACTCTGAAAAAAACAACCGCTGGAAGGACATTTTGACCTTAAATTAGAAGTTTAAAACCATAAATAATCAATTTCAATTCAGTCACCCCCTATGCCATTAAAATACTTCGCTTCTAAAAATAAATTCATCAAATAAACCACAAAATACCCCCATAGTGCAATGAAAGTTTGGAATTAACTTCCGATGACATAACCTCATTATTCTTCTTAATAGCAATTTTTTTTCTATTATAATTTAAAAATTTTTAAAATTGTTTTTCTCAATTTCACCTCAAAGTAACAAGAAAGGTATATTTTCGATAAACAAGTAAAAACACCATTATATTACAATGTGGCCTGTAATATTTGCAGTGCTAAAAAGGTACTCCCCATATGTAACCCTGCCCTTTGCAGGGCTTGTGGGATTCATTGGATATAATTTAGAAAATATCTTGTCAGACAAATACACTCCTTACAACAGTAAGTAAATTCCAACTCTTTTCTTAATTTACTTCTTAATGCTGCACTAAGCTCATATTCCTTATAAGTTTTAGTCACAAATTTTAACTTTAAAGAGAAATAAAACTAGTATTTTTTCTTATACCTAGTGTGACAAGTTGACACTATTTCACTGTTCAATTTTTAGAATCAATAGAAGAACAACGCAAAGAGCGATTATTGGATGAAGAGAAACTAAAGAATGCTGAAAATATTGATAAACTGAAGTACAAGGCTAATGTTTTAGGGCAGAATTTATCCCCCTCTTTATCCAGTTAATTCTTAATTTATACTAGTAAACCAGGTTTTGTGATGTTATAATACTTGAGAGATGTCAACTAGTTATTAATTTATTTTGTAAAAGTAAATGTGAGTTAAAAAGTCAATGTTATTCTTAGTCAGTTTTAATGGGGTGTAGTTGGCAAATTCGTCGCTGCACTAACCCTTATTGGTATGTGAAGAGGTATTTAAACGAAACTGAAAATAAATCCAAGAATTCAAAATGTTAATACCAAATTTAACGTAATAAATTTGTTATTTAGCAGCGCTCGGCGCAACACTCCACTGGCCCGTGGCACCTCCGCCGCTTAGTTGACAAACGAATAACAGAAATTTTTGTCGCTCGACACACAATTTCAGAAATCCGAACGTATACGAAACAATTTTTCCAGTATTCTCAAATACGAATTTGAAAAGTGTGTTTTTCATCTGTTCAGCCAGACAGTCTTGCATGAATAGTCGTTAAGTTTCTATGAAATTAACTTTTAACTCCGTATAAACTTTTCGGAAGTTTTTTCACCCGAAACTTTAAATTTTCGAAACCTAAATGAGAAAATCTAGTTATGCTATTAATACTAACATTTTAAACATAATTGTTTTGTATCCAAAGCTTTTTTCGCAAAAAGTGTCGCACTCACGTAACACATTTTTATAAAAGCTTATGTAGATTTGTTTAAACTGACAATAATCAAACACTAATCACTTACCACAAATTAACCTTTTGGAATGATTGAGACAAGGAATTTTTAAAGTCTTTCGCATAATTTACATCCTCGTATTTTATACGCTTCAGTTCTATTAAGTTCTATATTTTATAACAATTTTCTCGTAACTCCTATTGATGTCCACCAAAATGTCAAGAGAGGTTTTTGTCGGGAACCTTAATGAACGATAAATATTAGTCTTAGTTTCAGTTCAGAATAGCAACGAAGACCTTTACAGGTGCGTGAAGAGTTTTTCTCGAAAATAACATTTTTGGGAAATTTACAGTTTTCGGTAAATTAAGTAATTTATTGTTTTCCTCTCAAGCAGGAAGATATTTTTTAACGTACACTGCTTTGGAAAAATAGCACTCAAAAAAAAAACAAAATAACGATAAATAATGAAATTGAAAAGTTGAGCACATATGCATGTATGTGCTAAAAGTCCGGGACAAAACAAATGCTAGCAGCGTTACCATAGAGATGAAATAAGTAGTTATGTGATTTCCCGCAGAAAATATACAAAAGGAGTCGCGCAAACACCAGAAAGAACAGAAATATAAATTCCATGAAATTCGTGGTTAATGTAGAAACTACTGAGAGACAAGGGCTTGGTAAACAAAAAATACTGTTATTTAAATTTGTTTGCGGCAGACAGAACTAGTAAAATACTAGGTGGTTTAAATTTAAAATGCGATAATTCAAAAATTTTTACATATGCCTGACCTCATAAAAATGACATACGTATATCAAGAGATGTTCATTGTATAAGTAAAATATGCAAACAATAATAATCAGAGGTAAAGATACTCAATCTAGGACACTGACTACATCCCTACTATATAAAAAATAAATCGATATTAAATATATCAAAATGAAGTCTTATGTCTAGTCATTGAAATGCAACCACAGCGTTATTAAACGGTAATCTAACGGAGTCATAATGGCAGGACTGCCTGAAAGAAATCCTAAATGCTACCAAACGAGGCGAATCACGTTATCAGCATGCCATAGGCTGCACAGGTGAGTTAATTAATGTTAGATCACTCAGTGGTTGATTCGGTAAACTCAAAGCTTATTGCAAGAAAAACCCCTGACAGCTGTTTTTTTTCTTCATTCTGCTCTAAGGATCGACTCGACATAGAATAAGCATTTTCATGTTGTATCGAATTTTACAATACACTCGTCACGCACTAGAATCTGAGTGTATACCATAAGTACACGCTGGTTCGAGATATTTGCATAACGTATTAATAATTTTTTGATATGTTTCATTGGAAAAAGTGAAGATAAATGACACTATTCGTACTTGATTCCACACGCCCATTTGCATTCGTTGCTGTCAAATATCGTATTTATTCAGCCCCAAAAACAAAATTGTATTAAGAGAATGTGTAATATATAGGGTGTTTCATAACAGTTTATAAAAAGTTGAAGAGATGAATTTCTGAATGATTTTAAGAAAAAGTTCATATCAACATGGACCTGTTTTTGCTTTATGCCTGAAACACTGAGTGATAAAAAAAGTTTCACTTCATCTTTTTCCCCAATAATAAATCAATTCCGGTATTAAATATTGTAAAGAAAATTAGAGAGTGTAAAATAGGCATAGAGACATATCTTTCAAGGGGAAAACAAGATTTTTAATTTTATCAATAGCGGCCCTGTTGTTGTTCCCCTGAATATTTTAAACGAAAAATATAATACGCCCCTGGTTAAAAAAACAAAAATAATTTTTTGAATGTTACATATTTTTGCGGAAACAAGTATCTTGAATATTTTTTGTAACGTATTACGAAACATTTTGCATAAAACATTGGGCCTGAAATCGTTAATAAACAATAATAAACATAGAGATTATTAGTGGCTAAAAATCCAACATAGATTGGAGACAAGAGTGGAAACCTCTGGGAGAAAGAAAACCATCGAATTTTAACACAATCACCACACGCGATACTGGTTATACAGGGTGTCTCAAAATTTGTAATTTTTTTATTACGAGTTTGAGAATTTTTTAAAACCCCTTATATATTCGGAGCGCACAAGACTCAAGACCATTTTTATTTTCAACTTATTTTCAAATTAATTCGACAATTTTGTATTTATAATCACATTTTGGTCTTCTTTTTCAGTCCACATTTGTCTGATGAAGATAACAAAAAAGTATTCGGAAAATGCAATCACATAAACGGACATGGTCACAATTATATTAGTAAGTTTTGAACCATTTAACAAGATATTTTTGTTCTTAGTATAATTTGGCACTTGCAGTAAAGGTGACCCTATTTGGGGAGATAGACTACAAAACTGGCATGCTAATGAATCTCACTGATCTGAAGAATTATATGGACCACGCTATAATGAAGCCCATGGATCACAAGAACATCGACAAGGATATTGAGTACTTTATGGACAAACCAAGCACCACTGAGAATGTTGCTGTTTATTGCTGGAAGCGTATGAAGGAAGTTATGGAGCATCCTGAATGGTTGCATGAAGTTGAGATCTATGAGACTGAGAATAATGTTGTTCGATATCGAGGAGATTAGCGCACTTTGCGGAATGGTGAGACAGGAACCAGAATATTTTATTTGAAACTAAGGAGTAACCATAATACTCCATATATCATATACATCATAGTCTTATTGAATTATATAATAATATAGTACGAGTTATACAACTATATACAAAAAGTTATACAATTTAAATTTATAAGGCACTTTAGGTATGGAATCTGAATCATTAAACGAGTTTTTTTATGTCGGCCATTTCGATTTAAAAATCAGCCATTTTTGAACTTTGGTTTTTTCGTCCCGAAAATATTCCGTTCCTTCATTAATTAATATAGCACTTACACCCGGAACAGATCTATTTTTGAACAAATTCCTGATTACATGACAAAGGGTGTTCGTCATTACGTCACTGTCAAATTTTGGACAGACGGACGAAAATGGAGAGTGGAAGATATTTTTTTCATTTTTTCGATGGAAACATTTTGATAAATTACAAAATTCCGATCAACACTCCATTTTAGCCGAAAATAAAGGATCTCGCTTTATTTCTCTTGAAAATGGCCAGTGCTAAAATAATAGAGCTTAACGAAAGCAACACATGTAAAATGTAAGTAAAATCCAAACGCTTTTTGGGTGTCAGTAGGCATTTACAATTTACCGATTTTGTCTTCATTTACCTCTAAATTTCATTGAATGAATAATGAAGACTGAAGATAAGTTTCCTGGAAAATCAATAAGAGATTGGATATTTAGTGCCGTGCCCCAAGATACCTAATTAATAAATATAATTCCATTCACCAAATCCCAACATAATTTACTACCACAAGGTAATTGGTTAATATATAGGGTTTCCCGGAATGTGTGGACGATCTCTTAAATTCACATAGAATACTTGAAAATAACAAGGCAAGTTCTTATAGATTTTTGTCCCACAGGCTCCCCTTACAGAGATAATGCAACCCAAAACTGGGCTGAAGATAACTTATATCATATAAAGTCCTGTCCAGTAACAATTTCTTGATCCTAAGGCAGCCATTCTCTAGGCAACTATAAATCAACCAAATCTGTTTATTATAAAAACCTAATTTATCACCACAGCGCAGTTAATAAAAAAATTCTATAGATGTGACAATGCCCTGGCAAGATATTCCTGCCCAAAATGCAACATAATCTATTGCTCCCTAACCTGCTACCAAGCAGTGGCACACCAGGAATGTTCAGAAAACTTCTACAAGGAAAATGTCATGAGTGAACTGAAATTAGACACCAACGATCCTCAATCAAAATCGAAAATGCTAGAAATTTTACAGAGGGCCCATGAGAGCAATAAACTGCCATCCTTTAAAGTTTCCAATGCAAGTAATGAGGACTCTGATAGGTTCTATTGCTGTTTTTGTATTTATTAAATGTGTTAACTTATCTAATTTTCAGTGAAGTGGACTTAGATGATATTGAATTAAATGGATTAGGGCCATTCTCTCAGTTTGTAGATATTGAAGATTTGGAGGAGGACCTGGACTCAGATGATGACATTGATTATGTGGATATTTCTGAAAGATTGGCTGGTGAAGACAATTTATAATGGAAAGTTGAAAAATTTTTGTTTTTAATGTGGTTTCATAGGTGTAAATCTTGATGATACTGAAATGGTTTGGGAAAACCTGACTGCTGATGAAAAGCAAGATTTTATGGCTTTCTTAAAGTAAGTTTTAGCTGAAAAAGATGAGCATTGAAATGAAATTTCTTTTAATATATAGATCAGAGGATGTCTCCAAATTAATTCCTTCCTGGCAACCCTGGTGGCTGCACAGGGAGGAAAATAAGGTTACAGAATTAAGCGAGGATGCAACTCAGACTTTCAAAAATAATTGTCCCAAATTGAGAAATATTAAAGATTTTTCCAGTATTTCGGTGGGTAAATCAATAACTGTTAAATCATAATTTCTTATTAAAAAGGTTTTAGACAAAAACCCCAGCAAATTGTGTCAAATATAATTTGATAAATTTGCTAGCGGCTTATGCGTTTACAGCGCGCTATTTCAATGGAGAGCATATGGACTTTCCTAATGAAGCTGTTGCTGCAGTAGCAACTACATCATTCGCTCTTAAAAAGGGTCAAAACTTCGAGAATTACGAGACAGCGTTGAAGAGTGTGGAACAAGCTTGTATTAATGTAAGTTTGTGTTTTGTCTTGTGTTTCTTTTAGTTTGGTTTTATTTTACAGAGCGAGTGGATTATTACTGATTCTGAAAACCTGGATTTAATGAGTGAAGATGTCGAAAAAATCTTGAACGGCCCAAATTCGGAAGAAAAGTCGTTTTATGTGCTGTGTGCTCTTACTGATTTTCAAAATTTACTGAGGGAGTGCCAAAAACCCAAGGAGCAAAACTCAGCTGGAGGTGATATTTTTTCTTTATCCGACGCCTTGGCTTTACATCGTATTTGTTTAGCTTTCAGCAAGCAATTCCCTAACGAACATTTCCCGCAGTTGCAGTACGAGACCAAAGAAAAGATAAAAAAGTATCTAAAAAAAAGCGATTACTTCCTGAGTTTCGCCAAAGATGTTCTGAAAATGTGATAAATTAAGTACCATATAAATTCATATAAGCGCTCGTTCGTTTATCCAGAAGCGCTGTTGGTTGTTTTTTAATTTTATATGATCCAAATCGCATGTAACTCGTACACAATATAAAGTCTTGTTTGTGTCTATTTGACTGAGTATTATACGAAACAGTTGAGAATAAAGAAAAACGTATTTCAGCAATGATTATTTCTTATTACAAAAGGGCCACAACGGGAGTATTTACAAGACAGTTAATTGAGAGGGGCCAAAGGTGTTAAAAATTACTTTTACGATTATGTACTTCGGCAATGGGCTCATCAATCCCCCCTATGTGGAGTTACAGTAGTCCAATTAACTCTATGTTGCTGACAAGTATGAAAATATCATTCTACCTTCATATTCGTCGCACATACATATGTGGCAACGTGCTTTTTCCATCTTGCAATCGCGTGCAATAAAGTCATTTTATCGACTATTCATAAGGAAACTATATAAAAATTGATCATGCTTATTATAAAAATAATAATTATTATGATGCAACAGCTGTCTCAAAGTTGCGTTAACCTTCATTACAAAAATGTAAATATAGGCAGAGAGCATTATTAGAAAGATATATTTAGCATTCTATAAACATGAGCAAGCATCTACTTTATCGATTTAAATCAAGTCGGTCAGGCCGCAGCCATACCTTCCTCACTTATTTCACGTAGATCCCTACTTTAATCATTCATTGTACTCGTGTAAACATCGAATAGGTACTATTATTTGATATGTGTATTGTAACCGTTGAATGCGCAGAGATATTACATATTAAGACCGATAGCAGCAATCTTTATTGCCCTTGGAATTAAATTATTCCAATCAAGTTGTGTAAATATACAAAAAGGTTCTGATAGTGTTAAGATTCTACATTAAATACCCAACTAAACAAAATAACTGTGCAACAAGAAGTAGGTAAGTAAGAAAATTACTGCAATAAATTAACTTCTTTTGTTTTGGTGGTCTAGAAATGTCTGATATAGAAGAATTTGATGGCCTGGAAAAAATTCTGGAGAGCAATTTAAAAGGAAAGGATTACGAACATGTCAGACAGCTTCTATATGGCCGGCCTGTGGTGTAAGTACTCGATTTTCCACGCTACATAATCTTAAAGGAAGCCTCCACAGAAATTTGAGCATTCCTCAATCCGCAAAAGGCCTGAGTTTTGAGCTCAAGGCCTACGGTATTCCTTGTCCAGAAGAACAACTGCGTAGCCCAAAAATCGTCAGAGTGGGTTTATTTCAAGTAAGACTTATTAAATATCGCCAAGTTCAAGAACCTCAAAGTCAGTTAATCTGTTAGCATCAAATACCACTACCTGCTACATCGAAAATACAAAACATGAAGGAAGCAATGTTCAAGATGGCCAAAGAAGTCATTCACACTGCAGCCCAAATGGATGTAAACGTGTTTTGCTTTCAAGAAGCTTGGAGTATGTGTCATCTCTTTAAAAAAGGTTGCGAATTAATGTATTCATTGGTTGATCACAGATATGCCCTTTGCGTTCTGTACCAGGGAAAAGTATCCTTGGTGTGAGTACGCGGAATCTGCCCAATATGGGCCAACCACAAAATTTCTGCAAGAAGTACGTCGGCTCTTCGAGTAACGCCCAATGTAAAATTAACGAATTTTCAGCTGGCCAAGCAGCACAATATAGTATTAATTTCGCCAATATTAGAGAGAGACGAGACTCATTGCGACACAATTTGGAATGCAGCGGTGGTAATAGACAACCATGGACAGTATTTAGGGAGACACAGAAAAAACCATATTCCAAGAGTCGGAGACTTTAATGAGTCCACGTATTATTTTGAGGGAAACACTGGACATCCAGTTTTTGAGGTGATGAATGTGACTGTACACACAGCAAATAAACTAATAAAACGGTATTTTAGACTGAATTTGGTAAAATTGCAATAAACATTTGTTTTGGAAGACATCATCCTCTGAACTGGTTGGCGTTCGGAATTAACGGAGCGGAAATCGTCTTCAACCCTTCAGCTACTGTAGATCAACTTAATTTGCTTTATTATTCTCCTTTACAAGTACTCAAAACTTTAGGTGGGCAGCTTAAGTGAACCCTTATGGGGTATTGAGGCTCGAAACGCAGCTATAGCTAACGGATATTTCACTTGCGCTATTAACAGAGTAGGCACAGAGGTATTTGAGAATGAGTTTACTTCAGGTAATGGGAAACCTGCCCATAGAGACTTTGGGCATTTTTATGGGTCTAGCTACTTGGCGGCGCCTGATGGATCTAGAACCCCGGTAAATCAAAAATACTTGTTTAAAGGCTTATAAAGAACCGTCTTAATATGCTCACTTGTTTTAGGGGCTGTCGAGAACGAAGAATGGCCTCTTGGTTGCTGAAATTGACTTGAATATGTGCCGGCAAGTGAGAGATCATTGGGGATATCAGGTATATTTTACATGTTATCAACTTAAACCCGATTTACGTTGTTTTAGATGACCCAGAGATTAGACTTGTACTCGAAATTCTTGCCAACAGTACTGGAGTCTGATTTTAAGCCTCAAATAGTGAAAAAACAATGATGATAATTTTTAAACAATTTTCAGGAATTTAAATGTGATAAAAGCCCTAGTTGTTTTACTTACTTATTGTATTTCTTACTAATTTCAAGTGCCGCTCGGTACAACTGAGCATTGACAATTCTTAACTTCATATTCTCTTCCGATAATTTTTTCCTAGTTAGTTCCTTTTGCACCCCTTTTTCATCATCAGAAAAATCTATGTCTTCAGTTTGAACTTTTGAAATAACAAAATCCTTAGAATCATGGTCTATGCTCCTCTTTAAGAGCTTGATTACCACTTGGGGATTTAAAGTCTGCACATAAAAATTCGCATAGTTCTGGACAAATTTTACATTACTAATCGCGGCTATATGCTCGAACTTCTGCAGAATTTGTTTGCTCTTCATTTCCCAGGTATAAACAAAATGGTCCTCCGCTGCTGTGGCCAAAATGCTGTTATTGAAATTCAGCGCCAATGCCACGATCTTGCCTTTATGCCCAATAAAATCTTTAGTAGGAGGAGTTTCCACAAAATGGTTTAAAGTTCTAGGAGGGCTCTTCAAGTAAAACTGCTTTACCAAACCAGATATTGTTCCTATATAAAGATTCCAACATGGGGAATCAAATAATATGGAAGTAAGCTGTTCCTTGAAAACTAAAGACAGCAATAGGTCACCTGTTGACAGGGTGTATAAGCGTGCAGTGTGATCGGCTGAGCATGTGGCAATCCTTGAACTGCGCCCAAAGCAGCCTGTGAATGAAAAGGGGCACTTCTTGGGAAACAATCAGAAAATGTGAAGTTTTAAAGAGAGCAAGCCAAAAATATGAATTAAATTTTAGCTCACCTAAATGGATATCTCTAATTGGCATGCTATGATCATTTCTAGTATATACAGGCTCAACTTGCCCTATGCTGCTTTGAGCTAACAGGCTATGATGAATGGCTATTAGGTTGGCAAGAAAATATACCACCAAAATCCCATCTTCACCCCCAACTACAACATATTCCCCATCACTTGAGAATTTTATGCAGGTTATGGGTTGAAAGTGCCTCTCCTGAACTGAAAGCAGTTTGCCCGAAGACAGCTGCCAAATATACAATTTTGTTGATATCGCTACTGCAAGATACCTGTTTTGGGGACAAACGGCTAGGCAGATTATTGGCCCAGGCATGATGAGTCTAGAATATTTATGTATTATTTTATGTTAAGTCTTTAAATATAGGTACCTTATATTTTTGTCAATTTCTTGACTGTTCAGGGGCCATGCATGCAGCAATGGTTTATTGGTTTCGGCAGTTAAAATGTAGTCTTCTCCAACAACTGATAGACACTTATTGGGTACAGTACCTCCATTTTTGTAGAGCTTTAAGACGTTTTTTGTATTGTAATCCCATAATGAGACAGAAAATTGTTGGGAAGATTGGGAGGTGGTTAATAGAAGTTCTTGATTTTCCATTTTGAGTTTTGCCCGTTTCACAATTGGACACTAGTTTGAAGTTTAATGGTTTTTATCACGTTTAAAGAGAAATATATAGGATTAACGTCATGAAAACGTGCTTTACAAGAAATCCCCCTGTTCTCGCTCGTATTTTTAGATTTAAAATTTAAGACTATATATAGATAAAAGAACGGTCACATAAACCTGGCTGAACGTTGCTATGGTGATGCAAGGCCACCGCGACAAACAACAAAAAACAACAGCTAGTTGGAAAGGCAAAACATTGAGGTTAGTTAACTGTGGTGTCTTGTATGTACAATTCAATTTATTAGAAATACCCCACTTTTGTAGTCTTGTAGGCTGTTTACTACATACTAAAGAAGAAAAAAACATTTTTTTTCCGACTACTTGCTCTTTTCCTAGCAGATAACGTAATTTGAACCCTGTCTATTGGACGCTGAAATACTTTGTGATGGCTTTAAAATGGGGGACCTCTGAGTGAAAGCTACTAAGAGAATGGACGTACTTGTTTTAGACATTTCAAAATTGGTAACTTCTTATTAATTATAAAGCGTAATATATTCCTTAGTTGCCGTCTATTTTAGATTAGAGCTAAACATATTGCTTTTAAAAAAGATCATACAAAAGACTTCGATATTAGCATGAAAGAGAGATTTCACCAAGACAACTTCAAGTTCAACATAGAACTTTAGGAATACTGAGTGAGTCAGTTTAAACTGATGTAAAACAGCAATATTTATCTTGAATACCTACCTCATGTTTATAATATGCACTTTAAATTTTCAAGGAAATTATTCAGTGGAAATATTTCAAAACCGTTAAAGATATGAATTTTTTTGTAGAATGCTTTTTTGTAAATCAGTAAATCAAAAACTTTGAGATTTATTCCCAGCATAGAATGAAAATGTGCAACTTTTTTATCAGGCAAATTTATCTAAATTGTTGTATTTTGTACACTGCAGTACTCAATACTAAATTGTATCATTGCCTTTGAGATAGCCTATTGAAAATTTTTTGTGAATATGCGAAATTTGGGAGAACCTCAAAACGAATATTAAAACCTAAATACCACTTTCAGATTTATCTAAATTGTTACTCTATAACGAATCTACTTCACTTTTCTATTACGTTGTTCTCGTACTGCCAAAACTTACCTGTAAACTACAAAAAAAGCACAATCAGAATCTCCCCTTTTAACTTAAACTGCAAATGCATCTTACCCCGATTTTGTACTCCCATCGCCCCATCCGAATGTGGCTCCATCCAACGCCGTCTTTTTAATAACGTTATCGTCATTAACGAAGTAAAACTCACCTGTAAATCCCAAAAATACAACAATTCGGATCTCTCCTTTGAAATTAAATTACAAACTCAACTTACCCAAATGTTTAATTCATATTGCCCCATCTTGTGACTCCTCCGAACACTAACAGAATAAGTACTAGAAGTTATACTTTCACCACAAAAGGAGAAAATTGTTTTTAGCGGCACTGATTTGCATTCTCTAAATGGCAGCTACATGACACCCAGTTTAACTCACTAAATGTCAGCGACGCGAGACGCACTAAATTTTCACTACATTAGTAATGCATCTCACGAGTTTTTATAACACGGGAACAGCCGATTATCCCAATCATGAGTTTATTCTGACTAAGATACAACTTGTTTGCAATCACACTAATTTTCGACGGAATCATTTAAGTGATATCCCTACAAATAACACAAAAAATTTTACAACTCGCCTTCGGCAAAGGTACTACTCATAGGTTGTACGATAAAGGACGATCAGTACGCGACGCAAAATTATATATTATTCCTGTTAGAGAAATGGAAAGTTAATTTGGTAAATGATCATTTCATTTTATCCTTTTATTGGGTATCCGTGCCTTGGGCACCCTATGGCGTTCAAAGTAGCGTTGGTAGAATTTGTATCCCACTTTTCGGTTTCACATCACCATTATCGACTTTACTTTCTTAAATATGAACATAGATTTATTAATCACATCTGAGATATGTATATCTGACAATGGCTATTTTAGCTACAAGAAAAAAACGCAATTAAAAGTTTATCTATTTCGATATTATTCCGTTTTGAGTTATGTGGGAGGACCTGTATTTGTATCTCTTAAAACTTATATTTAATATCAAATTCTGCGCTACTCATTATATTACCTTTATCTATAAGAGCAAAAAAAGCTCATATATGTATATACATATATATATATATATACAGGGTGGTCCACTTTTTTGTAGCAGGATTTTAACAGTCGATAGACAAACTTATTTTAAGAAGAAAAGTTCATATCAACATAGGCTCATAAATGCTTCGTCTTAAAAATACCGGGCGTTGAAAATTAAAAAAATATTCGATTATTTTTTTATAACACTCTAACCTTTAGAGATATTTAAACAAAATTTGGTGTACAGCATCACATTGTATAGTGCCATATTCAGTAAAAATATTACGGCCCACGAGCAACTAGTCTCGGAGTTGTAGGATTTTACTATCATAAAATTCAATAAATTACTAATACGGTCCTGTCTAAAGTCAAATTTCAATTTTTTTCTTAAATGAGTAATTCATTTTCTACAAAAAATGTCTCTTGACATTTTTTCATATCTGGCTCTGTTGCGTAACAAATTTATATTCTTTTATTAGATAGTTTCTATGAAAATGAGTAAGATAATAATTTTTTGCAGTTCTTAAATACAGAAATGCATAATATGTTGGAGGAAATTCCGCTGAATTTGAGATTAATGGGTTGGTTCCAACTTGACGGTTGCCCAGCTCATTTTCATAGAAATGTAAGGAACTGGTTGAACCATAATTTTCCGGGAAGATGGATTGGACGAATGGGGCCTGTCGCTTGGCCTCCACGTTCCCCCGACCTAACCCCGTTGGACTTTTTTGAATGGGGATTTTTAAAAGAACAAGTGTATGCAACTCCTGTGACAACAAGGAAAGAACTTATTGGCCGCATTAGAGATGCGTGCATTGAATTGAGAAATCATAATTTAATTGGGGTTCTCCGATCTATTAGACGTCGATGTGAATTATGTGTGCAACAAAACGGTTCATATTTTGAACACATACTTTAAAATAAGTGAATTTTTGTAGCTCTTTTTAAAAAATTGTTTTTATTTAAATAATGTTTTTAATTAAAATTATGTTTTATCTAATGAAAGAATACAAATTTGTTACGCAACAGAGCCAGATACGAAAAAATGTCAAGAGACATTTTTTGTAGAGAATGAATTACTTATTTAAGAAAAAAATTGAAATTTGACTTTAGACAGGACCGTATTAGTAATTTATTGAATTTTATGATAGTAAAATCCTACAACTCCGAGACTAGTTGCTCGTGGGCCGTAATATTTTTACTGAATATGGCACTATACAATGTGATGCTGTACACCAAATTTTGTTTAAATATCTCTAAAGGTTAGAGTGTTATAAAAAAATAATCGAATATTTTTTTAATTTTCAACGCCCGGTATTTTTAAGACGAAGCATTTATGAGCCTATGTTGATATGAACTTTTCTTCTTAAAATAAGTTTGTCTATCGACTGTTAAAATCCTGCTACAAAAAAGTGGACCACCCTGTATATATAACGAAAATAACGACGTTAGGGGAACTTCAAAAAATATTTAAAAAGACTTCTTAAATAAATGCCTACGGGGTTGTAGAAATTACATACTTCTCATCGTTTATGTAACTTTAATAACGTACGGTTAAAACAAGAATAAATAAATACATTTACTATACAAATAAAACTTCCCAATACGCATGTAATATTGCACTCCAGACTTTGCTAAAACCCACTCTTCTGACGCTAAAACTTTTTTAAATTTCTTATATCAAGCTACAGTCTGCCCCAAAATCATGAAATAGTGAAAAACGTATATCAAACTAAATCTTTAATATTTTCCTTAAAATAAATATCAATATTTAAAGTTTGGCCACGATGGGTTGGCCAGCCCGAAAGCCTGACTTCAATCCCATAAAATATTCGCGGATTAAACTACGCAAAAAATAAGGATTTAGACTGCCTTTCGAAAACGTTGGCTGAGTGAAAATCTCTCTGTAAATGATGCGGGTAGAAATGATCACGGAAACCTGATATTGATTATTATACCAGACCCATGCTCTTGGATTACAAATACTGAAGGCGGAAGCGCGCTTTTTAATCGTTTTATTAACATTTTTAGTGCTCGTTCTTTGATATTAAATTTGATGTACGTTTTTGATTATTCCCTCATTATGGAATCGAGTGTATAAGTTTATTCTTCTAAACGATTCATTTTATCGGTTAGGTCATATATTGTAACGTTCAATTTGTATTGTTCATTCGCATTAACGCTCGCGGTCAGGTTACAGTCAAGACCAAACCGATAATATAACTCGTTCGATTACTTAAATAACATGATAAATATACAGTGCATTTCTTTAAAGACACATACCTAATTAAAGTAAAAGGATTGCTTACTATTACTTACTTGATGGGAAATATTGCGCCCTAAGAGACACTGTATAAAGCATTGCATAAAATAATATTAACATTAATAGTGCTAAGATGAAGGTCTTAGAATGGAACAGCTTGACCAAGACCTCTATAACATGAAACTTTTTTCAACATTTTTTTAAATTTATTGGTAATACTGGAGATTCAAATCTTTTAAGTTTCACTGCATCTACTTCTAGCAGTCAACAACCTTTGCAACGATTTATGTGTATCCTTTTTTCATTAATTATTAATCAATTATCGTTGACTATCAAAGTTTGCATTGGAAAAGCTGAACATTTATACATAAACTTCTGATTAAGACCAACAGGTAAAAAGTAAATACATATACAGTTAATGTCCAAATAACCATTAAATATATAAATAATACTTTTCTTAGGAAACCAGTTTCCTTGAAAACAAGAAAGTAGTATGATACAAAAATACTTATTATATGCAACAGTACTTATAAAATATTCCTTTCATGATGATGTGTAGTCAGCATAAGAAGTATGACAATTGTTACTACTCAGAAAATTTCCGCATTTCCTACTCCAAACCTAAAAATTACTAATTTCGCCAAATGTCTTTTTTGAAAAATTCGTCCAATTCCTTATTATTTGCTATTGAAAGGCTTTAGTTCAATAAACCACCACTCAGGGTGAGCGAGTGTTACGCGTTTAAAATTCGGAAAATAAGCTCTAAAACTATAGAATTGTCGCCCAGATTGTTGGAGGATATCCGATGCAATACCTGAATCAGTTCATTATCTAAACTCAGCATGTAAATCGGGGCCAACTTAAGGCCACCACTCCCAGCTAAATACGAAACCTGGAA
This sequence comes from Euwallacea fornicatus, assembly GCF_040115645.1. Classification (NCBI taxonomy): domain Eukaryota; kingdom Metazoa; phylum Arthropoda; class Insecta; order Coleoptera; family Curculionidae; genus Euwallacea; species Euwallacea fornicatus. The sequence goes on from NC_089558.1 coordinate 2,991,009, forward strand.
AATAATTATAGGAGAAAAAGAATTTTCGACAAATTTCGGCTTTTTAGTTTACCTGATCCACATGTAGCGTTGCCCTGATTCCCACCTTTTGACAATTATTGGATATTAAAAGGTCTAGATACTTGACGAGCGCGGTGCAGCACGCCTTGGCTATACTTTCTGAAACTTTGGAAATGTCTACTGGATCCTGGTTCCTAGGGTTGTCTTCTACGTTCTAAAAGAAGAATTAATTGTATGCACGATAATGCACAAGTGTTAAATAAAATAGCTTACTTGTAAAATGAAAACTTCTGTCCATCTGACAAGGGTCATCCCGCCGTTGGACAGATAATCTTGTCCGTTATGAACCCTTATAGATGGAACACCTCTCAGGTCTTTTAGGTCGATAGGCGATTTCACCCTTTAAATGATATATAAATATGAGACAGAAACTCAGAAAATCTCCGAGGTAAACCTAGTCAATAGTCCATATGGTGCATGTCTCTATTCTTTGAACCGTTGTGTATGTTGAGTTGCCTACCATAACATCCTTGTTATGATACATTTTGTATCTTTGCCTATCACGTTGTTGTGGAAAATTTACTTATTTTTGCAATGCCATTGTAAATATAAATAGTAAAATATCGACTAAAGCATTATATTCTTGACCTTATCTTCTATAGTCCTATTTACTCCAATATTGGCTAGGTTTACATGGTTCAAAATTATTCTTACGAGCAGATACTATCAATTTTACATTTAACTTACCCGGAGTTGAAGTCACAGTCATTTTCTCCCCAAACAATACTAACACTCTCATCTGAGTCCGCATTAATACACCCACAGGCAATAGTGTGATTCTTCATATTACGCAAATCATCTCGAATTTTATCCATATGTTCAGACGGTATTTGAATCATCAGCCCATCTTCCACAATGTTGGATTTCGCAGTTAAACCGCTGCTAGACTTCAAAGACCCGTTGAAAACAATGAAACTGGCCCCAGTTACTAAAAAAAGATCTTTTTTAGATATTTAAGACAGGAATATAGGAATATTTCTTACTTTTCCTGGGTTTATTGTGGATGTTTATAGCGTGAGTGGTGTAACAGTTCTCATGGCCTTGCGTATCTTGAATACACACCAAATGCGAATCGGCCTCTCGGCTGAAATTACCCGCAAACGCCAGAATATGATCGCTCGAATTGCTAATTGACTTCATTATCTGTAATTAATCATTAATATTAAAGTCCTTAGAGTAGTCGGCAATACCAACCATATCGTAACGATTCCTAGGTATGGTTATCGTAGTTTTCTTGTCCTCCATGTGGATTATTAAGCCTCGTATTTGAGGTAAAGAGTAGGTGAAATTCCTAAAGTCCTTTTAGGACAAAAACTCAATTATTGTTAAAATTAGTTTCGAATGTTTTTTAAACCTTACAGCGAGAAGATTGATTATAGTATGTCCGATTTCAACGTAAACACTATCCCTATGCCTACTGGAAATTAACGGGCTTGGATAATATCGGTACTCCGCTCCTAATCGCAAAATCAGCCTTAAAGGGAAGAGTTTAGCCCAGGGGGTTTCCCACCTGAAATATTACTTTACCAAAAGTTTTTTTTCGAGTCAAAAGTACCTATGTATTAGAATTCCTATCAAATAGGGTTCCTGAGGGATGATCACGTTCTCTAAACACTGGAATGTGGGTTTGATATATACGAAACCTGCGTGGTTTTTGGAGTCCAGAAAATTTGCAGTGTTATGCAGGGAAATGCCCAGCTCTTTGATTGATGTACCTATGGAACTGTATTTAAGATACTATATCGTTTTTTAGCAAAAACCATTTTTACCCTTAACAGCTTCAAGATAGATGTTATATACGTGGAAAAATACGTCTTTTGGCACATAACTCTCCTCGTCAATATACTCTATGAGGTAAACCACTTCGTCGCAGCCCACATTGATAAGTCCTTCTGACGAAAAGCACCAGGCATGTTTGTTTATGCAACAGCTCACTAAAGGAGGAAAAAAAAACTAAATATGCAGTTGAACAATATAAGAACAAACTTACTGTTGACGATTTTAACATGCACGAGTAAGTTTTGATTTAGTGCAAATGCCAATGACTCGTTTTTCAACATTTCTACCACTCCCGGTGAATTGGAGCATTCAGAATATACCATATCTGAAGAAACTTATTATCATAACTATATTTAACGCTGAGATCTGAGGAATACTACCTGTCCTATTCAAGGCCACAGTGGGTGGCAAACTAGTTTCACTCTTTGGTATAAAAGAGCCGGTACTTTCCTCGATTTTCGGCATATTTTTGGTGATTTTTGGAGCTACCACTACAGGCTGTACAGACTCAGTTTCCTTAGTTGCTTCTTTGGGTCTTACCGGAGATCTGTTGGTCTTTGCTTCGGGGTTATAGTTAAAATCTTGGTCCAAATTCGTCAAGTCACTTCCAGGTGCTATACCGTCACAGAACATCACAGATTTATTAGATTTCTTACTAGAACCTGTTTTAAAATATAAGTTAAATAGTGATTATTATATCTGTCAATAATCCTCCTACCTTTTCTTTTTAACACCCCAACTGGGACCATCACTGATGGCAATGATGTTCCAGTTTGTCCCGCCTGTTGTAACGGTGATACAGTGGAACAATATTCCAGAGGATTATTCGGATTTGGCCTGAAAGCTGGGGAATTACCGGAATCTGAAGACAGATTGTCCGAGCCAGCGTTGTCTGCACTATTTCTAAAATAGAGGAACAAGTGTGCCTTAATCCACACAGAAAAGGGAAAGAAGTGAATCTCAATATCAGTCATACTTGCTCAAGATCGTGTAGCATTTATTGCAAACTCTGGCTTCCGAGTCCAAGTATTCCAGCCTACACCGGAGATTACAGCACTTTGAACATAGAACCTAGAAAAATATCAACGTTTACGCCGGGCAATTACTTAAAGCAGGTACTCGATTTTATAACATCATATGGGTTTGAGAGTAAAGTATTTAGCGACGATACTCTCGCAAGTTATACATAGACCCACAGAATCCTCTACTTTACAGTATGTATGTAGAAATGTATTTTCACGTGACTTTTTATAGAACATCTTACCAAACCACAAGCTCTACAATGATGTCGTCTCTTTATTACGGTAAATTTCATATCACAGTGCAGACAGGCCGCAGCATCAGCGTCGGGTATCCACAAGGGCGCTTGTTTTCCCAACCAAGATTTGTCTAAAATTATTGATTTCCAAGGGAAAATGTTGAATGTTAGTCTAGAAATGAGAGGATATTATATACCTAAAAATGTTTCAGTTGTTTGCCCAGAATCTTCGCTAGCTCGAGATTCATTTATAATCTCTATTGAACTCGCCTCTTGGGAATTTTCCAGACTTGCAGCTTGTGTTACTGTTTGTTCGTTTATTTCGTCACTATCAATAGACCCTGCGGGGAAATGTAAAACAACAATTATTTCCATATAGTTGCAATAACAAGTAAAATTTAAGATATACTTACACACATATACTCACCTTGTATAGGACTGTCCCTCTTTTCTAAGGTACATCCAATATTCTCTGATTTAGGTTTAAAATTATGTCCTAAATTGGTATTTTTTAGTCCCACACTTTTGCTTGTGAATTTGTCCTCATTATTAGGCAACTCTTCAATTGATACAGTACTGGCAGTGCTGGTGCTACCGGTGCTGCAGTCAGAAAAAGTTGGACTGGCGGAACTAGTGTAGTCAGACTCAATGTTGTGTGTTGTTTTGGGGTCAATTGATTTGTTAATGTATACGTTGTTGTATGGTGTTGAACCTGGACTGCCTAGAATACAGTGAGACTCAGTATGCCTTCGTGGATGATATAAGTGAAGTAAATATACAAGGAAAATTGCTAATCATGAAAGATTCTAATAATATAAGACACATTTGGTCTAATAACTGACTACCATTTTTCAAAATCAAAAATATTTAATAGATCCTTAATAAAAATATCTAAAACAATATTACACAATGTTGCATGTTCCATTCCTATGATAAGCTTGTTTCATACCAATCAAGTTGATTTTTCTTCCTCCAGTCTGATCACTCAGCTGGTTGTTCAAAGACAAATCCTGAGGCCTGCTCAAGGACTCTTCAGGTTGATCATGTTGCAAGAATGATTCTTCCCTTCTGGAAGTTTCCTCCTTAATTGTGGAGCAAATTTCTACAGTCTCATTTTCAGGTGGAACTGAAAACGACTGCTGAGCCTTTTGCTGCGGCAGTACTTCCAAACACTTAAGGATTTGAGGCGCGGATGACGACGTTTCTTCTGCCAACGCAACTTCGACTACATATTTTTTTGTTCACTATAGGCAAATCAATTTTTTATAGAACTTACCTTCAGACATATGTATTTTCTCATTATCTGTATCTTCAATATCTTTGTGAGCTACCTTTTCACTCACTTCCTTATCATTTATTTCACACCTTTCTACGCTAATGGGCTCTTCGATCGGTTTTAAAACATTTTCCTCTTCAAGTTCCAGCTCTTCCAGCATCTTGTTCAACTGATTCTCATCAATATCTATGTCAGCAGAAAACCTAATTGCTTTCTGCAGAGAGACTTCAACAGCTTGAGGCTCTATTTGATTTAATTCACTTGCTTTTGTAGTGACTTTGTTGTTCTCAATTGGAACCTTATTATTTGTAGTGAGTTGTTTATTTGAAATAAAGTTCTTGTCTTGGTCTGGTAATGTTGCTTCCAGTGTGGGCTCTGTCAATTCTACCTCTTGCACTTTTTGGTCAAGCTTTTCTTCCTGAATCTGTGGAACATTAAAACAGTAGGCTAAATGAATGAATTTAATTTGCCTTGATGTAGAAAATACAGTTATACCTGAATTAGAAAATGATGAAACAAGTAAAATTCATAATCTTGAACAAGCTTTAACTGGCCCATGTAAATATTAAATCCCAATGATAAATTTTCAAAGCAACTTACCACATCATAATTATCTATTTCTATTACTTTCTCCTCACATTTTTCCTCTTCAGCCTCCCTTTTTTGTTCTGTAAGTACTGCAGATTCATCAAAATCTTTGGGTACCACTTCTGATATATTGTGTGTTTCAGTAACTAAATTTTCTTTAGTACTGTGTTCCTGATAATCTGAAATATCTACTAAAACTCCTTCTTTATCTATATTAACTTCTTCTGCAAGCTCCACATGCTTATCACAATTCTCTTCTGCCTCTGCATATTTTACACCATCAAAAGCTTTCCAATTTCTATTCTTATTAGAAAAATTAAAATCATTTTGCTCTAGCAAACTATCAGACTTGAAGTTAACATTTCTATCACATTCAGAATCATTATTTACAGGGTCTAAAGCTATGACCAAAGCTTCCTCTGTATTTGTATCAGTCTTAGGTGAATCGACAGTATTTGTGATAGAATTTTCCACTGGAGTTAAGCATGCAACTTCACTTGCATATTCATTATCAAAATCTATAGGTTTTTCCTTGGAATTAACATCAGTGTGATTTTTCTCATAAAACTCAGTCAACTTATTATTTGTGTTTAACCCTGGTTCTGACCTTTCAGAAACCTCATGTTTATCTGTATCTACAGTTTGTTTATCATTAACACTAAATTCTAGCTTATTGTCTTCAACATCAGGGCTTTTATTTTTGCGTGTATCACTCGTTTCTACTGTATGGTTTCCACTGCTAATGCTACTGTTCAAATCAAGGTTTAAATACTCATTTAAACTATGGAAAACATTGTTTATGCTGTGTTTGGTCACGGAGGGTGATTGGAAAGGAATATGGGGTTGAGAACTTTCAGGACCATTTTTTAGGTGTTGGTCTGTGAGTTCAGAGTATTCAAAGTCATTTAGCACTTGATCCAGATCCACAGTATACTTATCCATCTAGAAACGAGTGCAAAGGTGCGTTTATTGACTGAGAGTAATGTTTGAAAGAAAAAAGGACAAATATGTTTATTTTGTGCAAATGGGATAGAAATTAGCAAGAAAACATTGGGAATCTGCAACTACCTATTAAGCTACTTTTAGCACGATTTTTATTGCTTTCTCACCTTTTTCAATTATGTTTCCGGTTCTCATTGCCTTTTTTTGAAATTTACGAATAATTTTTACAAAAAGTGCTGTTTTTTTTTATCTAAATGTTTTTATTTTTCTTGCTACAAAAAGAAACTCGTCAAAACTTGAATAACGTCAAATTTATGAATCTGCTGTCAACTTGAGTTAGGGCTAACGTATAACTTAGCCAGTTCAAAAATTTGACGTTTCATTGAGGACCTAAAAAGATTTCAAAACTTTATCTGTATTTATAGTATATTAGAACAGATTTAATATATGTCATTTTAAGTTTTTACTGTATTATAAATTACCAGGCTTTATTTTATGCAATTTGCAAGGATTTCTAGCGAAATTTCCTCACTTCTTTATAATATTAATGTCGTTTATAACCCTTCAAAGTTCACCATACCACATTCTTAATTACGTCACATAATTAAAATCTTTTAAATGATATATACAACTATAATTGTCTTGAGTTGCCAACATAACGATGACAGCGAGTACAAGGTTACTGATTACTTAATGTACTAAAGAATGTTTAATAATATGTTACTAAAATATATATTTTGCAAGGAAAATTACAGTATTTTGTTTTTTGTTTTAAAGAAAACGATAGAACAATCTTCTGGACTAGACCTCGCTCTTTATGTCACAAAACTTGTACGTCAATGGTTACGAGTATTGTTCACTGGTATAAAAACATTGCTCATCTCTATTGCTGATGTACTTAAAATCAATACCTAACCTAACCCCACTTTCGTTTTTTCACAATTTTCGTTTCCTTCGCGTAACTTTTTGTTTAAAAAATCAGTAGATACGTGTAATTCGACTATCAAAATAGGTTTTCTAGCTCTTTCCAAACTTTTTCTGTTGCCAGGCAAAATGTCTGATTTGGAGGACATAAAGAAACTCTTAGAGGAGTGTAATCAAAGCCATCTACTCAAATACTGGAATGATCTCAATGAGAGTCAGCAAAAGGATTTCCTGGCTCATCTTAAGAGTATCGACTTTAAAGAGGCTTTGTGGATGTGGCATAAAGCTGAAGCTGATTTTGAGGAATGTGATAAAATAACTGAAGATGATCTTATGCCTGTTGATGTTGAGGTGTGTGTCTGTAAACACAGTTACAGCTTTCAAGGGTCAACCTTGATGTTCATTATTATTCATTTAGTAAAATATCGTGAAACGTTGATGCAACATTGTTTTTTTTATTAACAATTTATAAAAATTTACTTAAACTGCTTTTGTTGTAAATGATTTCAGGTTGAAAAAGATTTACCACACAGCACCATTGAAGAATATAGAAGTATAGGTTTAGAAGAGATTTCAAATAACAAAGTTGCAGTCATAGTATTAGCTGGTGGACAAGGCACCCGTTTAGGTATGCCTTATCCAAAAGGCATATGTCCTACTGGCATTCCCTCAGGTGATTTGCTGAAGCTCACAAATCAGAGCATTTAATCCTTATTGTATTTTTAGTTGCATACAGAAATTAATTTCTTTATTATTGTAGGCAAAACCTTATTTCAACTACAAGCAGAGCGAATTCAGTGCCTTGAGGATCTAGCAAAACTTAAAACAGGTAATAATGATTATTGAACAAAGAAAACCCCCACAAAGCTTGTATAATAATAACGTTTTTTTCAATTAGGTAAAAGCGGTACTATTTATTGGTACTTGATGACAAGTGAGGCAACACACATGTTAACTGAAAAATTTCTCATACAAAACAGACATTTTGGTTTAAACAAAGACCAAGTGACTTTATTCAAGCAGACACAAATTCCATGTTTTGATATGACTGGGAGAATAATCTTGGAAGAGAAAGACGAAGTTGCAACATCTCCTGATGGTAGTTAACAATGGCAGTTTGAAAGTTTGATTTCTTGAGGGTCAATTTTAGGTAATGGAGGGTTATTCAAGGCGCTTCAAGAGCAGGGGATGCTAGAGGATCTACAAAAGAAGGGAATTAAGTATGTTCATGTCCACAGTGTGGATAATATTCTGGTCAAAGTGGCGGATCCTGTTTTTATAGGCAAATGTGTGAAGGATAACGTTGATTGTGGTAAGCATTTTTCCAATTTTAGAACTATTTATCTGAGCTGGACTTTTTTTGCAGGGTTGAAAGTAATAAAAAAGACCGATCCCACCGAACCGCTAGGCGTAGTAGTGCTTGCAATGGATAAAATTGACGTGGTGGAATACACGGAGCTGCCACCCACGACGGCAGCTTTACTATCTCATTCGCGGGAGAATTTAGTTTTCAATGCAGGCAATATCTGCAATCACTTTTTCACAGTAGATTTCTTGAAAGACATTAGTAGCAAATATGAGTTTGACCTGAGGCTTCACATGAGCAAAAAGATCGTCACCCAAATAGGTCCGGACGGCGACAAGATTCTACCCCCGGTGCCCAACTGCATCAAAATCGAAAAATTCGTATTTGACGTAATAACCTATGCTAAAAACTTCCTGGTTTGGCAGGTGGAAAGGACATCAGAATTTTCTCCAGTGAAAAACAGCGATGTTTCGAAAAGAGATTGTTTTGCAACTGCGAAACGTGACCTTTTGGCTTTACACAAGACTTGGGTGGAGAATAATGGAGGGAAATGCCAGGGAGCTGGTGTGGAGGTTTCCCCCAGGTTATCTTATGAGGGGGAGGGACTTGATTTTGTCAGAGGAAAAGAGTTTAAAGAGAACGAGGTATTGATTACTGATAGAGAGCAAAGAATGCTAGATCGAAAAAGTTGAAATCAAACGTTAAATTTCGGAATTGATCAATGAAGGCAAAAATTGAATCAGGTTTCTTTTTTTTTCCCGAATTTTTTTACATAGTATTATAGCATTTATAGGTGCTCTGCATTGCGTGAAAAATAAAAATTTATAAGCAGTACCTGTGTTCCAGACTTTATTTGTTAAATACTTTGTGTATAAAACTACTTATCATTAGTTACAGTTGTAAATGATTATGGTTAAACCACCTATTGATGTATTCCGATCGCGGGTCGCAACTGAATGGTTTCTGTTAAAACATTCTTGATTCTGTTAATTTAGAATTAAAGTTAAATCTATTGGGGATGTAATATTAAAGAACTAGTCATAATAATCGGAAAATACAATTTCAAATCGTTTTCGCCGACTTTTATTTGCCCATTGGTTCATTTTCAGTTGGTTTGTTTAGGAAAATGTGATGCCCTAAAAACTGTAGTTTGATGCAGAGGATGTCGAGTTTGAAACTGTCAGTGTACGGTCCCACTACCTCATACCTCAATTAAAAAAGAACTACAGTCATTGGGCCAGTTTCGGTAATGGTTTATTTTGGACCTAATATTGTATGGAAATTCCACAGAATTCCTCTTTAACCTGAAAGTTCGTTTATTGATCTATTTGCAGAAGATAGGTACTCTATGTTGTTTCGCAGGAAAATCTATCCGTGATAACCTCATATCGATCAGCTCAGATATGCCTTTTTTTCGCTACCAAAACGTCTAAAAACAATAGTCCGTCCTTATTTGCCCAACATTTTATCAAGATTTCCATAGAGTAATTGACCAACATAGGAATAAGGGAGCTGCATTATTATTTTTGAGAGAACCATCTGTGTATGAAAATGGGCTAAAAACTCCTTCAAGAATTGTCTAAAGAGAGCCATAAACTCAGTTAAAGTTGCGACAAGATTGGTCGAAGCGTTTCATTAGCACAGTCTCACCGAAGTCGTCCCCAAAGGAGTATTGCGGGTGTTCACGAGTGGTTGGACAATCAATGTAAACCAGCTTTCTTTCTATATATAGTTTTTATTATCCTGTAAGTTTGTACATAGGACCTTACGCTCTATCTTTACTTCCTATTCTAAATTATATCTCACTTTTTTCTGTCGCAACAGCCGCTTGCATCTAGTGAAATTTATTAACGCCCCTACAGACTTTGGGCTTGCATTGATTCGAGTTCACAGGATTTCCAACGCGTGTGCAGACGACTTTTCAGGTGCTTTTTCTGTTGCTCAGTGTCGGCACACGCGTTATTAAATTTAATAATATCAAAAAATTGCCACCTAACAAAATCTAACTACTGCAAGCCACTGCTGTATTTTTAATTAGGTACCTATACGGTTAAGGTATAATATGTAGCTTTTAAGGACTATCTTAGACGTATTGCGTTTATGTTATTACACCTCTAAAATTATTGTTTGTTGGATATATTATTATTATTATTATTATTATTATTATTACGCAGACGCTATATCTTTATAATATTTATATAGGTACTTGTCTTAGGTAGTTGTTCTCAGTTTGCTGAAAAATATAACAATATACGGGGTGGCCTCAGTAGAAGACCACCCTGCATACCTCAAACAGTACGCACTGAACACCCAGGGCTCTCCGTTATATCTGAACACATACTTATTTATTTGCACATCTCAAACGCTCTATCACAAACATTTGGCTCAATCGCTAATAACACGAGTTCTCTTGTTAAGGACTGGAACGCGCGTTCTGCTGGTTATTACTAATTTGACCATGGAAATTCTTTTCTTTGTCAGTTCTCAGGAATGAACCACTCTATATTCCTTCCTTAAAACCTACTCAGTATCCACATACATTAGACTTATTCTACCATAGGTACTTATCCTTTACAATATATTAAGAATAATCCTTATTTTCTGCATACGAATAGGTACTACTTTACAACCTTATGAAGTTAACGTTTTATGCACAACCTTGAGTAGAGCATTTCTGTTTTTATACGTGTACCTATATTATATTGCGCTATTTACATGGAAACAACACGGATTCAAATTGACGGGTGTCTGGTAGGTATGATTGACGGAAATATTGCTTGTATATGACGCTTTGGGGTAAACATCCACGTAGTACTTTCAACTCTATTTAATCTTCGTTGACTAAGAAATTCTCGGTATGTAATACATCGTCTGAAAATCAACATCGTTTGGTTGAAATTCTGACTTCCAAGCCCGACTTAGGAGCTCGACGTTGGATTCAGATTTGGCGCTGACACGAAAAGGAGTCGCTGGCCTGTCCTTGAAACTAAATCAAACGCTCATGGCAAAACGCGTTTTCGTTCAACGTTATCAACATTCGACGTCACGTAATCATTTCCCAAACTTGGAACGCGGCGTTACATAACGCCAAATCCAAATTTAAGAGTATAAATCGAGCTGCTCAGGAGCGCCACGAAAGCGGCGACGTCGGTATCAAAATCGAGTTTACAAGTTCAGTTTTAAGCTTGAATCTCTCACCAATAAATGTTCGGTTTCTCCCTTTTCGCCGGCATGTGCGGTGGGGTTCTCAAAGAGGTTGAGGCAAGGGCGAAGTGATCGCCCTTTCTTTTCCTATCGAGGATGACCGAGGTGACGTTAAGCCGCTTCGCGTATCTTCACCATTTTTGTCCAGGTGTTGAAGTGTGCTTCAGTTAACGTGACAAATTTGTAATAAAAATTGCTAGTTTGCAGCTAATTGGAGGTTGAATCAAAGCAGTCAATAAAAACTTTGGAAAATACCTTGAAAGACATTTTGGAATAGTTAGTAACGCTGCTGTTGGTAGTTAACCTCATGAAATATATGCTCAGACCGATCGCAATTCAGTAAGTTACCGACAAGTGTAGGGTTCTAGTTAGGAACTTAATACAATTTCATTTCTATTAATCACCTCACCTTCGTTATCAAGATATAAAAATGATAATGCCCATTTTCGTCAACTCATACAGTTCATGTTTAAATCACTTTTTTATACAAAATATGTTGTTAGGCAATGTTTGAACGTCCAGTGGGAATTTTCTTTCAACATTTTTCCTTTGATTGGCGTCATTGCGAAGAGCATTTTCAGCAATTCTACCATGAACTCACAGTATAAATACAACTAAGATCCAGTGGCCACCTAAGTCAACCGTTGTTGAGTGGCGTTACAGATCACATCGACCATTCCTTGGGACAGTGCCCACCGCAAATGCGGGCGAACTGGGGATACGCTTTAGTATACAATTTAACCGGCCATGAGTGCCTTATTTAGTAATTTTAATTATTATTGTTTACATGACAAAATCGCCAACGAAGAGATTTCTGCAATAATTTCTCTTATACACCCTTATTTCACAGTTCCTCGTTGTAGAATAAACTTTAAAGGTCAACAACAGGAATGATTCAACAAAATTGTATGTACAACAGGTACGCATGTGTGCATTAAAACGAGGACAACGAAAAAAATGGTGAATGGAAACGGGGGTAGGAGATCGCTGGGGACAAACAAAAACAAAACGGTTTTGCGCTGCTGCGAATTTCATTTCTCGTATCAAATATTAATATTTGTTGATTAACAACAAAGGAAATTCTAGAAAATCTATAGTATCAAAAACATCGGACCCATAGCCTAATCAGGACGTTTTGGCCTTTGAATATATCATTAGGTATGATATAATTGTTTCGCTTAGGACTAACTTAGCGCTAAGAGTCTAATTATTATTATAACTAATAATAAATTACTAAACATCTTAAAAACTGTTTACAAGCTATGTATATGTATATACTTTACAACCTACAGGCTACGACTACTACATTCTAAATAAATCTTTGGATAACAAAAAACAGACAAATATAATTTAATTTTAAGCTCCTTAGGGGGCGGCGCTCAAACGGTGGAACGGCGCTCGGGGAACCACCTAACGACCCTACAGTCGCTAAATAAAACCTCTCTCTGTCAAGCCCCTTAAAGCATCGTATCGGCCGAAAACTGAACTCTTTAGCAAACATTAAAACAAACCACTACCTAACGGGTTGAAAAGAAACGAGTTTGGCTTATTCGCGTTACGGTTTCCAAAAAATTGTGCATATTAAGCTCCTTTGAAACACTTTTGATCGACAACGGTGTAATTTTGATTCGCGGTTAATGAGTTAGACCGCGGGCCAAGCTTCGTCGGCTCTCCAAAACGGTTTTAATGGGGAGAAACAACGGCAAGAGCCCGAAATCTGCCCCGCGGCCCCGTTATAAAAATCTACAAAAATTCAACAATTATCATTATATAAACGTCACAGCCCAAAAATTTAAAAAACGTTCGTTAAGAAATAAGCGGAGATGTGAAACATGAGGCTAAAGCAGAAAAAAACCGTTAAACGGGTCAAAGAGAATGCAGGGCGCAATTGACACGTATCGTTTATATACGTTTCGATAGTTGAAATTGACAACCAATTGACTGCAAAGAGCCGTGCGGCCTCGCGGGGAATGACACGCAAGGCGGGGCCAAAGGGAGAAGTGGGTCAAAAAAAAAACAAGATTCCGAATAATGAACGAATTGCATTTCAGTGAACTTGAATTTTCGAAAAAGGTTATGTCAACTTGATCAGTTTCAAGGAGCTGTATGGCCTGAACTTCAAGATAATTCATGATTGTGGGGCAAACTCCCTCCATAGAAGCTAGAAATGTTACAACTACACTGTCTGTTGCATTTAGGACATCAATATTATAAGGTTAAACTGGCGGTTTTTTTTAGAAGGGCGTTCATTATTCGGCATTTTCCGGTTCTCGGTGTCGCAAGTAACTACTGAAGACCTATGCGAGATGGCAACCATTTTGAGCAAGAATCTCACTTTTTGTCAAGTTTTCTTGGACAGCATGTGTAACCTAAACCTGGAAATCACCGCAATCGGTCCATTCGTTAAAAAAGTCGTTGTTTCATCGTCTAAAATCACCTAGCTGTGAAACTGAGGCGGCGATTGAGTGTCCCATGAATGACAATCGGAAATGACCGCTGATGGGAGCGGGGAGCCTGTCAGCGAAAATGGGTCCTTCTCCAGAATCTGTATTCTGGCGGGATCTTGGTGGCAATGGTTGGGGTAGGGTTGCTGGAAACGCGGTTACACATATAATCCCGAAAGAAATTAACGAACCTTAGCCGAAAATCTAGTAACCTTACATATTAAATAACAAGAAAGAGAGAATCACTTAAATATATCTATATGATGTATATCAATAATGTTGTATATATATTTCTTATCTTGATATAACCTAAAATATATTATAATATTCTGTATTAATTTCCCGTTATAATAGTTATGTATTTATCACTATATCTACAAACGTTAACGCTAAAAACCAACTAAAGATCTATCAACTGACTTAGCTTCACCTTAAACTTAACAAATAATGGCATATCACTTTTAACCAGACGTGACTACATTCCATGCCGCACTATTGCAACGTGTGTGGGAATTAAAGGGAGCCACGCCAAACCGAAAATCCGCGAATTAATATTGTCATTTTAAGTTTCAATTCAACTCATCAGATTGCAGATGGGAGAAAGGAAAAACACGTCTGGGTAATATCAATTTTTATCAGTTAACGTTCTTTCGGTGAAATTTTAAGCCCCTCCCCCTAAATTACCTTAAGAACGAATGCTTTAGGCACGGTTTGTCCAAATAGCGCTACGGCTATAGACAGATGACTTATGCGAAATGTTTTTAAGTGAAACACCGCAACACTTTATTCCTGGTTTCGTGTAGGCGCGGGCGAAAAGGCCTTTGAAACTATTAACCGATGGACCGTATTTGGAGTTTCTTTTCAAGGTGGTTTTAAGCATGAGGGAAGCTTCTTTTTCAATGGATATCCTACTTTGTGGAGTACCAAAGTCTAAAAAATTGGGAATAATGAAATCCAAATTCGCCTCAGTTTCTACTTCGGGTATTTCTGGGAGGTGATCCCCCATCTGAGTTTAACCACAAATAAACTACGTTTAAATCGACATAAAACATAGATTTTTCGCGATGCTATTCATACCTTTTTCCATATACAGGGCGTCTCAACATAACAGCACAACAATTCTTTTGTTCATGGTAATAGTGAAGGAGGGACTTTCGCTTCATCGTACGTAAGTCTGTGTCAAAAATCTACAAAAGTATTGACACACTGCCACTTTCTGACGCTTTGATGCCCCATTTAAGTGCGAGAAGGTGTACTTGGTGAAAGTGATTAAACCTTTGAATAATCTTCTACACTTGTCAGTTAAATGATTACTGATTACAATGTTATATCGCACATTTCCGAACAATGCGAGCATAGGGTATACCTTTTTCAACATTTTAAATTTCGAATTAATTACATTTTAAAAAATCAATTAGTGGAAAACCTTTGGGGAACCACCTTCTAAGAACACCCAGTACTTCCTTTTCAGGTGTACCACAAATGATTAAAAATACTAAAAATTTTTGATATACTGAGCTTGGATCTGTTTATCTGATTTTTTTTGTTAGCTAACCTGAACTCAAAACTTTATAGCACTCAATTCTCAGAGAATTCCCCTTCCAAAGGCTTGCGTTTTGTAACTGAACACACGTCTGGTCTCAGATATTATGTACAACAGTATCGGTCAAAGCTAATTAGGTGGTTGATGGATTTGATTCTAATGAACACTTAGTAAATTAACATTTGTCAGATAAACAAATATCGATAAGTTACTGCTATATAATTATCAAACATTGCGAAGCAGAACTTCAAAAATTCGTTGACGATGCGAGAAATCCGTTTTTCTTAAAATTTAACCATTTTTATTAATGATCTTGTGCTAATCTCATCTTATTGACAGGATTGTGTTGTTAGCTGAAGAGAAACTTCCCTCAACACCTTAATGAAACACACGCGCAGTCACACAATCACCAAACAGCATCAGAAGAAATGGACGAGACGCCCCACTTGAAGTCGCTTAAGTATATTTACCGCTATTACAAAATATAATACATTGCTTTGACATCTGAAGTCAAACGAATTTTTTCTAGGCATCACTAAAATTAAAAGGAGAATTATTAGGTCAATAATGTGGATAAATATTGAATAATATAAACTGCTAAACCATTGAAACGTGTAATAATGCCATGATATTAATCAGGAGCTATGCAGTATTCCACATATTGGGGTACCTAAGTGTTTTCGAAGACCTCATTTAATGGCGATATAAAATATCAAAATTTTAGGACGATTCCTGATTTATATTCCTACTTACATATTTGAAGAGAAGAAATGTTGCCAAATTTCTACAAAAACCTCCTTAGCTGGGAAATTTTAAATAAAGGAACACTTCGAAGTTTATAATCGAAAGTGGCATTATTATGCGTTTCTATGTTCCAGCTGTTTAGTTCGTTTGAAAGCTTTTCTGCAAACGTTTTACGTGCTAGTATTGACGCCTCGAAAAAAATACAGTGTTGTACTTCAGCCTTTTCAATTATGAAGGATTTGGTGTCGGTTCGATTTCGATGGTCCGTTACTTCAGAGAACAAAAAGCGTAGGCATTAACAAACATTAAATTGAGCTTACAAAAAATAGGAACTTTTATATTAGGCGAATTTGTTTGTGAAAATTGATAACCAATCTTGCACCAATACCTGCCGATGTAGTTGGAATATGTAAGGCCATGAAAGATTCATATTGATTCTCTAAAATCATAATCAAATATGACCTTATCCTGCAGTTGGTTCTGTAAGTATCAAGTTTCCACTTAACCATCAAATTCCCAGACATTCTAGGGTTTCCCCTTAACTGGCTTCATGGACATCGTGTACTTGAATTAATACTTAGCGGGTCACTTCCAAATAAAGACTATGTAGTCCAAACCGAAACCAATTAAATAGTCGAACCGCCGAATGAACCGGCTCCAAATCCGATGGGCTAACGGATTAAAAAACACTTGTACTATGGAATTAGTTTCCTAGTTTTTCTTGCGTTTAGGTGTACCTGGATGGGGTTAAATTTTAAGTATCTCCACTTGGGCAGCCAGGCCATCCTCCTGTGAGAGCAGTGGGGCATCCCCGGCGCCGATTTCGTTCGTTGAATTTCCCGAACCGATGCGGCGTGGTGGTTTGCGGGGCCGCCTCGTCGGGGGAACGAAACAAGCTTGTGGTGGTTGCTAATAAAAAAGGTAAGATTGAAATAAAATGTAACTAAAAAATAAAAATCATGTTTGGTAGTGTGTAGTTTGAAAAAATAAACACAAAGGTTGATTTGTTAGAACATGCATAACCACTGAAAAATCGTTGTCATGCGGTTACTGGAGTTGGGGACAAAGAAAAAAAATCACGTTCTATAAGTTATAAATTAAGCTTTAGAAAGCATTATTATTTAAAATCCTTGAAACCATTTACGAGAATGTCTAGGTGAGTGTGGCTACCTCTCACACCCACCAAGCCACTTTTCCTAGTTAACACCTGAAATTTTACTGAATTATTCAATCTGAAAGTAATTAAAATCTCTTTGAAGAATTCAAAAATTTCTTTTGAAAATAGGACGTAAAAACTGTCTTGACATTTAACCTGAAAACTATTTAGAACAACTTTGTCAGAAGGTTTTTTAATTACTACCGAAATATCACCGAATTTGGAACTTCGATCGTTTTCTAAATTCGACTACCGTCACTTTTCATTACATATTCCACTTATACAGGGGAGGAACGTTTACTTTGCGTGTTATTCCATTTATTTCTCGATGTTATTCTGTGTTATAAATATATAGATAGTTGAGCCGCATCACGGGAATGCCGACAGGCCGATACAATCTCTTAAAATAGCTCTTAGTATTTATGGCACATTTGGGCATCCAAAAAAATGCTATGCTATCTCCCTAAGTTTAACACGTTTAGAAAAATGGGTCATATTCTCGCCTGACTAGATTTTTGAATATGAGCAGTTGAACGCTATGGAAAAGTCGCAACAAAATGGCGCGTGATGACATCTTGTATACAGATATCATCAATTCAAGTGGAGCATGAGGATTTTGCAAGTAAAAGAAGGACCGCACAAGGTTTAATGTGATTCGGATAGACCAATGAAGTGGATTGAAAGACTAACGGTTTAAGTAAGCGGAGTTAGTCTGGTCGGGATATCCACTCCGATGTTTAGAATGGTATCACTTTCGCTGTCTTCTCGGCGAAGAAATTTTTAGAGATATCACTGCAAAATACAGCAATGTGAATAAAAAAAAACGACGTGTATTTTATGGCAGATTGGAATATTGCTTGGCACAAGGAAGTGGTTCGTTAGAGAATATCTTAAAATAATTCGGATTTTGTGCTTTACGATTTTTGTTTTTATTAAAACTTTTCTCGGTTAGTTTATTACACAATATTGGTTCGTTTATTCTAACATGGGACAAAATTAAACAGCCACAAAAAATTAATACGTCCATAGATGTGCATATTTATGTATTTTTTTGATGGAATTAACTGATAACATTAACATTCTCTCTACGCTACTGATTATTATTTTAAACGATTGACGATTTTTTTCCCTTTCCTGTAGGAGTTGACCTCGAAACTAATCAGTACTGCCGGCTCAGTCTTGGAGCCACCCAAAGATAATAACCAAATATGAGGGAATTCTAATCATCATATTCATTAACGGCATAACAACGTTATACGTTAATGGGAAATGTACAAAAGTTTTTAAATAAGTAAACATTTTGAAATTAATTTAATCCACTACTGACTTATATCAGAAAAAAATCTGAAACGGTGAGAGATATGGCATCAACGTAATGAATTCGCTCACTTCAACTCGGTTCATCTCACAATTCACTTCGTTGGTTTTTATTAGAGGCATATCGAACTTTATGCGGGCTTCCTACTTTCATAATCTCTATGTTTCCATTTGAACTAATGATACCTGTGTACCAGAGTTGTTTTGAATGAATTGTACTTAAGTGGCGGAGGATGACAACCATTTAAGGCTACCTTCATGAGTTCCCGACCTAAATTGAATGGAATGTGATTGAAACACGTAACAGAGCTCTAGACAACTATCAGTTTTATGGAATTATGTTCCACGAGAAACAATCGACGGTTGAATGGAAAATATTCGTTGAACTCCACAGACTTTCGCAATCACAGCAAAAATAAGAAAGTTTTAACAACAGCCACTGACGTTCAAAGGAAAGACATGGAAACAAAGAAAATAATTACTAGTTGTTCGTATATCCTATCTAGACAACAGAACAACAACCACCGAAACCAGCTTACAGCCCAAAATCACACTCAAGTACCTGCATCTTATAGGTGTTGTGCTGTATATTAAAAGGTCGGTTAGTAAACGGTCTCCGTGGAGCGCCGTTCATCTGCGGACCCCTCCTTTGTTGTTGTAGCTGGAGAGGCTGCGGAACAGGAAGCGCGTTTCGAAATGGTAAGTTGTTATTGTTGTGTTGAATGGTGTGCTGTGGGGGTGGCCGGCGCCCCCCCTGCATCGACGCGAGGTCTTTTTCCTGCTGGTAATCGAGCGACAGGATGGACACCACAGGAGTGGCCGTACTTCGTTGTTCGGACGGCGGAGAACCCGTCATGCCAGAGCGAGGAGTGCCACAGTTCTCTAGTCGGTCAGAGACTGATCCGTCCTACGTGCGGAATGAAAGTGTTAAAGAATGTTGGCTATGCCAATATTAAATCGCTATAAATGCTCTCAAAAAATGAAACGTTTTAAAGAAATTCTCCGCAAGAAGTCTGAAGAAAGTTTTTTCTACAATCGTCATGTGACAAGACATCCGTATCATCCGTAAAAACCGATACATTTTTTCATTATTAATAATTTTTCGCATTGTGAGTATTAAAAAATTAATTTTAATTGTCAAATGTCACATTTTATAAAATGACACATTCGGCTTACCTCGTTTATAGCATACGGGTTCGCAAGCGGTCCAAATTGTCCCATCGCGTGCGTAACCATAGGATCGAAAGTCCCGTCGGTGGAGGCATAAAGCGGCCCCGGGGCTCCGATGGTCGGGTCCATTGCTGCCGGATGAAACAAGTGCGGTGGTGGTCCGGAGTAAATTATGGCTTCGGCAGGCCCAGAAGCCGGCGCGTAACAGGGGGGCCGAGGCGGAGAAGAGCCACCGTTAGAGGCTGATGCAGTGGAGGCGAATGGTGGAAGCACGCCACCGTTTGCTGGCGGCCCCCCCGCCCCTGCGCTGTACAGCGTATAGTCGTACTGAAACGAATAGAATTTAATAGCTAGTTTTGGTACGGAAACATGTCGAGATAAAAACTTGTCCCCACAGAAACAACATTGAACCATTTCTATACAGGGTGTTTCCTAAATGTTAGGCAAAAATTTAAGGGGCCATTCTCTGAATAATTTTAAGAATTTCTTGTCGTTTGATGATTTTAGGAAAAATGCTTTATTTCCTAGATGCTGTTCATGAAATTCATTAAAAGCTACAATAATTGTTTAAAATGACTGCCGCTAGTTTCGATGCATGCTTCTAATCTTCTTCTCTTTCACAGCTGTACTTTTAAAAAAATACCAGAACTGTTTTTTATTGAATTGCAACTATAAATTATGCGATTTTTCAAATCTTCCAGGTTTCCCACTAGAATAGTGTAAACTAATGATTTTAAATGACTCCATGGGAAATAATTCAGAGGGTTTAAGTCTAGAGATCTAGCTGACCATAAGTGTGTTTCGCCACGACCAATTCAGCGATCTAGATATGTTCCCCTTAAATATTCATGATAAAAAAAGATTAAAAGCGATAAATTTGGAAACGTATTGAAATTAAATGAAGTCCAACATGTTTATTAGCCTTGATTTCAATATTCACACTATTTTGCTACGCTTATTTTAACCATTTTAATAAAAAAAGAAAAAATTTGGTTCATAAATATTTATAGTCTCGTATCTACGGAACGGCGTGTCGTTCCTAATATTATCAAAGAACAAAAAATTCTTAAAATTACTCAGACAATAGCCCCCTAAATGTTTGACTAACATTTAGAAAACACCGTGTATAGTTAGAAGAAGATCGTGAACACATAAAAGAATTTCTGAAAACACGTCACAATGACAAATGTTATCCCTCGTTTTTTCTGTGTAGACGAGTATTAACATGCAATAATGGCTATTCAACACAAATATAATCGTTAATATTTTCAAAATCCAAAACTGCTACTATATATCAACACTAAATTAGTTTTCGTCTAAATTGTAGTGCTTGAATAAGGAGACTAAAAAAGGCAGAGCTGACAAAAACTTGCCCGATACGTAAAAACCCGCATGGGTCTTAAAATCTCTGACGAAAACTCACCCTGATTTTACCCATTTGAATTTTTTTGTTCAGCAATACACACTAAAGGAAAATTCCTGAAATTCTTGAGAAAAAAAAGTCACAACACACAACATTTATAGTACCAATAATTAACACAGTGCTCTGCTGATACTGATCAAGCCAAAGAGTGCCCAACACAAACTGCAATCTCTTGGAACATCATTCAATTAAATTAAAAAAAGGAAAACTACTAATAGAATGACAACTTGGGTCGAACCTCAATACTGAAGCTGGGGCGCGGCGCCTGCCGCGTCCAGCAGCACGTAGGCTTGCGGCGCCGGGGGATAGAGCCCCGCCACGGCGCACTCCAACGGGCCTCCGAGGCACGCTTGGGCGGACTGCAGCGGTGCATTAAGGACAAACACAAACAATGGTTACTTTTAACGTCAATCAATTACAACGTAATTTTGGATAAATTGGAAGCTAATGTTAGTAACTACAGCAATAAATACAGGTTGTTCGCTTTTTTTTGGACTCTTTTTTTTTGTTAAGCATTGGATAACTGTCGAGATTAGTAGTAATCCAAATATAATCACACACTTGTACAGTTTCCAGAGGAAAGTGCCACAATTCAAAGGTGACAGAAAATGTAATGCCTAATTATGTTGAATGTGACTCCTTAAGTATGGATATAAAAACTAAATTGATACTAAAAAAACTTTCAATGGAAAAATGAAACTCCCACAAAATAATTATTTAAATAAGACTGTGTAGTGGAAAATTAAACTGGCCATATCCAAATATGTAGCTGCGAAGACCTGAACTTACCGGCACAAGAGAATACTGTTGCGGCATGTAAATGGCCTGCGGAAACATCATGGATGTGTAAGGGCCTGCCTGCGGAGGTCCTGTTTGCGTTTGATACATAGGAGGTGCTAAAAACAAGAAACAAACGAGATTGGATTAATTTAAGGTACAACCTAAGCCAAAGTTGGATATATATAAGAAACTACTTTCCATTGAAATATAAGAAACAACTTTCATATAAAAAGTTATATTAAAATTACAACTTACCTTGGTATACAGCTTGTTGCGCAGCAGCCGCCGCTGCTGCCTGTTCTTGCCCAGCTTGTGAAACTTGCACCTGCGCCTGCGCTGCTGTGCTTACCATGGTGGGCACCGGAGGTCCCGGATAATAAGCCGTCGCTCCAGGATAGAATGGCGGCGCGCCACCAAAGAAGAATGGGGGAATGGGTGGCTGAAGTGCGGCCTGGTGGGCGGAGGGGGCGGAAGAGCGACCGTCATTTTGACATTGAGTATCATATGGGGGAGCTGCCGGCGGACGTCCAAAGGGTTGTTTTTTGATGGCAGGGGCGATATTGAGACGTCGCTCGCGCAGAATAATGTTGTCAGGGTCGCGTAATGGACGACGGGCGTCATCCTAGAATATTGACATTAGTGGCTTTGTAAAATCAGACCTAAATATAATGGCTTTTACGGGCATAAAACTCAATAGATGACTTACAATATATAAATTTATAATAATCGAAAAACATAGAATGAGAACCACGACAATTTTTTCCCAATTTTGCTTTCTTGAGTTTTTTTTTGGGACATAGGGGGGTTCCTGGTAATGAAGAGGCAAATCACGTGACCTAATTGTGTTCTGGATCAATGTCTAAATTTAGTACTTGGGACAACTAGTCTCTCAAATAACTCCGTTTAGAAGAAATGTGGCAGCCCCGTTCTCTTGGCTTATTCAATTAATCAAAGAATCACTCAATTAATCAAAACTAATTTAAAGAAACGGAAGTGAAGGTCAAGTGTCAAAGACCTTGATTTGATGATCTTTTGGTCCTCGATATATGACGTCACTGGGTTCCTATTGCAACGAAACCCCCCCTACTAACCTCACTTTCGAAAGTAATAAACCCATATCCTTTGGAAACACCAGCGCGATCCTGAATAATTTTTGCCGCTTTAACGGTTCCGTAGGACGAAAACAGCTGCATCAGCTCGCCTTCAGTAGTACTGGCTGATATTCCACCGACAAAGATTCGGTTGGGAACCAGAGTCCCTGAAAAAAATATCCGTTACATATCAGTTTGCAAACCTAAATTAAAAGTCAAAGGAACAAATGTATAGTCTCTGGCTTTGCTCTTAGCTTTAATTTCGACCAGAATCTAAATTTTGAGGTAATTCGACCTCAATTCAACCTGAAAAAGAAATCTCTTATTGGATATGTTATATTAATTGTACTTTGGCATACACTTAAAATAAACAATCATAAAACATAAATATGAGTTCCACACACTGATCATTAACGAAAATTGCTTCGAGAAATAATATGTTGGGGTTGAAATATAATACTCATCTTAGGTTGCTTAAATCAACTTAATGGTTTAGTCTGAGTTTATTATTTAGGAGACGGAGCTTATCCGGCATGTTTATTGTTTGTGATTTTGTCTTTAAAGGGTCACCACTCCCCAAAGTCAAAAAATTATTCTAACTATTTGATTGCCTTCTCGATCACCTGATCTCACATACTTCGATTTTTATCTACAAGGCCTAAGGCCTGGCAAGTTTTACTGATTCATGGGTGAATTAAGGGAGATTTTTTGATCAACAATGGGATAACAACTTCAATTAACTACTATAAATTGGATAATCATCGTTTACATAAAAACAAATAATTTAAGATTGTTAATTGATAAATAGTTTAAAAAATATATATATGTGTTATTGTGCAATAATTATTACGGTGTTTTTAGTTTTCCTCTTGAGGGCATTCACCGTTAAAAAATAAAGTCACAAGACTGCAAACACCGATTCCGATCAATTAGATATTAACTAAAATCTTCCAGGCTGAAAAACGCAGAATTTTTGAACACACTATTCGTGCAAATATACTTTCGCCAAGTTCCACTTATGTAGAATTGTAAAGTACAAATATATCTAATATACTATATATAACACTTGGAACATTTTACTTACCATACTTCGGAGCATTATTTATCAATGGGGGAGGACTTGGCCCTTGCTGACCCGTCCCATTTTGAATAGGAGTTCCAGCAGGCGTAGGACCACCAGAGCTTCCATTTGAAGGTCCTTTCTTGCCGCTTATTGGGCATCCTCCATTGCTCTGCTGGAGGGAATTCTGCTGTGGTTGTTGCTGTGTCATTACTGCATTAGTCGCACCGTTGGACATGACCGGCTGCGGGAGTTGCCTTGCAACTAGACCTATGCCGATTTCGTGATTAGTGGGACAATAAAGTGTTATTAAATATTCTTAAAATTCGAGGAAGAATTCAAAAATGTCAGTTTCGTATGAAATAAAGGACTTGGTACGGTCGAAATTTTCATTACGCTAAAATAACGGTAAAGCTCAAATAGGCGCTGTTAGCAAATGGGCTACGAGAAAACCAGTAAATTTCGCTCACTTTTCTATAAGAGAATCTATGACTCAATTTGCGTTAATATGGTTCGTACAGTCCAATCACAACCCCCAGGACGACTTTTTATCGTTGTCGGCGTCGAAAATAAGTGTTTTTAATAAGTTAGTGTCAACAGGCAAGAAAATCAACAATGTAATAAATGCTCATTTTGCGAGGGTGACAGCGATAAAATTACGGTCTGGTGTACCTTCCGTCTACCTGAATAGGTAAAGTCGCCCTGGGCAATATAATTCAAGGGCGAAAGCAATTTTGTCCGACATAAAGCTAAGATTCTCTTCTATTCTACCTACTATTGTTCATATTTGAAATTTCCAATGCGATCGTAAATAGAGGCCCCCTAAAATCTTCATTTTTTAACCTCCTAGAATAGAATGTCACATGATATAAGGCAACTACTGTACAGTGTCACAAATTTGATGGTTTTTCCCAGTGTTTTAGTTACTACTAAAATTACGACATATTTCGTTAACTTCCTATGTTACAGGATTAAAAAAATAGAGCCTTTAGTTACGACTGTCGTGGGTGGGTTCCCTTTTCAAGTGAAATTTGGTTAATAAACCCATGTGCTTGCCTGTATAGGGCGGCCGCAAAAAATTGAATTAAATCAGTGTTTGTTTCTGAGATATTTTATACTTAAAACTATTTACATTCAAAGTATAAAATATAGTTCCTGATCTCTGGTTCCTTGCAGCCATAAGGTCCAAATTATTAATACGTTAGCAACTTTAACACCAAATCAGTTTCCCTAGTATCTAGACTTTATGTGAACTTCATATGGAAACTAACTGTAAGTTTAATTTAATAGCATTAATATTTTGGACCCAAATCACGAACATTTTCATATATGATAATCATAGTTATTTTATGTAACTTTAATTAACCTTCCAATACTTTGTCCAAAATGAACTTAAAAGCATCTATTTTTTTAACTAAATAACCCAGTAATCTAGAATGTTGCTAAAATTGGTCCTGTTCTTTGAACGGAACTCTGTCATTCACTAGTACCCTCATAACGTCGAAGAAATACGATGTAATGGTGACGTCAGTTCCCCCGATTTTCACGCCATGGATTATTACCTAACTTATCTAACAGGATGGATAAAACTGAAAAAGTTTCACTTCTAGATTCTTGGGCAAAAAATTATAGAAAGAGCAGGAAGTCAGTTAGTTGAATATCCAAAGAAATTTGGAAGGGACTGTAATCCAAATAGGTTTCTCCTACATAAATATAAGAAAATCCGTGAAAACCCTTCTAAACATGAAAAAAAGCAGTGAGATTGACGAACTGAACACCCTCATGAGAATAGCTTTGACATGCAGAGAGTTTTTGCCTATTAATTGTGAAGTTTACTGGATGAACTAATAAAGATGTGGGAGTCTGCCTGAAGTCTGGCAACATCAAATCAGACTTAATATGCCAATAATATACTAAAAAACATAAATCTTAACTTCAATTTTATTGAAAATGAGTGTTTCTTGTAATTTTATATAATCATACTGATAAAGTATGAATGGAAATATGTGATAAATAAGCTAAACATTTTTATCAATTCCAGGAATTAAAAAAGGAAAGGGCATGTGTTAAAAAGTGAAATATTTTACCTACAAGATGATTAAAAACCTTTTAAAACCTCATAATAAGCCCTTTCAAAAAGTCATTCAGGAGTTTTACGCAATTAATTGTTAGTAACCTCAGATTAAAGGGCTGTATGGATTTTTTTTTATATTTAAGTCAACAAACACCTCATAAGACATTCAGGTTAGCATTGAATAGAATAATTTTCCAAAAAAGCTTATTTTAGAGTCAAATAGTCGCGAAAAAAAAATTGAAGTTGAATAAAACAACACTTTTCTCCAGTTTTTTGAGGCATGGCTTACAAGCTTCTTTGTCTCCATGCTGCTCGTATCAACGTGAAGGGCACTATCCAATACAATTACCAAGAATGTTGGGACTTTAAGTGTTATAAAAAAAAAACTGCAAATTCCTGTTAACTTTCTTAGACTTGACCCACTTTCCGTGGCCCATTTCCGCATTCATCGCTTTCCAACTGATTTTTAGACAGAATGCAAACGGATCTAGCTCCTTTCACTTTGCTCAATTAAACCAATCAATAGTAAACAATGAAAATGGATTTTACACGGTTTACACACATTTTATAACAGGAGATATCTGTAAAATATCGAAAAATTTGTTCTAATAAAGAATTTTTACCCATTTCGAGGCGAACAGCCCTAGATGAACTGTTTTTCGGGGGCCACTATACAACAATGCACCAAACGAAAACACTGCAGTAAAGCTGCGGATTTTTAACACGAAACAGTGTGGGATATTGGTTAGTTTTCACGGCTAGTGGTACGAATCCTTACTTGCTTATTTTGAGGCCTTTGCACGCACATTGATTTGATCTGTATCTATTACAAAAAAACTTAAAACTATGCCGTTTTTCCCTATCTACTCAACAACTAAAAACTGAAAACTGACGATAAGATGGCGCCCACCAATAGGATACCTGGGAAGTGTGACGTAACACCTCGAAGCACACTTTCGCCGCGTTGCCGTGACTCCAATCCTTCCCCAAGCCTAGGCAGCTTCCAATCCACCAATCATTAAATCGAATAAATTTATCTAATATTTGAAATGCAGCGACGTAATTACGTTAAATACGCAAACTGCATGACTTAAAATGGCGCTGTACAGTGCATGAGCGTCATCTAGAACTTTGTTGAAAGAGTATTTGACACCTACTGGAGAATCGCCAAAATGACAGGATTTTCTCCAAAAATCCTTAGCAACGCAGCAAATTTATTTAAATAAATTATGACCGAAAAACTGACCCGCCAATTTCGATTTAATGATCAATTATTAACGATTTATAGCTCTTGTTTTTGGGAAAGACGCAACGAGTGCGGCTTTTTTGATCTCTTACCTGGTTGGCGAAACAAATAGATAACTGTTCCGATTTGAAGAGTCAATCCGCGTCGCTAAGTTTAAGAAGCAGATCTTCTAACGTAACTCTGCTATTTCCAAGTGCATTTTCTTCAAAATAGAAACTAACACAACGTGAACAGAAACTGCAAAAGTCAAAAACTTCAGAACTTGAAAAACAAACAATCAATTTACTGGTAAACCGAGTGCAACGCCAACTTCGACAACGAGGTTTAGGTAGACCATCCGAAGGTTATATTGTTGCGACAGTTAATACATTCAGATTTATGGAGAAAGAAGACTAAAGGGACTGGGACCCTTTCTTTTGCCCCTGTCTTCACCCCTCTCCGAATAGTGAGGGTGGCGGGTAGTGGTAGTCAAGGTCAAGATTCATGGTGTTCACGAGTTTTGCTGTACATTGCATTGTCGCTCGGCGTAATACGAGTTGGCAACAACGTAAAAGTTCAGTGTAAAGAGGTGACACTGACAGAGACAGAAGAACGGACCGCAACCCCAATAAATCGGACATTTTTGCATTTTTTGGCTTCCTTTACCTTTTGCTTTCATGTTACTACAATTTTTGGCTGTTTACAATAAACTAAGAAGCAGACGTTTGATTTCAAACATCATCGCTATCATTAATCTGTACATTTCAAAGCTTAAAATGAGTTTTGTATAGCTTTTGTAAAAGGTAACATAACTCTTTGTTGATGGCGCCATTTTAGAAAGTTTGTTTATTGAAGTGTGTTTTAATTAACTTCGGGTTCAAGTGGTTGTGGCGGGCTCCATAAGATTTCATTAAGGTAACTAACCTAATACTCAAATAGACACACGAATGTAAATATAATGCACTAAATTTTCAGATGGAGGGAACAAATGGCAACAGAACTGAAGATGCATCTCCAGAAAGAATTTGTTTAGAGGCAGCGTCTGAAGTTTTTAAAATGACTTTAAAAAATGAGACTGAGGCTACACCGCATTTATTTAGTAGTAATCCTAAAAAACGCAAAGTTATTAACTGTGATATGTGGGCAAGGAAAAATTTATTAACAATATGTTCTTCGACTCCTCAAGCATCCAGCACATTAAATGATAGTTTTACACAAGAGTTTGAAAACATTAAAATTGAGACCAGCTATATTACTGTAGACCTTTGCGATGAGGGACCAGCTTTAAAGCTGCGGAAGTCCAATAAGTAAGCCATTTTATAAATTCATTTTTGTGTTTTGTAAATTTCCATTGATATTTCTCTTTAAGCTGTGAGAAATTAGTGACGCCACCTTCCACCCCTGAATTGCATTTTAAATCATTTGATAGCACCCCTAAAAAAGCTAGCATTTTTGCCAGATGTTCCTCAGCTTGCAGCATTCCTTCCCCCTTGAAAGAACAACATGACATTTTATATCCCACTCTGAAGCCATTGGATCAATCCAGAAAGATATTAACTCCTCAAAAGTTGTCAGAAACAGCCAGTAGGAAGAAATGTGTTGCTGAGATTATTCAGAATCAATGGGGAGATAGATTGTTATACAAGATCATTGATAATGATGTTATTATGGGAAAAGTGTTTAGCTACTTGTCAAATGGGGATTTGTTCAGGTTTTCCAAAGTGAGTAGGGCATTTAAAGATGCCTTGTTTAGGAATCCAAAGGCTAGTTTAAGGTATGTCCAATACAACCCTAAATTTAATTTTTTATGTTCTTCAGACATTCAGACTTTACCTATTTGGAATGATTGACCTAATCAAACAGGGACATCCTATGTGAAGTGTTTATTAGTTTACAGGGTGCTTTCATTAAATAGTACCATTATTGCTGAGAAGCTTACACATAATTTAATATTCTTTTCAGGTGTGATGTATTCCAAGAGTGTCACAAGATAAATAAAGAGAATTACAAAATTACTCCTCCCAGTAGTCCCGAAAGCCAAACTTTATTTCCTGAAGGATCAATTAGTCCAAATCGTCAAAATTTTGCAGAATTTGCGGAAATGGGTAAGTTTTTTTTTGCAAAAATAAAAGAAAAAAATAATATTTTTGTACTTACAAAGGGGAAGAAAGAGTTATTTATAACAGTTTATATTATTATACTGTGATAATTAAGCTCTTTTACGGCCCATGCATAAATTAAATGGAGTCGGCTTGGTCTCGTGAAATCCAGGTACCTGCAGAGGTGTTCTATCTGGTCACAGTTCATTTGTCTAATTCTTCTCAAAAAGATAAAGACAGGTCAAAAATCGTTAATGTGTGGGCCTTTTCCGTCAATATCTTTATGAATATTGCCAATATAACGCTAAATTATTTAATTCTTATTAGCTGATATAAATCTTTTGCCCCCTTCTATTTCTAAATTAAATTACCCAACAAACATTTAACTACACTTTCGTCCAATGCCAATTTTTTTTTGCCTTTAAAAACAAAATTAAATGTGACTTTGATGGCTTTTATCTAATTTATTGTATGTATATGTTATCAAGGTAGCCACTTGAACCCAACTCAGTCCTTAACAAAATGCCCAAAGTGCACAAGACCCTCCATTGTAGAAGACCACATTGCCCAATGCCAAGAAGGAACCTTTTGTGGGTATATTTTCTGCCAGAAATGTAGTAGCTTCGCATATAATCCAAAAGAATTTTATGACAAGTCAGTTGAATAAAAAGCTTTAAGAATTCTTTTTTCTACAGATGATTAATTTTAGATGCCGGGGCTTGACTCTAGGCTGTTCGCCATTGAAAAGACGGCCGAAATTAGAAGATTTAACAAACTCATCCCTCGATTTCAATGTTAGTACTGTTTTTAATAGCACTGCTGAAAATGGATTCTCCTCTGGTGAGCATCTTTACTGCCACGTATTGCTGCAAAGTTATATCACTCATTTTACAGGCTACTATTCTGGATGTGATTCCACTTACAGTCCCCTATCAGTGAGAAGAAATTTGAATTCCTCTTTGAGCAACAGCAACGAGAGTTCGTTGAAGTCGCAAAAAGTTTTGTTTGAAAGCAACAGATCTTTGAGTACACCATCTATTAAACGCGAAGACAAAAGGAGATCCTCAGGCAGTATTAAACCTATTGTAAGAACTAACACTGTCAAGAGAAGAATAGAGGTAAGTTACTTGTAGTTTTGGCATTTCAATGTGCAACAGTTTTTCTATAGATTTGTGAACCCTCTTCACCACCAAAGGGACCAGTCTACAGTGCCTGCTCGAAAGAAAGTAGAAGGAGCCTCAAAAGGTTAACAAGGTGAAGGGCAATGGTCCTAAATACTAAAGATCGTCTTGGTCCGTCACATCCAAAAAGCTTATATTAAGCTCTCCTTTATATTAACGAATTCATCACGCAGTAGATGTAGGTAGGTACGGAGGAGTATGTATTCTCAAGACATTTGTTTTTTAATGTTACCACTCGGTTGTTCTTCATTACGTGTTGCAAACGTTGCAGTTTTATTCAAGTGATAAAAAATTTGTGTTGTATTTATTAAGGCGTTTTGCTGTTTAATTCACCGTTGTGGATCAAGTTAGGTAAACTTGAGTAAATTTACCAGGATTGGCCTATTTCCTTTTACTTAAAGGCACACAACAGCTTTATAAATGGTTTAAATTTAAAGCCTCATTCTGTGCATACAGATTTTATGATTATTACTTCAGGAACGGATAAAAGAGCAAGGTGTGTTGCTTAAATAAATTTAGATCCTAATTTCCTTGATTTCTGAGTTTTTAAAAAATGCAGATTTTATTTTTTTATTCACTTTTTTGAAGACATTATCACCATATAACTTAAAGGAATAGGACCTACGTTTATAAGAGTAACCTAGCATAAAATGCCTTTTTCTAATGGTACTTCTCCTGTCCTGATCATCAAATCTGAGACACCTTGTACAAACCAGACATTTTTACAAATGTTCGATCGGCAGTAGCAAAGATTGATGAATACAATAAGGTCATAAAGTTTTAAACAACAGTTTATATCAAAAATCGTAAATATTTTGGGACAAATTCACAACGTCGTAGTGAGAGTTAAATTATAGAAATATAATTTTTACACTATTATTAGAAGGAAATCAATATGTTATAAAACAGAATTGAAAATATAACTTTTTTATATTGAAAAATAAAATCAAAGGTGCAATCTCAATCAAAAAGTTCCCACTGTCTTTTGAATCACGCGTTAGTTATTGTTGATTGCAGGGCAGTTCCATAACAAACAGCCTTTATGTCGGGATATATAGGTTTAGCTTAAACTTCGTCTACGGTTAAACTGAAAATTTTAATAGATATAATCGATTATATGTCAAATCTATATATTTTTTAAGATTTCCGTTCTTATGACGATAAATTCTATAAGCGATGACAGATGCGGATTGAACCACTCGAATCCGTCTTGACCCTAGATTTTTTTAAATGCGTATCTGATGATCTTCATAATATTTTAATTAAGAATCCTTAAAAATCCATCAGTTTGACATCGTGCGAATACAGGATCGCCCGTTTCGTATCTAAAGAAAAATCAGTCCGACTGCCTGATATTTTTATCCCCTATATGCAAATTCGGACCATTTTGGTATCGAAATATGTTTTTAGCCCTATTAAAAGACGCCCGTGTGATACTTTTTTATTTTTACATACTCGATGTTTGCCGTCTTTAATATCTTCAAGGATTTTTACATAAATATTCCGTTTAGTACTTCTAGATGATGCCAATTTAATGTGCCTCTACTATGCTATCAAATATTTATTATTATTACCAAGGAAATTTTAAAGATCGTTAATCTTGCAACTTGGGCACATTGTTTTCTCATGACCTAGACCTTTGTATTCCATTCACTCTTTGCCGACTAGTCTTTACTTGTATTCTAAGACGCGTCAATTTTCTTTTCTTTTGCTGTAGGATACTTTCTCGATATACACAGAGTATTTCTTAAGCATGGTTCGTAACTTCAAGACTCAATTTTTTTATGGTATTTAGACAAAAAAATTCCAATAAACAAGTGACTGAAAACGCTTAGATTCGCTTCGATTCGAAATAAATTTGGAACGCTAAGTGCTAGATTTTTAAAATTCTGCAGTTATCGTACGTTAGTAAACAGCTGCATTTTTGGTATAAAGTTGTAATTCGGCGTGAGTCAGTCAACGTTTTCGCTACAAAATATAGAACACCATTAGATTTTTTAACTTTTATTATTTTCATTTCTTTTCTTCATTCACATTCGTTAATTTTTTATTATATATGCTATGGCAGATGCATCATATATATATATATATATATACATATATATATATATATATATATATACATATATATATATATATATATATACATCTATATATATATATCTATATACATATATTTATATGTATAGGATGTATCTATCATAGCTTAGGAGTTTGTTGCCAAAGCGATTTTAAGTTGAGAATATCTAGTGGGTGTCTATTGTAACCGAGCTTCAAGTATTCTAGTTTTTGAAATGATTTCAGTTACTTTTTAGTTACTCCTATTTCATAAGGTATAACCACAACTAATAATTTTGGAATTGTTAAAAAACTAGAGTGGCTTTAAGCTATCGTTTCCATAATTTCAACTTATTTGCTAAAACTCGTGCTGAGGTTACATTCTGTAGAGGGCACAATTCGGCCTGCTTGGCTTCCAATGAAAACTAATAAAAAAAAAAATACATTTGGGTGTGTATGTACGTATCGTCTGGGGAATCTTCAGAAACCCTGATTTTCTTTGTTTTCTGCAGCTCATTAAAATACTGAGTGTCTAACCCTTGGATCTCTTTCAGAGTCAACTGAACAAATAACAGTAGCCTTGTAGTAAACCAAAAACAGTTTTGTAGTTAATCAAACGTAGGATAGTAGTAAATCATTCATCTCTATTTTCAAATATATTTTATATAAAGCCCTTTGTAAATAAAAAAAATTCAGTTCATTATTCAATTCTCAGGAAAACTACATATTAAAGACCAGTCCAGCCAAAATAAATCAACATTTGGCATTCGGAAATTCGTAACACTATATTGGATATTAGAAAGACAATACTAGAAAAATTTTTAGAATTTTCAAAAAAAGTTGCAAAAAATTATAGGTCTGGAGGCCACTTATTTTTTATTTGAAAAGCACATGTGTGCTTCTAAAACTGCTGAAATTATTAGAAGAATTTCATGTGTAAAGTTCATTTACTATATTCTTTTATCTTTCAAACGGTTCAACTCGTGTAAATGTTTTGCGCAATTTCTTTCCTTGCATTTTAGGTATATTTTCGCCTTGAACTGATAAAATGCTCTGTTATTGAGTTTTCATTATTAAAATAAAAGGAAGGTATCTACTTTTCTTTTTATTATAGTTCTGGGTAGTTTATCAATTTCTAGTGACTTTCTGTCAGAACTTTTCTGCTATTTCTAACAATGCTAACAGGTACCTTGTGCACAAATGCATCGTGCACATTCTATGGACCTTACTTTGAAATTAAGAAATCTTACACCTGCAAGTTACGATTGAACACGTGTCGTGATTTTTACACTTTACCATAAAATAGTAGTGATCACAATAATATATGAGCAAAAGGAATACTTCCCGACAGAAACGTTATTTTCCGCACTTAACACATTGAAAAGTAACCGACGTGTTTATACTGAGAATCACGATCAGGTTACGCTCCTATACATTTAAATAGGTGTTCCTTCGAGTGTGAACATAGGCTTAGTTGTGCTTCTATCTAAAAGGAAATAGACAAATCCCTCTACAGGTCTAAATTTAAGCCCGATTTTTTAGTACTGTGTCTAACAAGATAAACATCAAAAGGGGCATTTCTTTTATATTATTAATTATTGTGTTTTTATATATTTTTTTACTTCATTAGTACCTATTAATCTGTGTCATGTGTAGACGTTACCCACTTAAATGGATCTGTACGGAAGTTGAGGGATGACTTTGTACATACGTATGATTGAAGGCTGGTCTAAATGTCTAGTGTGTTGTAAGTTGATGTTCTTTGCCATTCCCATGATTTTATTGTACCGGTGGTAGTTTATTTATCTACACTTATATGTTGTTCTACTTAATAATATTTAATAAAGTCCATTTCTTAATAAAAATATGTATTTTTGCGATATGCTGTTTTATCTAAGATATATAGAGTGTCCCAGAAATTGAGTTAATCTGCGTTATTTTGCTAATATAACTTTAATCTAGATTGAAGGATTGAGAGCCAACA
This sequence comes from Euwallacea fornicatus, assembly GCF_040115645.1. Classification (NCBI taxonomy): domain Eukaryota; kingdom Metazoa; phylum Arthropoda; class Insecta; order Coleoptera; family Curculionidae; genus Euwallacea; species Euwallacea fornicatus. Next base: position 3,025,695 of record NC_089558.1, read on the forward strand.
AAATGAAACATCCTGACTTAATGGTGAAATAATATATATTTAGAACATGTCTGTTATAAATAATGAAGTAAAAAGCATTATAGTCCTTACTGTGTAAATCCATGATTAATAAAGAAACCATTAAATACTAGAAAAAAGAAAATAATAATAATAATAATAATATGAAAAAGAACTAAAATAAAATTATATAGGAGGACCTATGTGCTTGACTAGGTATCCCAAATTGTATCTCATTTTTCCCTCCACCCTTTTAGCAATTTAAGTGTGCTTTGTCGGGTATCTACAATATTTTCTCCCTAATGATTCTAAATAAACTCTTCTACCTCTTCTTTCACATCAACCCCATTGAAAGAATTGTTTAATTTACGATTCAGAGTCATTTCATTCTCCGCTGCTTCTGTAGCTCTGTCATTATTATTGTTTTGCGGTTTATCTACTGATTTATGATTGCTCTTGGGTTGTCCGTGCACAATTCTCACGTGAGTATTGTAGCGAGATTTTGTATTAGTAGAGTAGCCACAAATTTTACACTTAAAGTTGTGCATTTCAGGCAAATGAGCGTTGATTAAATGAGTTTTCAAGGCATTTCTGCTTTTTCCTAAATAAGGGCACTTGTGGCAAGAAAAGACTTCAATCTAAAATGAGGAAAATTAATACAAATTTGGGAAAATCCAGTTGCTATAACTTACTTCATCTAAAGTACGATGAGCCAGTATGTGTCTGGCCAAATTTCCTTTTTCAGTGGTCTTGTAGCGATCCTCCTTTGGACACATTTCACAATAGTAAAATGTCCTGGTGGTTTGATCAGTATGTTTTCGTTGCATATGATACTTTAAATGCTCTTTGCTACTGAACAGTTGAGAACATGCAGAACACTGCACTGACTTCTCTTTGTGCAGGTCATTTACATGCCTGGTCATATGAGACTTGTTTCTAGTTTTATAGTCACAATGTTTGCATGTTACCCAGTTTCCCTCCTTTGAGTGGACAACTCTTTTATGCTGTTTCAGGCGCTCTAGACAAATATCAGTAGTTATCAAGATAATCAGATAAAATCCTTTTGCTTACCTTCTAAGACAGTCACATAATTGCAGGATTCACAACTATAGCTCTTCAGCTCATGAGGATTCTTATGCTGTGTCAAAGAATGTCTTTTAACATTGGCATGATTGTAGCTTCTATAATTACATATTTCACATTTATATTCAGTCTTATCATTGCGCTCATGTGTTTTCAGGTGCATTTTGAAGCTGAACCATTTTATTACTTTTTTGCAGTGAGGGCATTCTTCATCTGGCTTAGAATGTTGTTTTACATGGCTATTAAAATAGTACTGCTGCTTGGTTTCAAATGGGCACAGCTTGCACTTGTAAATGTCACTGCTATGCTCCTTATCAAAGTGACTTCTTATGGATATGAGGTTGCTGTGGGTATAGTCACATTTAGCACATTTATAGTCCTTGCTGTCTAATTTAGTGTACTCAGATGAACGATCTTTATAAGGAAGACTTTGTTTAGACTTATTGGCCTTTTTGTTTGTACTCTTTGATTGAAGAAGATCCTTCTTTTTATTGGCGTTTGACAACTTTTTCTGATTGATAGCACTTGGCTCTTCAGGCTTTGCCTTAGTTCCATCTTTACTTCCACTACCTTGGGTTCCATACAGTTTACAGAGCCAATTATCAAGTTTAGTTAGTTTTTCTGGGGGTTGACCCTGTAGGGATTTCTTACGAGGCTTTTTGGCTTTCAAGACTTTGCCGGAAGTGCTACCTGTGGGTTTGGCTTGAGCGGGGGCATTGGAGGACGCTTTTGTACGGGGCTTCGATTTCATGTTTCATTTAGTTTTGAGACTTTCATTGAATTAATGTCAGAACAATTTCGTTGAATAAAAAATGCTTGAAATGAAAAATAAATCAAAATAAAAGTGTAAACATAAACAACTTTCTTTTAAAAATGCATGAAAAAATCTGAAACGTCAAATCTAAATACTGACAGTGACAGAGGGTGTGGAGGGGTACAATATTTACCAAATTACTAATTTAATTTAAAATGTTACTGACAACGTTCCCTTACTATATAAAATTAGAATTTTCATAAGAAATAAATAGATTTTAGGACGTTTCTTTAGCTTAAATACCAAGGACAGGCGTGAACCAACAAACGAGGTGAGAGAAGAGGTCTTATCGAAAAACAGTTCTGCAATGATAACAAGGGAACTTTGTGAAACCTCAGACTGCTTTCCTTAACGTAACTGCTAGAAGAATGTGAAGTAGTCCTCTGGACTACTGCCTTTGAGATAAAAAAGGACGGGAATGTATAAAGTTAAAAATACGTTCTGAATATATTTTATTTTGAAATGGGATCATAATCTATACCAAGCACAATTTTCTTACCGCAATATACTGCGATATAAACATTAGTACATATTTCTAACATGGTTACCTATAAAATATACACTACATAATAACCAATAGACTGCTGTTTTGTGAAAAATTGCAGTAAAAATATCCTCCAATTTTTCACTCTTGCAGCCTTTCTCATTCTACCATTTACTTCAATTTAGTGAACAGCTCTGCAGTAACACAATGGTCAACGGCATGTAACAAATCAAACAATTCTTCAACACATGTTTCTGCTGTTTGGCTTCTTGATCGCACTCTATCGTTGCAGGCCTGATACTTTTCAGCAAGACTTTTGCAGTGGCTGGTTTCATTGCATTTTTCCTGCAAAATCCAGTAATGATTAAAATATTTGTGAGTTGGTTAAAAATTGGTACGAAATATTCATAATTCCATAGTTTGAAATGTATTTTATGAGATATACATTGAATCTAAGATAAGGATGTGCTGCATGGATATCTCTTAAACAAGGGTAGATATGGACTTGAAAGGATAAAAATGGGTTTTAAATCTCTATATTGTAAAATTGCTTCTTCAAATATCCCATTTTCCTACCATTTAACCCAACTGAAAACCTAATTCATAACCACTACTTCAATTTACTTCAATTAGTTATGTGACAACTTTTACCATTCAATATTTCCTATTCTGTATTCATCAAAATATCTATATCAATACTTTTTTTTCTTGGAAAATCAAACATTTTATACATAAAAAAGCTGTAGTTGTGAAACATAGACACTATTTCTTATTGAAGCCTCTGTTTTAAATTATGTTTTTTTCACTTATTTTTGGTTAGAGTCTCTGGCAACTAGGAAATTTATTTTAGCACACTATAGAATGAAAAAGTTTTTGAGCTCCTTGCAATGCAGGATGAACATGAATAGTGATACATTGCAGAAATCATACCTATGTTTACAAACTAATAAGGGGCTGTTTATGACATACACCAAGAAACTGTCTTTGTACTAGATTTAATAACTGGGCTCAAGGTTAATTAATTTATTAATTGTAGGCTTAGAGAATTCTGCGATCAACTTGAACTAGAGCATAGTTTTTGCTGGGGGTCTCTTACCCTTAAAACCGCCTGAGGATCAACTAAATCAGCTTCTTCCTCATCTTCTTGAGCTTTAACAGTAGGAAGCTTAGGGAAGAACCTATCAAAGAACATTTTGTGTCGGAAAATTGGCTGACTATCACTGTAAGAAAAACCTTTTTTACGTAATACGAAATACCGAGTTCAAAAATTTATATTTGTGACTTTTTTCCTCATCAACTCTTAAGACTTCCTGTTACTGTCAGTGTCAAGTGTCAAATTCGGCAGGAATGGAGGCAAATACGTGAGGGATATCACGTAATTTTAAATTATCACATTGCCATTATTCGACCTACTTTATAATGAACGATGAAATGCTAAATATAACTACGAGTTAACGTGGGATTTTATTATTTCTAAATATTCTCCAAAATTTAAAAAGTCTATTGCACAACTTTAACCCTCTCCTGCTTCTTGAATTTCAAGTTTAAGGAACTTGAATTACGCGCAATAAAAAAAAAGTAGCTTTGAGGGAAAATTGTTTAATCTGGCAACGTTATTTCAAACTTCGTATAGGACTAATTGCGAATTTTTTTCTTGTGATGTCCTCCATCCGTAGTGCTCCCTTTCTCTGTTTGCTTCACACATTCTGAACTCTCTCTATCTTACTAAACCTCCAACAGCTGATTTTATTGACACGTTATATTTTCATTTTCTCAAATTGTAATAATTAATCTTAATTATTGTTTTTTGTACTATTTTTTCTCATAAAATAGCACAACTATATAATTTACATTTTCTTCGAAAGGTTCTCTGATCAGCGCGATGTAAGCATAAACATGTCTAGCCTCAGGACTCAAATGCGATATTTGAATCCCTTTGAGCTTCATAAATTGCTAATCAACGATTACGTCTTAAAACACCCCGGAGACACCAAACTATTCCAAAGAGACAAATCCAAAGACCGCAACGACTATCATGTCCTTAAAGACAATCATCGATTCCTGTGGGACGATACAGAGCCTGATACATGGGAAGAACAATTTGCCAAGAAATACTATGAGAAGCTTTTCAAAGAATATTGCATTGCAGATTTAAGCCTTTATAAAGAGAATAAAGTAGCATTGAGATGGAGAGTGGAGAAAGAAGTTGTGTCTGGAAAAGGGCAGTTTATGTGTGGCAATAAACATTGTACTGAGAAAGGAGACTTGAGAAGTTGGGAAGTAAATTTTGCATACCTAGAGAAAGGCGAGAAGAAGAACGTGTTGGTTAAAATAAGGCTTTGTCCTACATGCTCTAAAAAGCTGAACTATCATAGTAAGAAGAGGGAAGTGACGAGACTGAAGAAGAAAGAGAAGAACAGAACTAAAAAGAAAGATATTAAAGAATTAAATTCTTCTGTAGAAAGTAGAGATAAAACTGAAACATCAGAGTTGATGAAGGAAACTGCAGGGCCTAGCCGATTAAGTCAGTCATTAGATGAATCTCCTTGGGAGGAGCACAAACCAGTGGAAGTAAAGTCCCGAGAAGAAGAAATGGAGGATTATCTGCAAGACTTGTTAATTTGAGTATCAAAGCTGGTAGGAATATGATGTTGATTTTCGATAAATAATAAATATTTACTAATAAAATTGATGTGTATCATCTTAAGTCTAGATTACTTCACTTTAGATCTGTAAATTCAAAGTCCATTATAGAGAAATCCTCTAACCCCATCGCATGTAACTTTTTAGAGAAAATAGATTTTCAATGGATACCTTTTCTTAGTAAAAATGCTGAAAGCTGTATTGTACCGAAAACGATTCAGATTCATAAATTGTGATGTCAGTAAGTTCTTTTACAACCTGCAATTCTGTACACACTCACACTAGGTGCGTAATTTCTGAACCCCTTCTTCCTAAACATTACAAATGTCAGCGGCCATTATCATGACCCTATGAGACTGATGTCAATATGTTTATTTACATTTTATGTTAATTTAAGTAATTTCTTTATTGCCTGTTTTATTTTACTAAATTTATAGTTAGTTGCTTTTTATTCGTTATTTCAGGTTCATTTTACATAATTCTTAATAATTATTTAATTAGAATTATCAACTTCTCCCTTATCAAGCCTTAGTTTAGACATTCTTACCTAGAATACAAACCAGAGGTTAATGATTATCTCTCCACTTCTCTAACAAACACAAGATTAAACCCTATTTCTGTCTTTAATTAATAAGGCTCTTGCAACTAACGAACCGTTTAAATCTCTGAAAAATGCTTTTCTGATGGCCTGTAACATAAATTTAAACTATGAACGAGACCGAAGGTAGAGTGGTGTTCAATTACCTAGCAGAGGAAATAAATATTGAAGAGGAAGCAAGAAAACAAGATGATAGTTTTGACGAAAACCAAAATTCCAAAGACCCAAAGTCTCATGGCAACAGAAAATGTAAATCTGGGGATCCTGGTTATATTGAAAGCGCTGCTTCTCTTCAAAAGAAAAAAAGGATGGTTTTTGGCAAAAAAATCAGCCCAAAATTAGTATTTGAGGGTATTAAAAATGGAGTTAAAACGCTGATAAATAAAGACCCTGAAATGTGTTTATCAAATGGCAATGACAATAATTTAACTGAAAGTTCTTCTAATAATGATATCTGCTTAGGAAAAGTGATAAAACTTGAAACTGCTGAAGAGGAAGCTTTAATGAATAATGATCCTGAAATAAGTCGCAATACTCCTTCAGAATGTGAGAATATTGGTAAGTATTTGACATCCACTTGCAAGAGGGTACTTTGGTATATTTAAGTCAACGATTTAGAAACATTGGATGTAATCAACAATTGTTGACATTTCATAAAAGTTGGTTCTATTTTAGGAAAAGAAAATTACCATATATTAATATCATAATGATATTTGTCTATAGTGATGTGTTATGTATCAATGCTTGTATGTGCCTTAAGATTTTGAGATGACTGCTAGAAGCAGTTTTATCCCCCTATTGTGTTCCTTTTTACAGTTTATGTAACACAACAGAACATTGCCATACCTTAACTTAAGCATATTTTATAAAATATTTTAATAAGTACTGGGAAAGCAGTATGTAAATTGTTACTTACTAAAGTATTAAATCTTATTTTGGAAATGTAGTTTTAAGTATCATCATAAATGGCAAATTAAAACTTATTCACATATTAAATTTTGTCTTAAAACTCTAAATTTAGTTTCATTAGTTGTGTTTGACTAGCTTCCACTACAACAAATAATATTGGCACCTCCCTCTAAAGTTTCTGTTTCAAATTTGGCTGAAGTCAATGTTCCACTAACACTAATTGCTGCTCTAGTGTGAAGACTAATCTCTCCCACACGCACTGAGGACCTACCTTTTGCCAGAGCCATGAAAATAATAATCTGATCTTGACAATGCTTATCTACACAAGCTTTCTGTTGTATAGATTTTAGTATAGCCATACCAGCCCTCTTTCCCGTTTTTTTTGGAGGGTCAGCTTTTTTTCCTAAGGCGTCACCTCCTAGAATACACCCTGTATTTGTAATGGCTGAAAGAACTATTCCAGAAGCGCTGGATAGTACGATTTGTGGGTGTTCCTTGTACCTAATAATGTCAATATTTGGACATATAGATGATAGTATTTGTTCAGCACCTTCTGCCATTCTCAACGATAAATGGAATGGTAGTTTCCCAGCTACAAAACTCATGCCTCTTATTGATGTAACAGATCCAGGATGTGTTAGTGTAATCCCATTGAGCTGCATTACTGGTTGAATTCGGATTTCCACTTCTCCTCCCCCAACAGGGAAATATCCTCTTTTTTTGAGGTAGAACTCAAATGTTGCACCAAACTTTTGCAATATGGGTCTAAAAATTTCCAACATGTAGTCCAACTGAGGAGCCATCTCAATGTTTGTTCCTCCACCCAGTTTAAGTACAACTTCAGAGGGTGCAAATAAGGCACATGGAAGTGCGACTTGTAACAGCAAGCTGATACTTCCAGCTGTCTCAATTAAAGCCTGGTAGTGACCTCCCATGATCTCTCCTGGGAAAAATGTAATTTCAGTTGATCCTATCTCTGCCCCATACACCACACCATTGCAGATGTCCTTTATAAGCTCAACTCCTTTTAGATGTTGAGATCTCAGACCAGGATTGTTTCTGTCCACTCTTATTTTGGTTATATGCACAGGTATTCTTTTTATACAGCTCAGGGCCAATGCCACTCTTAGGACTTGGCCTCCTCCTTCAAAACTAGAACCGTCAATTTCTACAATAGCATGAGACATGTTGGGAGTTCGCTAGTATTGCCAATCTAGGTATTTTTGTATTAGTCACTGATTAGAGTTCTAGATCTGTGCTGATTGTTAGTATCAATTATCAATACTATTATCGGGGCATTTGCATCGTTATATCGACTGATAAGATAGTTTTTGATTTTTTTTTTCATTTTTAGCTGTAATTCTCTAGTAATAATCTCATTTTTTTTAGATATAAAGGACGAACCTTTCGATGAAACAACCGTGAAATTGAAATGTGAGCCTTCCGAAGAAAACGTTAAAAAGAAGAAAAATATTGCAAAAAAAGAAAATATTCTCGACTCATTATACAGAGAAATCGACTTCAAACCAAAGTGCAAATCGTCAGTATTCCTCTCCCAATGCTTCAATCTTCTGATGAAATTTCCATTTGTAGGACAAAAAGTATATTCAAATGCAACAGTTGCCTTTATGTGGGGAAGTCCAAAGGAAACCTGGAACGACATGCCTTGATTCATATGGACCCCAATGATATTCTCTGGTATAAGTGTTCTGATTGTGACTACAAATCCAAATATGAAGCCCAATTGAAAGGGCATATGCTAATTCACAAAAGCCCTGACGAAAAGGAATATTTCCAATGCCCTCATTGCGAGCAAAAGTGCACGAGGAAGCACAACCTCACCAATCACATTCGAACCATGCATCACGACAGAATCAATACTTTTAAGTAGGGCGATTGTCCAGAATGTCCTGAAAACTAGCCTAATATGAATTTTTTCAGATGTGCTGAATGCGAATATACAACATTTTCAAAGGACCGTTTGGCGGCTCATGTAAAACGACACTCCAATGAACTCTTCACCTGCCACATGTGCAAATTCGTTACTAAGCGAGAAGAATACCTTCAAACCCACTTTAAATTTAAGCATACAGATCTAGAAAAGCCTTATCCATGTGACACTTGCTCCTACAAAGGCAAAACAAAACGGGAATTAGATCGGCATTACAGTAGGATGCACAACAAAGATCAATTGAAGGCGTATCAGTGCAGCCACTGCGAGTTTAGTTCGATTTACAAAAAGAATTTGGAATATCACTTACTGCACATGCACAAAAACTCTGAGGGCTTTCAGAAATATATATGCGGACATTGCGAGAAGGAGTTCGCCTATAAGAATGGCCTTAAGGTTCATATTGTGAGGATGCATTTAAAGTTGACTGATGAAGACTGGCAAAAGTGAGATTATTCTATCAATTCTATAAAATTTTATTATTTTATTAAAAATTAGAATAGAAGAATTTATTAATATCAAAAATTTTTTTTTAAGATGCCAGGAATGTAAATATAAAACGAAAGATGTCAGCACTTTGAAAAGGCACATCAAAAGAAATCATGGAGCTCCACGGCTTCTTTGCAATCAATGCGATTTTACAACCAACAGATCGAACTCCATGGAGGCCCATTTGAAGAGCCATCAAGTGGAAGATGATGAGATTTTAAAGGTTTACAAAATTCTCAATAAATCTTTATGGGATAATTGTTATGGTTAATTTTCCAGTGTCCTCTATGTCCGTATCGATTCACTCAGGCAACGTCTTTCTTCTACCATATGAGGGTAATACACGGTAAGCCAATTGCCTCCAAAGATGTCAGCAAGTATTATTTGAAAGGGGAATAAGTACGTAAGTGGAAGTAATGTTCCGATTTATAGTCAGCTATATTGCCTTTTGGTTGCTTTATTTATTTATTTTGCAACTTTTTATTGATGCACAGCTTATTATACACGGAGTTTCCTAAACATAGCGGCGCATTTAAGGGGATATTCCTTGGATTATAATAAAAATAAAATTTTTATGAAGTTGTATCTGGAATTTCTTGATTTTCGACACACAAGGCGTTAAAACAACAACGCCCCTGAAAGTCAAGAATAGAGATATTTTAGTCGTCATAATATTCTTATGAAATAGCGGAAAATTTAATTAAATCGGTATAAATATTTTTTTAATACATGTGACGAGTACTGCAGGTTCCGCGTCGTCCGCAAACAGATCATATTATTCATCGTCCAATTAAAACAGGATTTTGAAGGTAACTTGTAGTAATTTGATTTATGACACAATTAATCGAAGTATAGACAATTTGAAGTAACAATAAACTACAAAGTAAACAAAAACAAACATTAAAAATATACTTATAGTAATAAATAAAAATTATTTTTATATTAGAATTTGTCTTCTAAATATAACATTTTATTAGTTATGATGATATTCATTAAAACATTGTAAAATATTTGAGGTACCTCTGGACACTTACGACGATACGTCTTTTGTAATTTTTTTCTTGCTTCCTGGTGTTGGTGAACTCGCTTGTGTTTTATGTAGCACCGAACGCACATCATTATCATATATTTGCCCTGTGGTTTTTTGCGGATAGTGAAATACATTTTTTATTGTTTGGGACCTTGCGCTTTTAAATTCTAATCATTCCTAAACTATAAGCTTTATGAATGTTTTTAATTAATATTTTCTGTTTTTTTGGTTTCTAATAAACAATATGTTTATTCACTATAGAAGTACCTACTAAAAAATGAATTGGTAGTTTCCGATACCATTTTATGTTCTTTCGAATTGTTGCATTTGATGCCATTTGGTTGCTCCTGCCAATGCAGGAGTTTCCAGTGTTGTATCCTATGATTCCTAATGGTTTTATTTTTGTTGGACGTCCGCGAAGCGTGGAAGTGTTTGAAATTGGCACCATGTAGGGGCATGTTTCGATAATAATACTCATCACAGGCATCTCTCCAGTTCAACACTACTACGCCATTATCGTCTTCCCGTAACATCACTTCACCTCTTTTCAATGGGTGAAGCATAACAGCTTTTGGCATCAATGTCCTGATGTGGCTTCTCGTTCCAACAACATGGGTTTTTTCATTTATTGCTAATTCAAAGCTTGTATAAAAATTGTCGATAAACAAGGTACGCTCTTCGTTCAATAGCTTGTTCATGAGCTCCATGCAAATTTTTTCGCTTATGCCAACTTGCCTGGTTCCACAGGTATCATGTCCAGCATGTATTTTTGTGGATCATGATGTCCTTCTGTAGAACACAATTTGAATAGTTTTATGCCATATTTGTACGTCTTTGTTGGCATGTACTATCTGAATATTAGCTTTCTCCAGGAAATCATTGTCTCATCAACTACAATTTTCTGGCTTAGTAAAAGTATTTTTTCTTCATTACCTGTAAATATCTGCATTAATGGAGAAACGTTCCTAAGTCTATTAATATGTTCTCTGGCTTCGTTGTTTGTGAAATGTAAATTTGATATCGTCACATGAATGCAATAACTAGATAACCCGTAAAATATATATTTTGTGATATGGCAAAAAAAATTCATTAAATAAAAAATTTCTCTTTTTAATCAAATATTATATTTTTTAAAACACTTTCAATTGCTTATATTGAATAAGTTATTCTTTCAATGAATAGAATGAACTAAGCAAAGCAAACTTTATTCTTTCAATAAGAAAAAATACAGGAAACTAAAAAACCATTGCTACCTACTTTGTGCCCTAACATTTATTTTATTAGTTAATAAAAAAAAAATCGAGGCAAAAAGTAGCTATATCAAGGTAAGTGCTATAAATGAATTCTTATTTTAACGTTTTACAAAACGAATATCAAAAATTGCAGTGCAAAAAGGTAAAACTCTATGGACATATTCGCCAACTCAATGTATGTTTCGTGACATACACTTGTAGGAAAAAAATAGCAGTTCTTTGAGGAATTACCAAACACATATGCATTCACAAAATATGACGAAGAAAATAATAGCAGTGTTTCATTAATTTTTATTCGTCTTATAAAAATACACAGGCAATTTGTCACGACCTTAATATTTTGTCGTCAGCCCTTTAATGGCAATGACAGTTTCACATCAACGATCCATGCTGTGGCCTAAGTCTTGGCATCTAGTAACAGGGATGTTTTTCCAAGATCTTTCTATCAAGGCCCAAAGATCATTTTAAATCTTTGGTGTCTCATTTGTCACACCATGTTTGATACCGCTCCATAGATTCCCTATGGGATTCGGATCCTGGCTTTGAGGTGGCCAATATAAGATATTGATATTTTCATCTTTTGCATAAGTCTACATGACTTTTAAAATGCGATGATAAATTCTAACCGTCATTATGATTTTTATCCAAAATGTAGGTCCTAGTCCATAAATGACAAGCATGTCCACTCCCATTTCGGCCAATTCATCTATTCGGAAACGTTCCGTCCAAAGCCAATCGCACTTTCCTACTAAAATGGGGTGGGTCCCGTGTTGTAAAAGCCACATGGTTTGCCTAATGTTTAACGGTAGCTCATCTAACAAAATCGGCAGATCATTTCGTAAAAAGTTTAAATCACATTCGCTAGTTAAACGATCTGGTAAAATATGGGGTTCAATGAGCATTCCATTCACAAGATGTGTCCATAGATTGACGGAAAATCGATGTTGAAAATTTATTCGTTTAATTGCACGTAGGTTTTCAACAGACCAAACGTGCGTGTTTTGGAAGTTACTACGTATGCCATCGCAGCTAATTTTACTTCATCCACAGCCAAAATGGTTCTAGTAAAGTTTTCGTAATTTTCGTATTTTCCTAACAGCTCTTCACAGAATTTAACTCTGCGCGGATGATCTGTAGGTTGCAGCGCCTGTACAGGCTGTTCAGATTTCAAGTGTTTTAACAGGGAAATCCCCTTTCCCGACTAGATAGGGAAAAACTACCATACATGTCAAGAGCTCGAGTTTAGAGAAAATATTAATGACGTGAACCGTATTTCTATATTTTTACAGTCCACGGCGCTAGAGGGCGTTTTTTAAATTTCGGCCATTTTCAAAATTCCTCATCATTTTTTTTTAGAACAATATTGAAGTAAAACACAAACGTTCTTAAGGCACTTTTCGATGTAATTCCAGTGGCGTGCTTAGTTTTTTGCTACAGCGTATCGTTTTGTCAAAAGCCGGCATAACTTTTTTATTTTAAATGAAAATCACAGTCGGTTATGACGTCAAAAAAATCTCCATTTTAAAGCATTTTCAACTATGTAGGTATGTTTACAGTTATTTTTAAAAATAACTGAAGTATTAGACTATTGGAAATTTTTTTTCTTCTAATACGCAAATATACAGGGTGTTTGGTAGGTAGCGCAGTCTTCTGAATAGGGAATTAGAGGAGGTCATTCTGAATTGATTTAACCAAACATGCCTATACACCAAGCGTTACAGTTTTCTTGATAATTAAGTTTTCAATTTTTTAAAATAATTTGACAGTGCTTTTCTACAATTATTGAAGTGCAGAACAACAAGCCCTTTTATCACAAAAATGTGCTAAATTTTTTAATTATGTATGAATAGATTGTTTAAATAATTTACACCAGAAAATCTAAAATGGCTTTGTTGCTTTGCAAAGAGTCAAATTCAAATGTGGATTTTATTCGAACGCTAAGGTGTATATTATGTTTATTCAAATTTATATCGTACTGTCTGCATATTCGCATTAAATAATGTACTACAAAATAATATTTTATTTTCCAATGTAAAGGAAGGAAGTATTCGGGATTTCTTAGTTGATTTTGAAAAAACAAAAAAAATCTCAAATAATGGTAAATAAATCATTAATAATTGATTTATTATGTTCAAAATGAGAACCACCTTTCTCAATGCATCTACGTGCTCTATTCCTTATTGCTGTTGTGCTACTGAGCCGCTTTTCTCGCTTAAATTGTTGGGAACCTGGTTAAATCTGGCGAGTAAATGGTCTCTATTTTGAGCCTTTTGTTCATATACCAGCGATTTCATGCGAACATGCAGACCGTATTAGGAATGATAAAAACCCAAAAACCTCAAATATCTGGAAATCTATCTTAAGATAATAAATGGTTAGCTTAGGTTCTGGCGAATGCATCTAGTGGATACTTAAAAGTTTTGAGATTAATCGCTAAAAATTTTAAAATACTCCTTAAGAAACTTCACACAAGAGTTGAAAAACCGTTGCCCAATGAAATATTTTTTTAATTCAAACCAACACACCTAAACGTTCAGATAAAATCCACGTGTGAATTTGACTCTTTCCTGTACTACATAATAGGAAAATCATGTTTATGAAGTTCTCAGTATGTAACAACGCCATTTCAGATTTTATGGTCTAAATTTTTTAATCAATCTATTCATACGTAATAAAAAAGTTTAGCACATTTTTGTGATAAAGCGGCTTGTTCTTTTGCATTTCAATAATTGTTGAAAAGCACGGTCAAATTAAAAAATATAAAAAAAATTATTAGGAAAACTGTGACACTTGGTGCTTAGGTATATTTGGTTAAATTAATTTAGAATGACTTCCTCAAAGTCCCTATTTAGGATCCTGCATTACCTACCAAACACCCTGTATATTTGCATACTAATAGGGAAAAAAAATTTCGATTTTTTTTTTTTCGAACATTCACTTATTAGGGTTGGCAAAGCCACGTTTTCTACTTATTCTTTAAAATATTTATTATCATACGAACTCTCATTTTCTGAGCTTGAACTTAATGCTATAATATTTCAATTTTTTTTTTCTTAATTTGAATGCTTCAACACTACTTGGTTCACTTTCATTTACACTTTTGCGCTGTCTAAGAGGCATGTTGGGGAGCAACAGAATAAAGATGCTACATTTAAACGATACATTACATCGCATCGCTTTCCTCGCTTTTCGCTTTTTTTCTAAACTTTAACACCTTGTAGTTTGGAATTCAACTTTATCCTTATTTTGACCCAAGGAGCATCCCTTCTGCGCCATGGTTTAGGTCACCCCTTGCATAAGAGCGTAGAAAAGTAGTGAGTAACAATCAAGTGCCTTTTTGGTGGTGATAATGAAGTTTGATAATAATTGATCTTTTAGTCAATACTCCCCCTTAAAGCACACATTCCATACTCTTTTTTTCTGTTTTTTTAATCCCTGTTCTATTGGGAAATTGGGCCTTTTTATTGCGATCAAAATAGATTATGGCGTTTTCAGTTAACAAATCGTGGATTTATCTTGTTACCTAATACTCGTTTTGCCCTTTATGGCATTGAAAAGTGCAATCAAGCTGTCTGGTTTCAGTGTTATACTCGAGAATTTTACTATTTTAAGAGCTTTCCACCCATTGTTTTGTTACTTTGTTACCATGGATGGTCTTGTTAACCTTTGATTTTTTCGCTCTCTGATAATTTTGTATAATCCAACCCCCAATTTCTCTGTTAAGGAGACTTTAGATATTTTGTTGGAATTATTTCCTTATGTTTGAGTATGCATCTAAAAGTAAAAGTCCGAAAAGGGTTCTTGCAATAGTAACGAACCATATGCACATCGCCTTTTCGTTTTCTTTAAGAAATGTTAATTATATGTTTTCGCTTTCTACAAAACAATTTATTGTAACATGTGATCATTAAAGGAAACCTCACTGTGGGTGGCGAACTGTAAACGTAGGACGTTGATTAGATCACTTCTGAGTTACCATTAAACCTCTGACGTATACTTAACAGCCGATGAATTTATCCAAGATATGCCTGTTGTATTTCAACGCTTACTGGAGGCATTCTTTAATGGTCACCCTGTATTTTTATGTTTAGTTTTGTATGGCTTTTATGGTAGTATCATACGTATTAGTTAATTTTATGATTTATTTATTAATTATTAGTTCTTCACTCGGCACAGCCACCAGTATATTTTGTATGCTTATTTACGTGTTTTTTGTATTATAATCCCAAGTAAACCGACCATTTTTGTATTGTCAGACTGTGAGAACTCACGACAGAAATAAATAGATTTTTCTAGCCGGAATACCGTAATTTGTGGTTAGTGACACTTCTTTAGGTATACTTCAGTTCCAGTAATGAGTATCTCAGGTTTAAGATTAAGAAAAAACAACGCTAAGTCTGCGAATGAGCAATAGGAATCAAATGTATCTGGCTTTGAAACATTACTTTCTGGACCGTCCATCACTTTTCTACACATATCGAGAAGATAAGTTTGTTAATGACTACATTCCGTTTAAACGCCGAACTGTTTCCCCACTAAGTGAAATGCACTAAAATATCTCGGATTGGACGATTTCACTCCTCCCTCCCCTTAAGACCATTCCTAAACATAATGCATCAAGGGGAAGGTGGGGCGATGTTAACCTTCAAACTATTTTCTCTAGCAAATCAGTTCGCCCTTCGTATTTATTGTGTTAAAAAATGTTCTTCTGCAAGATCGCCACGTTTCTTTTTTCTGTAATACATACAAAC
Source organism: Euwallacea fornicatus (assembly GCF_040115645.1). NCBI lineage: Eukaryota > Metazoa > Arthropoda > Insecta > Coleoptera > Curculionidae > Euwallacea > Euwallacea fornicatus. The sequence goes on from NC_089558.1 coordinate 3,041,697, forward strand.
CAAGGTATTTGGGATTTCGATACGTGAATCACGGGGGTATAAAAAATTTAGTGTTCCACTATATCTGATTTTCCTCAATATTGATAATCGGTAATGACCTTGCCGGTTATATTGATTTACCGCATAGTGCTCCCGTATTCCACTTCTCTCTCAAGTTCTACCATCTTTCCTGACATTTCGTCATAGTTTTTCTCTGAGTCTGCTTTGGACTCTTCTCCAAGTTCATGCAGGTTCCTTAGTTCAGCTCTTGTTTATATGGGTAGGTCAAATGGTCTTAAAATTGAAATACGCAGAAGCGACACAAAGAGTTGAGCGCATAGAATTTCTTCATTTCTTTTTGTGGGATCTCCTTTATTTTCAATGCTGTTTCCCCCTCCCATCCATTTTCCCCCCTTCCCCCATCCTTTCCCCTCCCCCTTCCAATGGGAGTTGTTCCGCATCACTCACGTCCTTCCCCATGCTTTCAAAAAGTGTATTGCAGATTCGAGCAAATCGAAAACCTTGGATGAGACTTACGAGTTCGGGGAGCTGCCTTTCTACGAGAATAACCTTTTATTTCAGCCCTAGCTGTAAGAACGATATTGAGTTATTTCAATAAATTGGAAGATTATGGCAGAATAGCAACGATTTTATTTTCTTTATACCTCATAATAGCTTTCCTTTAGTAAGTATTTGGGTACTAGTGCACACTCAGTATAACTTCAACGTGGCCTTTTTTTTACGATGTGTGTGGCACCCAGTGGTGACAGGTGAGGTAGACAAAACTACATAGCGTTCGGTAGCTAGATTGCCGCACACTATGTTTCACTGTAATCTATTGGGTAACCTGTTATTGGATATGGATGTCTAGGTTCTCAGCCATGGTTCTGCGCCTACATCGCCAACCAAGAGAGATTATATTCACCCACGCATTGCTATCCCCATTTATTGCCCTTCAGTGTCTACCAACAGGAGTAAAGGTGTCTATTACAGCATCTACCCAACCCAGGGATATATACATCTATTTTCTATTTTTTTCCAAGTGCATTTTCACCGCTCGCCCATCACCAGAGGTCTCAGATTTAATGAAAGTTTGGGTCAGTAAAGAGAGATATTAATATTGGTCCTCAATCACTAAGTTCTCGATATACGGTGTGTTCAAATTAAAATTTTAATTTCGTTTTTTTACCAGGAAATTTGAATGTTTATTCATCATTTTGCTTGCCGAAAGAGGGCGCCACATACTATAATATACTTTTATGTTTAATTAATAAAAAAAATTAGTCCCCCATTCATTTTTACCGTTAGAACTACTTAACACCTTGTATAAACCAATCACTAGTTGTGCGTTTTACTCAAATTCTTTAGCAAAATAAATACAGTAACTCTATCTAATTTATGAATCACTTAAACACTAATTGTGCAATAAATCATTATTATTGTAATTTATTGATTAAAATGGCACTCTAAACGCAATTACATATTTTTTCGAATTGCTAACTCATCAATCTCACCAGTTTCTACTACCCTGGATATCGTGAAGAGTTCGATAGGTACTCGTCCAACAAAATCCTCATAACTGACCGGTACGCTCTGATTTTCTGGGTTTAAGTGGTTGTTCAGCGAAGGCCGTCTGGTATTGAGGCCGTTTTGAAAACTGGTGTCCGTTAGCTTTGATGTTGCCGAACCTAAATCCATGCATTATTAATCCGCATGATAATCAAGGTCTTATAGACCAGAAGTCGAGCGACGCTCATACACACACTCAAATGAGAGTGGCTCTAGTTTGTCTGATAGTGAAGTGCGACCTGCGCCTGAGTTTCACTTTCGTGTAAACACACACACACACACACCGATTGCTTTTCCATGCAATTAAATTTTGAGCTTTGCTTGAGCGGAGCATGCGCATCGCAATATTATGGAACTATCTTTACCAATGCTATCCCTCTTAGTTTTTAACAAGTCAAAATCGGGAAAATCTAAGGCCGGAATATTTTTAACCATAGACCATTTTAGAACGTTGTCTAAGACTGGATCTTTAGGCGAGATGTGCTCGTTTCCTTCAGCATCATCGGGCAGTTCAGTTATCTGTGGTTTTGCAAACCTTTTTTGATTGTACATCCCTAAAACGAAACCCATAAGATATCATTAAGATTCACCCTCACCACCACCTTCAAAAATTTCTTCAGTCCTTCTTGTCAGTGGAATAATAACCGTATGCTCCCCAATCCCGAAACTGGGTTCATAGGTGTGGTGCCCAAATTGCTCGATGGTGCTAGTACCAGCGTTGCCATTTACCTCCATAATTCCGATTTGAGTGGTGCGGACGTGGTAGGGAAAATTTTTATTGGCAACACTGGGTGTGGTTAATATCTGATGTACAACAGTCCTCAATTTTTTTTTTTTATTATAGTGGAATACTTACCAGGAACATGAGGTGTCCTCCGAAAGCTATGAAGAGCAATACTGCGTATACCACAGATTCCCTAACCCATTTGTCAATGTAGTTATTGGCGGATATTATAAAGGCAGGTCCTGCCACGAACCAGATAGTGCCGAAGAGGTTGAAGGGGTAATAGAAATTCGACTAGAAGTTGAAATGTTTATGTGAAATCTAAAATTATAAAAATACCTTCTCGGGGTATCTCTTGAGGGTAAACACTGTTGAGTAAACGAACATCCCCCATGCGCAAAGTCTGAGCATTATAAGGCCGTAACCAGGGGCTGATTCGTAGAGATACAACACTTCTCCAGGATCAAATACCTACAATACTCTCCCATTTACTGAGAACATAAAGCAAAGTTCCCTACGTACCATGGCTTCATAAACAAATATGGTCAAGTAAGTCATTATATAAAGGCACATGAAAACAGTCAATTTAACTGCGCCCTTCAGGGGCAAGCGCCCTCTTGTGATAGTAAAGCCTTTGGCTAGCAGCAGCAGCAGAAGGAGGAAACAAGTTTCTGAGGCACTCAGCAACATGTTTGCTAAAATTTTCATTTATTTTACATTATAGAGCACGTAAATCTTTACCGAATCTTTTGAATCTGGGTGATTCCCTGCCGCTGACAGCCATTTTGAGGTAAACAATGCACATCAACAGTATTCCCAGCAGCTGGAGTATACAGGATATTACATAAATTTTATAGGTCGTGTGCAGCAGTTGTCTCTGCTTCAATTCTAGGGAGCACACAGTAATGGCGAGCATTAGAACAGAGTACGCTATTGAGAATGTCATGAGTATGGGCAAGATATCTGGAATCAATCAATACATGGCTGTTGCGTTATTTGAAAGTGTGGAAGTCTTACAGAATTCGTCTGCGGAAAAGTGTTCGTGCCAGTAATCCCCCGGAGGTCCGTTGGTCATGAGAAGTTGGTAGTTTATATCTATTCCCTTAAAATAATATTAGGGGAAGGTAAAATACTACGGGAAGTTAACATAATATCAGGGGAATAATATGACATGAAGGGAAGCTGAACTAGTTTTAGAAGTTCAAGACAACCTACTTTGGTTTCATTACAGTTGCTCACAGCAATAAACCACCATCTCTCCCTAGAGCTCTTGAACCGCCTGGCGTTATGGCAATTCAGAAGTCTCCCATATCTATCTGGATTTCTTGTTACAGGTTTCATTGGCACTGAACGCTTTCTTATGGGAGCCGCCTTGTAACTCATGGTAAGAGAATCCTGTTGTTACATCGCTGGATTACAGTATGTAGTCTCCAGTTACTTGTCTTCTACTGTCGCAACTTACCTCAGTCATACTCTCAGTTGCCGCATCTAAAATAGTTGTATGTTCGGTCCAATCCGAATAGTATGTCGAGTATTGAAGAGGTGTGGTATTTGGAGGTGTACCCTCAAAATCAATTACAGTCTCTAAGGAAGTACTTATGGGCCCTAGTGTTGACGTACTTTCACTTGCAGGTGATATGGTGACTGCAGGAGTGGTTGCTTTTGCTGTGGTTGAGGACATTTTTATCGTCACACTTCCTGGAAAAATGTGGTGCTGAAAATGTATTTCTAGTCGAAGACATGAGGTACCTTTATGAAAGTTCGTTTTGCCTTTAGGAGCAGGTATGTATAAGGCATAAAGTGGGGCAGGCGTAGTGGTATAAGTTTGAGTCCTAAATTTGCATCCGGCAAATTCACGTGCTGCAGGTATTCGAGCCGTTAAATTCACAATTTGGTTTTGTTGTATATTTAACACAGCTTCGCGCTCTTTACACGACTGGAAAACGTTACATTTCGGTGAGCACATTTAGGTAAGCATGTGCTTTATCTAAAGCTTATCACAGGTGCTGATTACCTTATTCGATTTGTAGACTGCCGGCCATTGGCCGTCCGTATCGTAGTAGAGTAATAAGTTGATGTCTCCTTGATTTTCATTATAGTCTATGACGTATTCGAATTGACCTTCTTCGGATAAGAAGCAAAATCTGGCCAAAAACGCCCAATTCTAAACAATAATAAAAACCCATACAGCATATAAGACACGCAGTATATTGGTAATAAATATTTAATAATTGCTTTTTATTGATTAAGCAGTCGTTTGCAGGTGCATGTTCGTTAAAAAGGGCAAATGCAGCGTGAATAATGAGTCTTTAACCTGCGTTATTACACACAAAACATTTGAAAAAAAAACATAAAAAAACAATAAGTGACAATAAAAATTACCTCTCGTGTCTTAAGTTCGCCCTCGACATATTTGCAGCTGCACAAGTAATTAAGCAAATTTACTAGCAGACCTATAGACACAAAAATAGAACTCATAATAACCGATTTATCGTACTTATAGATGTATAGAAGTATAATAAATATAATATTTAGTATTTGGCCTAAATCATAGATAAATTGTATGAGAAAACTTTATTCAAAGGTGGAGGAGTTGTACGAATAATCAATCATTAAGGAGTTCCCATAGAAACCACTAGTGGGTTCACAACATTAGACCTATTTTCGTTCCCTGTACTTCTCTAATAATAATGGCGTGGAATACTGTAAGGGCACATTTGCAGTAATTACAGAGTTAATTAAACATGTAGTAAATTTGACTCAAATCAATAAGCCGCAGTAAGCAAATTTGGGGTTGAAAAAGAAGATGCTGTACATTTGTAACAGTTGTAGAGTTTTTGTTGCAAATTTTGTCGCGATAAAATTTCTATTGATGTCTATGGATCAAAAACAAGCAAAGTGGACGCGTGCATTTTTTACTTAAAATTGCATTAACGCATATCACATTAAAGTAATTGATAATTTTTAACTCCATCATTTTCAGTCAAAATTTGAAATAGACATAAGCGCTTAAATATCTCAGAAATTGTCGGATAGAATACTCAGTCAACCGATAGGTAAACAACCTATAGCAGGAAAATTATTGAAGAATTTTTAGCAAAAATGAAATGTAGAGTTAAAAATATTTTATTGTTATTTATTTATTTATTTTGTTATTTAATTGACTCTCAATTAGATTAGGGAAAGCCGTTCAGCAGCTAACAAAGGTCTTTTTGAAGATCTTTGAATTTATTTGTTGAAATTTCTCTGCTCTTTTAGCTTCTTGTTTTAAAAAAACATTTAAGCCCGAAAAAATAACTGAAATTATTTTAAAAGTTTAGGAATTGGGTCACAAATTATATTCAACTTAATTACATATCAGAATCACCCCGTTTAAGTTTGGTTTGTAGCTTCATCTATAGATGGCGCAAATGCTTCTAACAGCTGAAGACAGAAATCTGTTCATTTAGTGTGAATTGGATAGCATTTTTCGTAAATTTATTGCAACCTTGTTTAGCATTATAATTTGAACGAAGACAGAAGATAATCCGTAATTAACACTCCTTAAATCGAATTTGGTTGTTTAATTTAGCTGTCAAAATATCTGTTTTGGGTGGGGTTGTCCCTTTTTTTCATATTTTACGTTTATTTTACATAAAAACCTAGTTTTTAGATAAGGCAATTATCGCTTGTAATATAAAATAACCACAATTGTGTTGCAATGGCCTTGTTTTTGAACAAAAAGAACGCTTTCGTCGTTCCGTTTGTATCGTGATTTTGAGGTTAGAAATCCAGGTGACAGTTCCCACTTTCTACCTTCTGATAGTGCTCCCCAAGTTGTTTTCGTAATTTTCGGATTTAATTCGTCCGCAAATACTGGATTTTCCAGCTGGATAATAACTGTGGGCTTTTCTTCAATTTTTCGTCTGATTATAATGTGAAGAGTCGCACGTTTTGAGTGTGTAAGTGATGGTGTAATTTTCGTCGGACGCCATTTTGTGTGATTTGCAGCTAATATTTTGTAAGTTTTCCTTGTTTTATTGTATTTTATGTGTCTCAGTTACGCTTTTCGTTACAATTCCATGTCACCATTTCGCTGATTTACGAACGAACATTAAGAAATGTCCTTTTAATTAGGAGCCCTAAGATAATTTGTAACAAAGATCTGTAGTGCATAAATAGGACAAACTTTAAAGCACACCCTCAATTCATTCACCAGAGGAGAGCAAATGATTTTCTTTTCAGAAATTGTTCTTTTACATCTTAGAGATTCAATTTCTTAGGGAATTGATTGCATTTGTAATTAAAAAAATTAAATGATATTAAATAATTCCTGGCTCTCCTTGGAATACCTCCTAATCTTCTCCGCCCAACAAGTTGACCAGGGATGAAACTGGATAACAATTATGCAAACTGCTAATTGAACTGAATTTTTACTGCAAGGTTTTGTTGTTTGTAAGCCTTTGTTTGTGATTTTGCTACAAATATTTGTTGCAGTTTCATTTTGCATAATTGAAATTTTTAGCAGGCAACCGAGTTAGGAGTATGATCTTGTGTATGAAGATATGGAAAGGAAGTGTGTGTCCTTGGTAAAAAAAAGGATTTTTTAAAACCTAAAAATTTTAATTGTTTATTTAAATTATATAATTTAAGAAATAAGTTTTAAAAAATCTCAAAAAGTGGTCACTGGCCATTTCTAAATAGAGCTTTGGGAGTCTTAAGTGTCAGAAATGTCTTTTTTCTGATTATTAGTTTTTGAATTGCTTTAATATTCTTACAACTGGGTAAAAAATAAATTTTTCTTATTCTTAACTTGGATTTTTCATCATACCTTATGATAATGTTTGAGTCCATTCTAATCTCTGCTATTGTCTAATCTTAATAGTATTTTTATTATTTCCAAGGAGATCTGCCTTTCATAAAATGATTCACAAATCTTTGCTTTCTCTGGGAATGTTAGTATGATTGGGCAATATTTCCCTAAACTTACTAAACATAGATATTAAATGTTTCTGACAATTAGTACAGCCAATTATTGTAACATAATCTTTTGTTTCACCAAATTACTGATGCCTAATAAAATTAGATTAGATTAAATAAGAATTACTTATGGCATAAGACAAAGAAAAGTTAGATAAAATTTACTATAGAATTAGTTTTGATTTCTTTTGAAAGCCGGTTTTACAGAACATGGTCGCATATTAGCTGCTCCGCTTGAATCAACATGGCGCCGGTGCCCCGGCCAGGCAGCCTACGAGATCCAGACATTGCTGAGCTCTTCTTCAAGCATGATCCTGAGAAGATATTCGAGGATCTGCGCGAGATCGGCCATGGCAGTTTCGGGGCGGTAAATAACACATCAAACTATACAGGAACTTTACTTACATGTTTAATTATCAGGTGTACTATGCGCGATGCCTCATTTCCAAAGAAGTGGTGGCCATCAAGAAGATGTCATTCAGCGGCAAGCAAAGTTTAGAGAAGTGGCAAGATATTCTAAAGGAGATCAGGTAAGTATTCCTTAATTTTGCATGAATGTTTCTGCTCATATTATCTGAGGAAGGTTTCTGAAGCAACTGAAGCATCACAACACCATAGAATACAAGGGATGTTATCTCAAAGACAACACTGCGTGGCTGGTAATGGAATATTGCTTAGGCAGTGCATCAGACATCATTGAGGTGCATAAGAGACCATTGCGCGAAGACGAGATTTCAGCCATTTGTGATGGTGTACTTAGGGGGTTGAGTTATCTGCATGATTTTGGAAGGATTCATAGGCAAGACTTCCTGGCTGTTCGGGCGAAAAGTTGAAGGATTTGTTTCAGAGATGTGAAGGCCGGGAATATACTGTTGACTGAGAATGGGACAGTTAAGTTGGCGGATTTTGGAAGTGCGTCCATTAAGTGTCCAGCCAATTCGTTTGTCGGTACACCATATTGGATGGCTCCAGAGGTCAGTGCACAATTTCTTCCCATTATTTCCATATTGGATCTGCGATTTGTTGTGGTTTTTAGGTAATTTTAGCTATGGATGAGGGCCAGTATGACGGAAAGGTGGACGTGTGGTCGCTGGGTATTACATGTATAGAACTGGCGGAACGAAAGCCGCCATATTTTAATATGAACGCTATGTCTGCACTCTACCACATTGCTCAAAACGACTCTCCTACGCTCTCTTCGAACGAATGGACAGACGTTTTTAAACACTTTGTGGAAGCTTGTTTGCAGGTACAATTTTCACACCGTATTTGCAAACTTCATTTTATAAATTACGCAATTTTAACTAGAAATCGCCCCAATTAAGACCGAGCTCGCTGCAACTTCTCAACCACATTTTCGTGACCAGGCAGCGATCACCTAATGTTTTAACCGACCTAATTCAAAGAACCAAGGCGGCTGTACGTGATTTAGACAATTTGAACTATCGCAAAATGAAAAAAATACTGATGATTGAAAATTGTGAAACCGAGAGCAATATTGATTCATTACCAGATGTAGATGATGCTCCAGAAGAACCTACCGGCGGGGACAGTTCAAAGAGCAATTCCGTCACCTCGGAACATTCAGTACATTCAGTGGGAGTGTCCGCTAGCAGTCAGTCTAGCAGTACAAATAGTTTACCTGCAGGTAATTTATCGTCTAAAAAACTTTTATTGATTTCTTCAAAGAAGCGACTGAGTCTCTTCTTAAATTAGTTTCTGCATGGCATGTAGGAGGTGAAGATGGTACTGCAAGACGACAGAGACCAATCAATCACGTTGCAGCCGCCGCTTTAAGCGAACATTCTAGCGGCAACAATTTCGCCACCATTCGGACGACGAGCATAGTGACCAAGCAGCAGAAGGAACATATGCAAGAGGAGATGCATGAGCAGATGTCCGGGTATAAGCGCATGCGGAGGGAGCACCAGAGCGCGCTGATGAAGTTGGAAGACAAGTGCAGGATGGAAATGGAAGGACACAAGAATCAGTTGGATAAGGAGTATGATGCGCTGCTAGCGAATTTCAGCAAGGAGTTGGAGAAGTTGCAAGCCAGGTAAACGCAGTTGAAATATGTGCTCATTGTAACATCAGATTAGAGTATCTGAATTACTGCCCTTCTGAAATACAGAGTGATACATTTTATTTTATTTTTACACCTTTCAAAGTTTTCGCGTTATTTAGTTTAAATTTGAAGATGTCTCAAGTCAAAATTGTGATGAGATGGTGAGTGTGTCCCTTTTAAATAAAAAAAAAGACGTTCCATAAGCAACAAAACTTCCGACTGAACTTTGACGAAATAGTGAAAACGCGGCCTGATTTTTTCCAATCAAATTAAGAATTGATTTTTAGGAAATCTAAGGAAGCAATTACCTTAAAAATCAATTATTCAGACAATCTTCAAACAGCCCTTGTTAATGTAGCTCTGTATTCTCTTAAAGGCATCAGCAGGAATTGGAGCGTAAAGCGAAACAAAGTGCGGCGGCGGAAAAGAAGCTTATTAAGGATATTACCACCCGGCAAGACAACGACAGAAAAGCCTTTGAAGCGCATAGGAAAAAAGAATACAAAGCCAATAAGGAGAGGTGGAAACGAGAACTGTCCCAGGACGATTCCACCCCGAAAAGGCAACGGGATGCAACTTTACAGTATGTCAAATATTTCTCGCCTTGAGACATATAAAGGATGTTCATTTTCAGAATTCCTACCTTGAATTTCTCGAAGTATGCGGATTTGTGCCGAATATATTACTTAGGGGGGAAACTTTTTATGTCATGATTATATCCCCTCTGATTACCTATTACTGGCGGGCCCCTCTACTTGTAGAATTTCAAATACTTTAAATATCGGTGTTGTATTTGGTAGTAAAGAGTTTAAAGTATTTATTTTCCTTTAGAGAAATTCATGATGGGAGGTTCTGAAATTATCACTTTTTTTCGGGTTATTGTTCTTTTTACATAATCCATTTTTCGTCAATTTTCAGGACTCATAAAGATAACTTAAAGCAAGTGGACGCCCAGGAGGAACAGAGGTTAATTATGGGGCACAGAGCCGAGCTAGATTTAGAATTAAGGAAGTTTAGGAGAAAACGGCTATTAGCCTACCATCAATTAGAACAAGTAAGAAGTATCGGATTTTTTCCCATCCGGGTTTCTTAACCGTTTATTCTTTTAGAATTTACTAAGGCAGGAACTCCACAAACGCCAGCAGCAATTGGAACAGGCCCATTCTATGTTGTTGCGACATCACGAAAAAACCCAAGAACTGGAATATCGGCAACAAAAGGCGGTGCACGCGTTACGTGAGGAACAACTCAAAAACCAGCATGACACCGAATTGGCCAATCAAGCTGAATACATGAAGCGGACGGAGCGTGAGATGCGCAAAAAACACGCGTTGGAGTTGAAACAGCAGCCGAAGTCGCTGAAGCAAAAGGAGATGCTGGTTCGTAAGCAGTTCCGGGAGACGTGCAAGGTGCAGACAAAGCAGTACAAAGCTCTGAAGGCGCAAATTCTGATGAGCACACCGAAAGAGCAACAGAAGACGGTTATTAAGAAACTGAAAGAGGAGCAAAGGAGGAAGTTGGCTTTGTTGGGAGATCAGTACGAGCAGAGTATTGCAGAGATGTTGCAGAAGCAGTGCATTAAGCTTGATGAGAGTCAAGAGGTGAGTTATTGTAATAGTTTTATTATAACCGGATCACTCTGTAAAACTTTATGATTTTATTATATAATTTCTATTATCCCTTTCCTTTTTTCAGCTTCAAATTCAGCAAATGAAGGAAAGGTTGCAATATGAACTGGAAATTTTGATTGCATATCAAAGCAAGAACAAAATGCAGGCTCAAGCTCAGAGGGACCGGGAAAGGAGTGAATTACAGGAGCGAGTAGAAGTGAGAAAGGCTTTACTGGAACAAAAAGTATGATAGTCTGTTTTGACTTTAGTATAAGGAATAAAAAAAGAAATTGTCCAACAGATGTTGGCAGAAAATCAAAGGTTTATCGAGGAGCGTGGCGAAAGGATTAGGATTCTGCACGAAAAGCAGGAGAGAGAATTAGAAGAATTTGATGACGAGTCTGTGAGATTGGGTTTTAGGTATGTATCACTGTGCATTGCCAAGAGTGCAAAAACACATAAATACCTGCTAACTCATTTTAATCACCATCAACAGTTCTCTGGCAATCGCAGAGATGTCTCTGCCATTGGAAGACATGAGCCGTGATGATTTCGACGGTGAATCTAGTCTGTCAGGCTCGATGCTCAGCTTGGCGCATTCGAATAGTTCCACCAGCTTCTCACCCAACTCCGTTTAGTACCGGGCTTGCAAGGGAATGGCTACCATTTTAGCCCACGTTTCAGATTGTTTAAGCGAGGGGCGCTCAACGGAAAATCATGACTTCGCCAATTTGTCAGCAGCCTTAAAAAGGTATACGGGTTTTAGTTGCAAGTATTTGACTGTCTGAGCAAGAAGTTTGGTACTTGTAGTTGAAAGGATATAGCGAGAGAGAGAGAGAGAGAGAGAGAGAGAGAGAGAGAAAGAGTGGAGGGTGTCAAATGTCTAAAATTATTGGTCTTGATCATGTTTCGATAAAAGTTGGTTTTACAGACAAATTACAGACTAAATTGTGCTACAATGTTTAATGGGTTTTTGTTTACGGAATTTCCTGTACTAAACAGGCGCACTTACGCATCTGCGAAGGGTGACTTTACAGTCGCTCTGTTCAGCAATGGGTAAGTTTTTAATTTATTTCATACGTTGAATCAAAACAATATTTTTGGCTAATTTCTTCAATGGTTTGCTTTATTTTGTACCTATTTACGCTTAATTTCATTTCCAATCTATCTAATGACCAATTGTAACCAGTGGAACGACCATCAAGCAGATTTGCCTGCAAATTTCCATTTTCTAATTTTATTATTCGTTTGATACTCATACTTATGGGGTAAACGTAAAAAATTCTAAATCTGGACAAAATCGACTTTCGACACGCTCTACTGGAACTAACAGGTTACATCGTGTTGAAGGTATACTACCAGGAAAACTAGTATTTAGTGCGCCACGATCCATTTCGTAGCATAAACGAGTACATTCTAAATTAAACTAATAATTAGTGACCCAAAAAAAGACTAACTATACCAAATATTTTGGTATGTACGCTTAATATTAATTGTAATTACAACAAATCATCTTAACTGGCTTCTTAAGTATTTGTATAAAAGTAAACTTATGTAATAGTCCGGAAGCTGATGACAAGTCGGTGGTAATTTTGTTCAGTAGGGCTTTCACCAGGCTTAAACAGTGCGTCCATTAAAGCCTGCTCTTCATATAAAAAACACATTTAATATGACATTGTGCACGGTGTATTTTCTTAGTTTTTTTTTTATTAAAAGGTGCTGTATAGTTTATTGGCGGCATACTCAGAACTTCAAAAAATCGATTTATCAAAATAAAAGTTCACGTGACTGTAGTACGTCCTTTATGGTGAACTTCCTACCTCAATTTTAATATATACTCACCACGGCCTGAGCAAAATTGCAGCCAAACGTAAGATAGGCTAAACATCCTTATTTTTGTATATGAGGAGCGCGCGATCATTCTCTTAAAAAAACCCTGTTCATAGTTACAATTTACGCGTTATTTAGCCCTCCGAAAGGCATGCTGAGCAATATAGCAACCGCGAATCAATCGTTACTGCTGGACTATAAGTTAGTAAATATACCCGCTTCTTTTTGTACTTTCCTTGGAGCAGTCTTAGAGGGCGCTTGGTATGTGTTTTTGGCTGTTAGTGTCAGATGGGGTTAATGTTCGTTATAACTCTGCGATTCTGCGTACAAGAGGGTTACCACAAAGTGATGTCATTAAATTTTTCTCGTAATTTTTTTCGAATTTTTACTGTTCTGGAAATTCTTTCTTTTGGCCGTTTAAGAGTGCTCGTTGTGTTTTAGATATCTCGGATATGTATCAAAGAAAGATGTGTAGAAGAAAACGAAGTTCTTAAGAGAAAAAGGGATTAAGCTCTAAGACAGAGTTCAAAATCTAATTTCGAGGCAAATGTCAAAACGCACTGGTTGTCAAAACTTTCTCATAGGCAGTAAATCTCATTAGAACTTACCTGTAGTTAGTTAAATAATAGTACGAAAATATAATTGTTTTTCTTGTTGAATGATTAAGTAAATGATAGTAAAGCTTCGTGCATGCGTCGGTTTCAACACGTTCACATTGATTTATAGATACTAACAACCAAATGAAAATATACAGGGTGCCCCGTTTACGAGGTCGGTTAAATTTGGGCACGCTTGCGCAGTTTAAGTCGCGAACGCGCACGATCTAAAGTCGGCAGTGTTGCCAATACTCCCTTAAAAATCCTTGAATGCTTTTTTAATTACTAAAATTCGCAATTTGATCAGTAACCATTTAGAGACGTGCAGAAGGAATCGACACAAGACAGTATAGTAGTAGAAAAACATTTTGAGTTGACTCATGGGATGAGATCGATCTATACACGTGCGACATCAGTGAACTTGTGCAAAGATCGGATACTGGGGCGACGAGAGAAACACAAGTCGCCGTATCTGGAAAACTTGGTACAGGGGAATAAAATTGATTACGCTGTTAAAGAGTACTCTGAAAGTAGGCTCTTAGGATCGTTTCAGATCCGTCCTTAACGAAAAATGACACACTAAAAATTTCCGCTTTTGCGGATATTTAGCTAAGTGTGTTGGTAACACTGTCGATGAGCAAACGTCCACTCACTCATCGCACAACTTTGTTCTAATTTAACCGGCCTCTTGAGGTAACTTGAGACCCCATCGGTGAGGTTCGTCAAACGGAGCACCCTGTGCGTATTATCCGCCAATTAAGTATAGCGATTTTAGAACCACCAAAACCCAGCTCAGATATTTTAAAGTGTACCCAAATATAAGGTAGGACGTAAATCTACGGTTATGAAATCAAAACATGTTTTTGTTTTCATCCTGTATTAATAGGCTTTGTAGATATTGTTAATTTTGTTTATTTTTAGTAGCCGAAAATTAGTTAGTGTACATACATATGTTTACTTACGTTCTCTTTGTAACATTAATTATTAATCATTTACCGAAGACGCGCAATAAAGTCTGGAAATAAATGCTCAACATTCTGTCGAACTACGGTCGGAAGGAGATTTATCGTGAGGCGTGTGCGGGATTTTCGAAAAAAATCATTTAACTTTCTCTGCAGCAATGCCCGTACGTGAGTAAAATTTGCGAATTGACTCAGTTGATTAATTATTTCGATTGAATGGAAACTAACACGCAGACGTTCCAGACAAACACATCAAATACAGTCGACTCCTAAAGCGAATGTGAACCTAATTTACATTGTAATCGTTGGAAAAACATCAAAATTTCCCCCTTTGATATATTTACTTAAAATAAGTTAATTCATCAGATTAAATATTGGGTCATTTGTTAATAGAGGTAGTTAACGAACTCTCCATCGATTTTCGCTTCTACTCGCTAGCCGATAACTAATAAAACTATTCTCTGCGTTCGTATTAGGAGCATTTTTAGATTTACAGTTGGGTTATTAATTATTCGTCCACTTAGAGTAGTTACAAGAAATTACGATAAAATTCAAACTGCTTAAATTTATTTCAGATTTGTTATAAGAGTGAAAACTGTCCTTCTTGCGCCAAATATAGTGACTAAATATCTAACATTAACATCACATTTCGAAAATAATGGGCGGAAAATTATTCGTCTGCTAAAATTTTCCTCCAATGTGCGTCCATAACCATTTAGTTCCCACGTGTTCAATCGCATTAAGGTCTGGAGATAGGAGAGGCGTTTCGAACACCCTTAAGTGCGGTATAAAAAACCCACTGCAGTGTGCTTTGGGTCGTTGCGTTGCTGCAATATGAAGTCGTTTTCCACCCTTATTTAGGGAATTAAATTCGTTGGATTACACGTGCCTCCTCGCCATTTTGTCCAGAAGTACCTTTTTGGATTTATCAATGAACTTAATTATCGATTTGTCAGAAAATACGACGCTTTTCCGATAGTCAATATCCTTGTCCGAGCAAAGTCGGGTCGTTTCTATTTTTCGTAATTGGGAATGGTTTTCTTGGACCAATTCGTGCTCGTATACCTTCGCTTTTTGAAAGTTTTCGTATTATTATCGCTTTGCGGTCAACTTTCGTTGATCACCAGCTACACTTTTCGCTCCATCTTCAGTTCGCGAATATTCACAATTTTTTCTTATTATCACTCGTTCCTATCGATATGTTAGTATACTTTTTCTTCTCCTCTTTCGTAAATTTGTTGTGGTATGATTTGTTTTGTATTTTTTTTTTATGTATTGAACACTTGAGCGGCTTCTCCCCAAAATGTTCCCTGCAATTCTCTGGGATTTTCCATATTGACAATATTTTATGATCAAATATCACATTTCATGAGGCATCCGTGTTGACTTGCAACCCATTTCAAAATCTACAACGATCTACAAGTCTCAGAAAATCGTTCGGGTACCTATATTTAGACTTGATGTCAATGTTGGATGTTTAACCATCGTATTTCGTATATGAAAAACGGCTTAATTCCCATAACGAAACTCAATTAAGTTTAACTGGATCAAGTTTATCTGATTTCTTCACGATGTGTCCCTAGTGGATCAAATGGCAATTAATCACCTGACTGCGTACTGTGAAGAAACGTGAATTAAATTTTTTTATTTCGGTTGCTCTGGTTGATTTGGTTTTAACAAATTCGTGGCTGATAATTTTAGTGAAGTAACGAAGGAAATACTTATGAATGACATATACGTTATTGGAGATTTAGTCAATACACTGTACATAATTTGTTAAAAAAGCTACTATTTGTGTCAAATTTATTATTATTATATAGTTATTATTAGTGTAATTTTTTTAACTTAAATTATATAGTCGCTCGTAAAACCAGAGGTGTGTTTCATTTGCTGCAAATCCTCAGCATTCGCTTAGTTCCTTCTCAGACACCCCGTTTCAATGTGAATTACGAATGCAGCAAAAACTACGTGTGATTCACCGAAGTAGTCGGCGAGCCATCGAGGGAACGTTTGCGTGGTCCACGTCACAGTTTAGGAAATGCAAGATCATAAAAACACTCATTGAATTCTTATCATATGATTTTTTATTAATGCGTTATCTATACCAATACCATTATAACTTACGCAATGTTGGGAAAACTTAGAGCTAAAATATGTTAATGCAATATATACAGAAATTCGTTAAGGACGTAAATTAAATCAAAAGTAGGTCTAATGCACAGCTAAAAAATACAAATAAAACATTACTACTACAGATATTAATTTTCTGTTTTGTCGGGAAGCCCCAATACTAAAAATATAGTATAGACTATTTTCCATGGTTGATAACAGTTTTTTCTAAAATCGGCAACAAATGTGGCGTCTAACAAAGCAAAACAAGCTATAAGGGACAGTGGGAGTAAAAAGTTTCAACGGTGAAAAACAGTTTTTGGGAGATGTCAATGAGGTTTGCACGGCCAAAAAGGCAAATTTACTCTAATGTCTCCGTTACTATACAGAGTGTTTAAAAAATACGCGGCAATATTTAAGGGGGCGATTGTTCAGGTCATCTTATTAAAAAAAGGTCTTGTATATAGGTCAGGAAATGCGCAGTTACTTAACTTAAATATCTTTTGACCAATTTTTTAAAACTTTTGAAAAACCACCAAAGTAAAAAATATTCTTAAGCAACAGGGAAATAAATCCTTGAATTTTTTGAAAATGTTTTTGTATGATAAATGGACATATAACAAAACGGTTTTTTGTTTTTTATCTCGTAAACGAAGCAAGGCACGACGAAAATTTAAGAGACAAAAAAGTTGTGTTTGTAGTTGCTTCAGCTCAGAGAATATCAAAATTCAATTAAAGTCAGTGGCATACATTCCTTTGTCAATAAATTTAGGTGAAGGTGTCCCCCCTGACGTAACTGGATTTCAACAATTTTAATCCACTCAAGGCCAAATCAGCCCCTTATTGCTACAAACGAGGCCATGAAATTAAAAAAAAAATCTGTCAAAATATATTTAATTTATTTTTCAAAAACTGTTATTAGATAAAAATACGCCTTCTACCATGAAACAATACATTTTTTGATTTGTGTTTATAGGAACCTTTTTTCATAAAATGATGAGAAATCACCCTTGTAAATATTGCTGCGTCTTTTTTAATTTTAAACATCCTGTATATTAACATAGCCGCGGCAGTAATTGCTAATTTCCAGCGTGTCAAGCAAATAACCATGATATTCGCCAATACTGACCATTGTTGCACGAAATACAAATTTCAGGTTTTCTGCAATTCGTTTTGGGAAAGAAAGTAAATTACAGTGAATTTGTCGTTATGTGCATTACTGCTCCTTCATGCGTTAATGTTTTTGTGACTCAAAATATTCCCTTTGAGCTCTCTTACAAGGGCACTTTTTTGAAAGAAACGTAAAAGATCAGATATAGATGGAGACTATATTTCCCTCTACACCTGTTAATTAAAAAAAAAAAAAAAAAAACGCCTCAGGGGTAAGAGCCAATTTTCGTCAATAATAGAGTTATGATTTCTTTAATCGTTAATGAAGCGTTTTTCAGTTTATTTCTTACCCAAATATTCATTTTACAAATTTTAGTTGATAGAAGTTTAGCAACAATAATTCTGTACTTTCGAATCATGTTGAATGCCAAAAAAAGAGAAAGTGCTTTTTCCGAAATTATGTCAGTCACATGATTAAGGTACACTTCCAATTTTTAGCATCTTCGCAAAAGTGAAAGATAATAATAAGTAAACCCTCAGACAGGCGTTGAAATATCAAAGGTACATCGTAGATCCATCCATATCAATCTGTTGAATTCAAAAAGTAACGAATCAAAGCATTCATCCTAAACTTTACCCATGAAAGATCACGACATTTGCTCCTCAACTGCAGTTTTTGGTGCTTTTTTAATTAGGCATAATACAATGTAACGTGCTGTGAGGCATCAAGTACTGCAGTACTTTAATGCTGTAATGAAGCGCTGCTGCTCCCTGAAGACGACTAACGTTTCTCTCCAAAAATAACAAAACAAAATTCTTTCCACATAAAACCTTTATTTATTTACTATGACTATTGAATAAAACAATTATATAATGGCGTCATAGTTCAGCCATTTTGGGATTCGACCAATTACGGTAATTTAAATTGAGGTTGGCATAATTAAATGGCAATCAGTATGGGCGTTCCGGCAAATTCCATTTTAATGGTTGGTGAATAATATACCCGAATGTTTCCCATAAGACCACAAGCCAAGCTTAAGGCTACGCGTAGCTTATTGGACAATTTTGCAGGCAAGGCCGAGTTGTTGAGCCCAGGTTAAAGCTTTGTTTACTTAATTAAACAATTTAAGTACGGACAATAGCAATTCCTTTATTTCCATATTCGGATGCCATACTTCAACAACTCGGCCTGAAGACATCGGCTTAAATTGCGGTTAGACTCGAGCTTTGCTTGTGTACCTATGAAGAACCCGGAGGTTACATTCATTTCGTTTTTTTTTTCACTAGAACGCAGATCATTTTTTAAAAATATTAGAAATTGGAACAAACGACTGCCCAATTGCTTTTCAGGACTAGATTTTTTTTTGATCGAGTGTCAGACAGCATAGCTGTGAAATTAAAACTGGTGCAGGCCGGAAGTCGCCACAAATCTGAAGATTTCGGGAAAATTTTATGAAGCCGATCCTACCGTTTTTCCGACATAAAAACGTTCCAAACCATATGTATAACCTAAAAAATTTGAGTTCAATCTAACCGATTTGAAGATGAGTTTTGGAATACATCATTGGAATTAACAATAAAGTATATAATACGATAACACTAATAATTGCATAAAACAACAAAGATGTAACTCGCCGACTTCCTGACGCGGATAATAGATATTCACCTAACGAGTGCGGAAAGTGGTACTCTACCGCTCGCTGATTGTAGTTGGTCAGCAATCGATCACACACTGACACGGCTGTCGCACGTGCTAGGTACTAGTTATTCACACGGCAAACGGAGGGAACAACTCCGAATGCACGAGTGTGAAAATTGAATTGTGCGAGGGTTAAGAAACAGCCAAAATACTAATAATAAATAAATAAATAAATAAAGTTTATCCAACAGCGATTCGGACCCAGAGGGGGCATTCGACATTACTTTATCGTTGTAAAATCACTCTCGCAAAGGATTGGTGGATAGTTAAAAATTCTTAACACTCGCGTGTGTCGACCCTTGCTTTCGCGACTACCTCCATCTGTTATGTATATTCCGTAGGGGGTCGTGAGAAAAATTATTTAACTAAAATTTGTTGTAACTATTAGCGAATGTGTGCTAATTTATTGACTTGTGTAAGCTCAATGAGACATCGGCGTGCCGTAAAATTTTTCCACACACACACACACGTGTGGTAAAAAGCTTTAGCACACGTATGCTAAACAGCGACAAAAAATTTTGATGCTGACGTGCCACTTTGATTTGCGGGCGGTAAAGCGACAGTTTCTGTTCGCAAATGCGTACGGAAGAGCCACTCTACCGCAAGCTCATAGGAGAAAAAAAGTACCAAATCCATTTGTGCAGCAATTTGTGACACAAATAACCCAATTTTTGCTTTTCCCAATACATATCACAACTATAGACCGCTCGAACCCGACTTCTTTGCGGAAAAGCAAAAATTAGAGGTCCAGAATTCGATTTTTCTTCGCAAAAATGCGGAAACCTTACCTAGCTCATAAAAATCGAAATTGGAAGCTATTTTTAATAAATATACCCGTTTCACCTGTCTTTTTTCGTTCTCATTCCATTGAAGAGTGCGATCTGTCTCCCACGTTCTTCTTTGGTAAGGACTGTGTCCTCGATGTGAACAGTTTCGCTTGCTTACTAAAATAAAGAGAAAATTAGTAAATTGAATATAGTGGAGTTGCGACAAACGGACTTACTTTTACTTAATTTTCTGTTCCATACGATAACGCACTTGGGGAGTGGCAAAAGTTCCAGTTTTCGGACTAAGCTTTTGCAATTTCGGGTAAGTTTTCAGACTTTTTGCAGCCTTCGCAGTCCTACAGGGATTCATTTCGGCCTCTGAAAACCCACCGACTGTTAGAAAATACCAACAAAACGCACTGCAGCAAATTTACCTATGCATCTTTTTTTCGTTCTACCGAAAATCAGACTTTTAATGGTCTCAGGCATGTCCTCCAGCTCGTACATAGCGTCGTGCGGGCTCGTCCCGAAGAAATTCTTGACTTTAGGATCCGCATGATGATCCAGCAGCAATTTGACAATCTGAGTGTTTTGTGCTTCTGCTGCATGGAACAGGGCGGTTCTGCCGCTGGTCTGATCCCGGCAATTCACATTTGCTTTGTTGCCGATGAACAGTAAAACCCCAGCGGCCCAACCTCGAGTACAGCATATCATCAAAGGGGTTAAACCTAGAAAGAAATGCAAATCTGCGTTACACCGGATAGTATGGGTAAATAAGAAATTTGACCTAGATGAATATACAGCGCGTCCCAGAAATACGGAAACATTTCCTTACCTTCGAAGTTATAGTCGTTTATACAATGAGAGCACGACTCAAAGGACTTATGAACAAGAATGATTGCCAATGCTTCGTGCCTTTGGAACATAGCGCCCAAATGGAGGATGTTGTTGCCCTCTCCATCGACGTCTTTGAGGTCCGCTCCGTAGTCTAATAAAGTCTTCACTATAATGCTCTGTGCGTTGTTGATGATGGCTAACTGAAGGGGCGTCTGGAGAGAGAGAGAACACATTATTAGTTTTCAAGGCTGGAGTGCAACAATACTTGTATTATTATGCTAAATAATGGCCAAGAACACGTTTGAGCCTTAAATTTCGTTGTAAACTGGGCATGGAGACAGCGCAGAAACCTCTATGAAGCGCCTTAGTTATCAGGACCTCCAAACCAATTTTACCTAACATTTTTACGAAGGTGTCATTTTTTTAATAGGTGAATGAAAACTTAATATATAAAATATTTAAGTTTCTATAGAGCCTCAAAACCTAAACTAACCCAAAAAGGTTTCCAAATTCTGTATTACAACGTACACGCAACATGTGCGTCCACCATTTTGTCAACAACTTAACTGCCCCAACATATACAAAATACAATACAAATACAAAATTGAAGAAACTATTAAAATGCTCATGTTCTCTTATTGCAGTGTACATACCAGTCAGGCAGGCAGGCAGTCATTGCATGTATTTGCGATTTTACGAAAGCCTAAATTAGTACACAAGGTATCGCCTTAAAAACTGAAAAGGGGTGGATAATTTAAGAAATTACATAACACTGCAAATTAAAAAAAGTTAACAAAAAAACGAGTCTGCTTAGGATAATGGTGTGTGAAGCGGCCATAATCGTTTTAGCGTTGTTGAGTTTTTTATATTTCCTTTATAGCAAGCTTGCTAAAAATGTTTTTTTTTTTGTTAAACAAATCAAATGCTTAAAATCGGATGACTAACGTCTGAAAGCTAAACCCAAATAATGGCAGATGAATGTGGATTTTCAGTGTGATGCCTAAGAGAAAAATATGTTTATTGGATGAAAATTGATCAAAAAACATCAACGCCTTTTGGATATTGCAGATAGATGAGGCCCGCCACGTTTTGCACATCCCTGACAATTTTCCACCATTTTCGATTCAAAAGCAGAAACCTCTAGGAATGTACGAGATTTTTCCGTGAAGCGAAGGCAACAGTAAACTGGACTTGCTCCGTGGCATGTAGATCGACTACGCCAAATTTAGCAGTTTAGTGACCTTTTGAAATTTTTTTTTTATCGAGTAAGTGTTTTTGGCATCGACAAAGTAAGAGTTTTACCGCTTGAAAACAAACAGATTTTTATCAATATCTTCAAGGTAACATGACCAGTTTGATTATTTTCCAACGCCATATTTAACACGACAATCGCTTATTTGTTGTCAAATATTACATTTTATCATTAAAGCAAATTTCCCACATTGAATCATCACCAACCAAAAAAGTTCCTCACGTTACACCACTCGTGATTTGGTGTGGTTTTTTTGGTCACTGTGTGTCATGCTTTTACTGTGTAACAGCGATTTTGAATCGGCACATCAATTTCATTCCATGAAACATCGGGTCTTGTTAAATTCCATGTGATGAAATTTTTGTCAGTGAGATTTTCAGTGTGCAGTAAATTGTTTATGAAATTTTCTGTTAAATAGAATTTTGTCTATTAGAAACTCTTCAAAAAATAGCAGTAATATGTCTTATTGAATAATAATAGCATATATGGCATATTGGGGTCCAGCATCATTCGAAAAACCCCAATGAATATTTTGTGTTATTTACGGTGAATCCCTGAAATATTCGGACCCTTACACTTACAATCTTCTTTTGTGTATAGTAATAATAAAAATAAACAATTAGGAAACGCGACTATGGTATATGTTTGGTACTAGGCTTTGATTACTAAGAATGTGGAAATGTACAAAAAATATAAAATATACAGTAGTGGCCATAAGTATGGAAACTTTTTTAATACTTTATCAACACCCATGGTATATTGGTAGTTATTGGAATTCGATTTGGAGTAAATATGAAATAAAAAAAAAAACTCCATCGACCGATCTCCTCCCGGAGGAACGTGCCAATTTCAGAGCTCTTCCCCGGGTCACGGAGGCAGATAAACGAGACGTCAGGAAAACGACAATCCAAAGGTGGCAAACATGACTGGCGGCCAAGGGGCAGCGGATCAAGCGATTGCTGCTTGACCTAAACCCACGAACGTCGTGCAAAAATTGAGGCGCCTCAACTTCTACCTCACTCGGGCGCTGAAGGGAGGCGGTAGCTTCAAGAGCTACAACCACAGAACATACAGGAAAAGGGGGCCGGGATTGTGAGATCTACGGGGTTGTCGATACCGCAGAACACTTCATCCTCCAATGTCCGTTATTGCAAGAGCAGCGACGACACGTGCCAACAAAAGGCACGGGCAACCTAACTTCGCCATCCCTCATCAAGGGGATGGAGGAATTCAAAGCAAAGTTAGACCGCCGTAACGATGCCATTTCTTTGCGACGGTCTTAGGGGAAGAGGAACTCCTGGAGAGTTCCACTGAAGAGTGCATGGACTAAAAAAAAAAGGGACGGTTGGAACAAGCCATGTTCGTGCAGTAGTGCCCACCCTTGAAGTGACGACACAGGTGCGAGGAAGAAACGGACGACGTTAAAAAAATCAAAACAATTAAAAGCTGAATTACCAGACCCGTCGACACTGAAGATTTATCTCCCAGGGATAGCTCCGGGTCATTGCAGGCTGCAGGTCAAGGAAATCCGAAATTTTTAGTGGACAAATGCCCCGGCCTATTCCTCATTATGAGATCGCCGGAACCGCAAAGAGGGTCTGTCTTGAAGATTTTCTCCGAGGAAAAAAAGTCGGTATAACTGCACAACCCCAACGGAAGATCAACTTTGCCATTAATCTAAGTGTCACGCATTAAAGCACAATATTCATTTAGCCGATAATTTCCTCTTAGCGATAGTGTGTCTATGTATGTGTGTTTAGTACTTATCAAAACTAGTGCAACTCTCCTTCGAGTGAATTTGTGCATTGGTTACGTATACTTTGTCAGTCGATTTTTTCGTTTTTGTAACCTGATTGAAGTGCAACGTTTAACAGCGAAATAAATTATCGGGTAAGTTGTTCCTGACTTTGCTGTTCCAAGAGCCCCTACATTACCTTTAAAGTTTTACGACAGTATGTAAATACATGTTCAGTACCGGCCTTACGAAAAATCGAGATTTGACGATGGTTAAGAAGAGACTGCGGCCTTTCCTGGTCAGCGCCCTTTGTCGAATTTGGGGGGGAAGATGGTTAAAAATTTCGCCCAGAACTCCGGACTTGCTAGGCCGGCCCTGTACTTATTGTTGAATTTTTAAAAGACCGTTTTACCCGAACTGTTACCTGGATCTACTTTGTTGAATCGATCTCAGCCTCGTTCGCATTCAGCATTATTTTAACTTATATCTAGTTTTTCACAAATTACCCACCGATGTCGTCCTAAAAACGGTATGTAACTTCTATTCCTACGTACTTTGCAGCCGCACGAGAACAGTCTAATCATTAGATGCAAGCCTGAGCACATTCTAATTTACAACACATTTATTCAAATTAACAAACCATTTACAATAAAGAAGTGTAATTCCCACGAATCGATGTTGTACTGTTGTATAGCGTTTGTAGCACGTGAAAGCTTTAACAAACAATTTCTGCTAATTAAGCCAATCAGCATTCATGAATATTTTTTTCAAAAGGAACAACAGTTTATATGAGGTAAAAAGTAAAGTACCACCGAACGGTTTTTCCCGGGTTTGTCGAACTAATGCAGTAGAGAGCAGGGGGAACCACAGTATATCTGCACAAACACTCCGGGGCATCCCCATTTCCAGTCGATTATTATTGCAACACGATGCATTAGTTGTTGCAATTACTTGTCAATATCGGTTAAGTGGGGGGAATCTCAAACTGTTTACAATGGAGAGTTACTGCTTCCAGGCAGTTTATTTGAAGAATCGTGTAGGTGAATATTACGCCACAAACAAATAAATACGAAATAAAAATTCATAGAAATAGTTCATTGTATGCTATCCTCAGATTAACATCATTGTTATTGCAACACTCAGTAAACAAGTCAAATTTTCAACATACTTCTAGATTACAAAATTACGGCAATTATCTGGAAATTTAACAATTAATTTACGGTGATTTAGCATTGACCACGTTTACATTTTAGCTGGTTTCAGGAGAAGAGTAAAATGGTTTTGTGCTTTACTGCCGCATTCGAGTCTAAAAATAATCGCATAAATGGGGAATCTTCTGGGTGTTTCACTAGCCTTGAATAAACTATCGACTAATGTATAGTTGATTAATGAGAAATACATAAATTAACAGTAATGTGTGGAATGGTAAAGTACCATCCGCAGCGGCTGGTGAGCAAATAGATTCTAATTTTAATGGAAGTCTCCAATTCTGGGGCTGCAAAGGAACAATGCATGATTTTCAGTGAATTATCGGGTAAACATTGAAATTTCAATTATCGTGGGCAAGAACCTCGAAGGCAACAATTTTGGCCAGTAGTATATGATTAATTGTCATTTACGTGTTAAATCACTCAATGTTCCATTGCAGGATTTTGCAAAACAGACCGTTAATTTCCATAATGACCTTAACGGAATTTTAATTTTGTAATAATTAGTTGATGTGTATTTAAACGGAAATTTTTCATCTGATAGGATCTCGTCAAAATATATTCTTTGCTGGCTAATAAGCGGCAAGACGTCTTGACCATTTATAAAATACACATACCGAAAACCGCAAAAACTATATCGAGTGATTTGAGAATTTTGGCACATTTTACCTTTGACTTAAAATTAACCGAAATTGAATGTTCTTCTGCTGCAAACTTAATAATTTCAGATATTTCTTTGCCCCGGTGAAGTCATCGAGTCTACGAGTTCACTGAGAGATAAAAAATACCGCATCTGGCCTGAGGTCAAGCTGTGACACTGCATACTTTATAATCTCAAACCTCGAGAGTATTCGACGAAGAAAAATTTGAGAGCAATTTAACTCGGCGGGCCGATGAGTCGATTCAATGATAGTTTAATGAAATAGCAATAGAACTGGGGCAGAAATTACCAAGCTACCACAAATTAAAAAAATAATAATAATAAAAAAAAAATAGACTCATTTTTGCATTCTGACTTTTTGTTGGGAAATTTACACTTGCGTCCACTGTGCAACGTTACTTGTGCCTTCTGACAACTACAAGGGGCGTCCCAAAACTTCCCCGCCGGGACTACTTTGAGGAAACTCTTTAAGAATGAATTTTAAATAATTAAGAACACCTCGACGGAACATCTTTGAGACACCATGTACATCGAGAGAATTTGAAAGAGCAAAATTAAGTTTAACGAAGATTCCGGGAAGGCCTTAAAATTTCAGAATTTGCCCTCGTACATTCAGCAAGTTCTAGTTTCTCAGCCGCCCGCGGTGGCGCCACCACTAGAACTTTTCAATCGCCAGTATTGCGCATGTGAATTTTTTACGTCATGTGATAGCTGTGCCGGCTCGCCAGTGGCAGCTGGGGAAAAATTTATTTAAACAAGTCTGTAATTACGCAGTGAAAACGAAAAAATCGCATTTTGTCTAAGGACAGGATGTGATCCTGCATGTTGCACAACTTTTAATCTCGAAGGTATTCGACAATCATTCAGGCTCAGTTTAAAGCATCAGATGAACGCTGGAATTAAAAATAATCCAACAGATTATTGAAGCTGCCAAATACAAAAAAAAATAACAATAATAAAAAAATAATTGTCACAGGAGAGCCACACAGCTAATTGTGCTCGAGAAAACCGCCTAAAGTGGATAAAATCCAGACACAATCTGATGTAATGTATGGAATGCCCTTGGGAAAATACACCGTAATTCCAGAAAAACTGTTATAAATACTTAGAATTTGATAAGGAGCTGATAACGTTTGTGTAAATAACACGTAGGTACTCGTGATGCTTCGGTAAACAATATTTGGAGTATGACCTGGAAAATTACATTTGAGAAAGTACCTATAACTTATCGTTTTCTTCGGGACCGTATCGGATTAATCGAGTTATGTAAAAGATTTATCAATAAAAATCTTATGTGGCAATTGAAATGTCATCAATGAGTCGACTCGTGCCTGTGAATAATTGTCAAATGACAAAGCTTAAGCTGGCAAACTTGCCAATTTTCAAAGCTCAACCAGTTTGATTTTTAAAGGAGAAGCCCAAATTGGCATGTTACAAGTAATAAATTTCTAATACTGAAGGAATATTTGTTTTGGATAAAGTTACATGTAAACACATCATTGTCTACAGCTGCTAAATGAGATCTACATGTACAGGGTGTCCTCGAATTACGTGGCCAAAATAATACCGCAGATTGTTTGAGTGAAAATTAGTCGATTTAACTAAACTTCCCTCAGTCCAAAAGTTGATAATTATGGAGCTACAGGGTGTTAAAGTTGAAAAAAAAAATCACATTTTCTTTAATATCTTTCGATTTCTTTGAGTTAATTTCACGAAATTTCATATTTGAGGGTGTTTTAGGATACGAAATTCAAATTTATTAACGATTTAGTTGTTTCTTCTAGGGGGCGCCACAAGCGACCATTAGGACACATTTAAATCTCTGTAACTTTTTCGTGCCACGGTGTATATTATTTTGGTATTTAAAAACCTTTTTCCCTACCTTTTATACTTAGAAAAGGTATACTTTATTGACGTCGCTAGAAGCAACGGTTTTGGAGAAAAACGCATAATTCTAATGCGCTGCATATTTGCGTTAGAGCTTTTGAGTAAATAACTCAGTTGGCTATGTTTTTAATTGACATTTTAACACTTGAATTTGTTTCTCAAATGTCAGTTTTTTTATTTAGCCCTTAGTTTTTCTTGTCAGTTTCGCTTCTTGTTCCTGTAAACATCCATAAGTATGGCCAATAAATTCACTTATTCTGAAATGGTGGATATGCTGTTAGTTTATGGACTTTGCCGTTGTAATAGTCAAAATAATATCTGATTTTGAAAACTTATTGTTATACCTTTACTAATAATTATTTTTGAAAAACTTAATTTTTTTTAACGGAAAATAATTTTAAGGTAATTTGCATGCATCATCAGGCTTAGATGTATTTTTCTCCAAAACCGTTGCTTCTAGCGACGTCAATAAAGTATACCTTTTCTAAGTATAAAAGGTAGGGAAAAGGGTTTTTAAATACCAAAATAATATACACCGTGGCACGAAAAAGTTACAGAGATTTAAATGTGTCCTAATGGTCGCTTGTGGCGCCCCCTAGAAGAAACAACTAAATCGTTAATAAATTTGAATTTCGTATCCTAAAACACCCTCAAATATGAAATTTCGCGAAATTAACTCAAAGAAATCGAAAGATATTAAAGAAAATGTGATTTTTTTTTTCAACTTTAACACCCTGTAGCTCCATAATTATCAACTTTTGGACTGAGGGAAGTTTAGTTAAATCGATTTATTTTCACTCAAACAATCTGCGGTATTATTTTGGCCACGTAATTCGAGGACACCCTGTATATCTGATAAATTCATACACTATCTGGCCGCAGTATTTCCATAGGGAAAACCCACAGCAGGACGGTATGTTAATTAGTAATTCGCGATGCAACGTAAATTTTTCACGAGTGTATGCTCAGACTCTCGATCTTATCACAAGGAAAAACAAATTTCTTCAAACTGTCATTGAAAAACCGCGTTAAAACCGTCAAAAAAAAAACAAAAACAGACACAAGCTTGAATCAATTGATAATCAAATCAAACGAGCATTTACACCATATTTATCGTCAATGAATGACATATTTCTGACTCTAAAAGGGGGGTACTACACATTATTGACACACAAAAATTGCGTAACGTTATGGTTATTATCGTGGAATATATTACGTCGACAAAACTCCCTGGCGCAATTAATGTACGACTTTTCTGAAGAATCAAATGAAAGGGAACAGATGTGCAGTAACTGTATAATGGGAAAAGAACTTATTTCAGAAATATTTAGATGAATGTCATTACGAGTATGTAGTACTACAATAAATAGCAGCAAAAATTTAAAAAGTACTTTAATGATACTAAAAACTTTAATAAACGACTCCACAAATGAAGCGAGCTGTAGACGCTGCAACCAACGACGATACAAACGTATCGGAAAACAACTAGGAAGGTTTAGAAGTACAGAAGTGAAAAATATTGCAATTAATAAACAATGCAAAATGCGATAAAATAAAAAATCCTTTTTTGTAAATGTTCAAAATTAAACTATTAACTACAAGCGCCATGTGCATATGGTTAATACTCGCCAGGGCGTTAACACCTGTCGAATTTTTCCAGTTGTGCTTTTCCAACAAATAACTTTACCAAATGCCAAATTAACCTGAACTAACCTTTACGGCTAATTAGTGTTGGCCATTTCAAACTTGAACATTTCCAAATTTCGGTAATTGTGCGCATTACATAACGGTTTATTGTTCCGGTAACACGATGATGTTTACGTAAAAACCAAAAACCCTCGTGCAATTGCGAAACCAATTGATTATGCAATCATAAAAGCATTAAATCGTAAACTTATAAATTCATACATACGTGTACAAAATGGGACAAAATTGCATTAGAACTTAACGGAAAAGTTAATAAACAAATTATTGATCATAGTGCGCAAGTCACTAATCTATTGAAGGTTTAAAGGCAAATTATTTTTCGCCCACTTTTAAATAATTAATTTTGTCCAGGAAAATTTGCATATGCTCCCACTGTACCAAGTTTGTATTTCCTTTCGACGTCACAGCTGGTATCCCAAAACTCACCTACTAAGGCCATTTTTCGGATTTTTTTTGAAAACCAATTCAAAACCCTAAAATCACCCCTGTAGAGCAGCTTCCCAATCTCACCTACATCAATCGAAGTTAAAAGAGAAAAATTAGGTTTAGTCAGGACGCCAACGTGGGCTTAAAATTTCCACATCTACCCTCGTATATTGAGAAGATACTATAATGCTATTTGATGCCATATGATACTATGAAACTATATAATATCTTATAGTTTTATAACTACGCATCGAGGAGTGTTTCCACTCGAATTCTTCCATTATCTGTATTCAGCACGTGACTTTTTGTCATCATGTCGCACTAGTGTTACTTCGCCAGTAGTGCTGGCTCAAGAGCTATTTCAACAACGAGAGAACGAACAGTTTTGACTTTCTTTTAAATTAATATGCTATGGAGTACAATAGGTGAGCTTTCGACGTTCCCCCTTTTCGGAACATCTAGATCTTTGGCGACGCTGGTAACCAATGTCAAAAACGAAGACAAGCGTTCCTAAAATTTGCACTATCACTGGTATTTTCACTGAAACCTTGAACTAAACATCCAAAAAATTCTTCTCCGGTTCCCAAAGTTTTCGTTGAAATTTTCCTAAAGCACTAACAGGAATCGTGAGACATAAATTGACAAACAAGCTACTTCAACGGATTCAGCTTCCAGGTACCATTACTAGTTCTTATTAAGTTTCAAACTGCTGATATAATCAATAACGATGTTTTCGCTAAATTTCTGGTGATAAGCTCGAATATACAAAGTTTTCGTACAGAAAATGGGAAAACTGACACATTTCCTGTATTGGTTCATGGAACCCATATTTAATGCTTAAACGTGCATTACGATTTTATTGATTTACGATTTGGTTGAACTGAGAGATATGCAGTTGAAATCTATGTGGCCTACGTGAGTGACTTACTCGACCTGGACGCGAGATGTAAATCATTATTGGACTATCAAATCGCATAAAAAAGTTTATTTAGTGTTAATTCGGATTGTCAATTCGGGCCTTGAATAAACCTGAAGCGATTACTTTCTATTATTTTAGAGCCCTCAAACCGAAAAAATTGCGGACAAAACTAACTAAACACAAAATGGCCTTAAACTTTTAAGTATTTACTGAAGCCGTCATGTTTTCAAAGGGCCTATTTCGATCAAATCATATTTAGACTCAGAATTAAAGACTCCAAAAGCCCTTTGAGTACATATTTGTGGCCTTCATCTTCTTAAAAACAGAAACAAAACTACTTACACATCCATTGTGAGTTTCCAGATTGATTCCAACTTTCCGAGCTTTCAGCGCTGCGCAATGCCTTTTAACCAACCTTAATTCGTTGTGTATGACTCCTTCATGCAGGGGCCTAAAAAGAGAGTTCCAAATATACAGGGGGTCTCAAATTTCACGGTCAATGCTTTAGGAATTGTTGGAATAGGGTTTTTAGCGGTGGTCGAGATAGGTCCTATTTGTTTGCGTTTCTGAGTTACAGGGTGGTAACGACAAAAAAAATTATAATTTTCTTTTGGGAACTTCCACAGCGCCCCAAACCAAATTTCTATAATATATGTATCTATATGACTTGCGTGATATATCTATGACTAATGTTTACAGTTCAACTGTAACAACTGTTCAATTCTATAAAGCAATAAATCACAAAATTCAAGTTAAAAAAAAACGGAGATAAATAACGAAAAAATCTAAGGGGAAACCTTTTGTCTACAATTGAACCGTCGATACCTTGATATCGCTCATTGTTCCTTTTTCCTGATGAGAATTTATATTTTTTTAATCAACTTGTATTTTGTGCTACCACTTGATGAGGAAATTCTGGGTATCAAATTTGATTTGAAACGATTCGACAATTTTAAAAAAATACAAAAACTGAAAAAATTGAAAAAAAAAAGAAAAATAATCAAAGAAAAACAGAAAGAGGAAAATCTAAAACCACGAAAATCATGACCTTCATTTATTAGGACGGGTATATGCATAACTCGCCCTAAAATGTCGTTTTTTCTAATCACCCCGGATGTCCGATTCTATAGCAGCATGCGAAAGCAAGAAAGAGCGTTTGGCAAAATGAATCGGTCAAAATATTTCATTGGACGAAAACATTCACCTTCACTCTGACGTGTTTCTATAGGAGCAGCTACCTGAAGTCCTGATCATAAAATCTGGGACACCCTGTATATTAAAAAAAAATAATGGAGAATTTAAAATAACCTCCATAAATCGAATTTAGATAAATGCCTACAAGATTTTGTGCATCATTATTGAGAGTGACTAAAATTCGTCCTGCCTTCAGTTAAAAATGAAATTCTTTCATAGAAGTATATTTATTTGATGATAATAGGATTTATATGATAAAAATGAACAATGCGCATGGGTGTGTTGTGCATTTTTTAAAAATTAGTCACGTTCTTTCCTAGATATGTATAAATACAAGACATTTTAGAAACTCGACCAAGAACGGCAAATTAGCACAAGCCCACATAATCCCCCGTTAGGAAATAAGAAACTCTGATAATAGTTACGAAATCGAACTACTGTGATATCTGATATTTCATGGAGGTTTTTTTAGCAGTTAATTCGTTTAGCAATTTTTTGATAGCAGTGGCATGACGATCTAAAGGAATTTTACAGAAACTCGTAGAAAATTTATCTATCGCAGCAGTGAGAAAACTAAACAATTTCCAATGCCAATAAACGATAGAACTCTCTATTACTCGATACAATAAAGTAACTCCAACAGCTTGAACTTGGTTTCGATGGGGGCAGAAGCAATAATCAACTTCTGATAAATTTGTTGTCTGTGAACCACCCCGAGTAAGATAATTCCCGATTTCCTACCAATGGTATTATTAATACCTATTATTTACCTACAGAGAAAAATGTGCTGTTTCGCCTTTAGCTCTAACGTACATCATCTAGATTCTTTGAATTAAAAAAAAAAAAAAAAAAAAAAAAAAATTATCTACGGTTTTATGAACCTTCGAGGTTGAGATCGTTGTTTCGAGGAATTTCATAACTTCACGATATTAACCGAGAGGAAGTCAGCATTTGGAGAATATTAAAAGGAGTAAAGTATTGAATAATAGTGATACCGAGAAGCTTCAGAATTCTCCGACAAACGCAAAAGCTGGAAAAAATATTTAAGCGAAAGTGAACATTTTCCAAATGGAGCAGAATATTCTTGGCATATTTTCGATTTTTTGCTAGAGTTTCTTAAGAGCAGAGGAATGTAATTACGCCGATACCAAAGCTCATCCAACCCACATCTAACGCTAGGACTCCTAGATTAATCTAATGACGATTACTTCAACACTATTTAACACACGAGTGAATTAATGATAACCAATTGCTCGACCTCTCGACTTTTTAAACGTCAACTCATGTGACATTCTGACGTTCTACCACTGGCAGATTAAACTTTCTATTGAACCATGACAGACTGCATAAGAAAGCTTCCTCCCAATATTTCACGTTTTCACATGATACTTTGCAATTTTTCATGTTACCACTCTCATGATATCTAAGTTATCATCATCAGGATTAAAAAACTAATCTAAAGCACCATCCCACAGTAAAATCATATGATTTCTCATACTTCAAAGGTATGATTTAAATTTGATGCAATATAAAGCAATCTTTTGGGGCCGTCAAAAGCCTCGTCATTGTTCTGATAATTCTGAATATTTCATTATTAACAAGTAGAGAATATTTCTCAGAAAGGTATAGTTATTTTGGTAAAGTTAATCATAACCGTTGTCAAAAGTTGCATGTTATGAATGAATTGTTTGAGAATTGAAATATCATATGTTCATCATACTTTTCTGTTATTTCTTATTTTTTCTTACTCACCAGAATATTATACAAAGTGCCGATACGCTTAAATGGGAACTTTCTGGGAATGCCAGCAAAACGAGGAACATGAATGTCCCGAGACCGAAATGACAGCGACTAATTGGACAAAGACTAATATGACAGGGACTGGCGTCATAGACACTAATATGGCAGAGATAAATATGACAGAGCCTAATATGATATTGATTAACAATTTTTGTTTCATCGTGCTCATTCGGACACTGTCCGAAAAATAGTCTTGTAGTGAGATTTGTTGCAATTTATTACAATAAGAGGGAATGTTACGGTATTAGCCATCCCCATTTTAGCATATTTGTACACATTTGATGTTAGATGGCGCTGTAGCTGGCTGCAACGAGTGAATAACCGTAAATTTACAGGTTTTAACCATATTTGTTATTGCAAGGAAAACTTTAAATGTTTTTTTTTCAAAAAAATATTTGTTGTAAGGTAGCAATATTAAATACCAACACATTTTTTCACATGAAATTACGTAGTTTATGAAAAGGAATGAAAACGTACTAAAAATATGCATGTACTCATATGAGCACAGTGGATACATGAGGTGTCAACAAACATGTGTAATTATAGGCCAAACTTCCTTTCAGCCGTTTAGATAACAGATTTCAACAGGGAATTCGAGGCAACAAATCGAAGCACTTTTAATGGAAGACGTCGTAGAACCCTTGAATTAGTACCTGACGAAGTACCACATTCAAGTCATCAAGACATAGACCTTGTTACAATTCCACCTGAGGTGGCCTATCAGACTGATAATAAGGATTCTGTTAATGACAATCTGCAGCTTGACCTCTTCCCAAGTAATATCCCGGGTGAGATAGAGCTTCAATGTGCAATTGAGGGCGAAGGTGAAAAAGATAACTTGTCACTTGCTGTAATTCGACAATGTTGGGTTGTTGTGCAGGGTAAAATGACATCAAAATTTAACCCGGACATCAGTGTGCCTGCAGGCTATACAGGGTGTCCCACGGAGAAAGGCCTCTGTCTGTATCTTGAAAACTATGACAAGGAAAAAGTTCAAATTTGGGTATCATGCGTAAAATGGAGGTGATTTATTGATTAAAAATATTTTTATGAAAAAACATTTCTGGTCATATCAGGAAATTAATGGAATTCGCTTATTTTAAATGGAACATCCCCTATATTAAATCAAATTTTGATTTTGCGGAACATTATGGACATTTTTCATGTATGATGTTCCATACGCAAAATTTACAGTTTACGAGATATTTAGAAATTTACCCAAAAAATTATAGTTGCAGCCGTTAATGTATTTTCTAACAATTCGCAAATAGCCAAGTATTTTGGATCCTTTGACTTGGATCGGTGAGTTAAATCGCGGTTTTTCATACAGGGTGTAGAGAAAGATGGCCCGAATTGTCATCCAAAAAGTGTAAAAAGCTGTAATTTTTTAAATAGGAACCCCCCATTTTTTTAAAGAATACGTATTTAACGCCCAAAATAAGCACCACCTCTAATTCGATTGCCTATATGAAAACCTAACTTTTTCCAAGTCATAGTTTTCAAGATACAGATAGAGGCTCATATTTGTGGGGCACCTTGTATAGACAGGTCGGATAACGTGAAAAATCAAACTGAAGAGGCGACGCCTGTTCAAATATTTTAAACGTTTATGGAGGACGAAATAGTTGAATATAACGTTAAACAAAGAAATTTACACGCGAATCAGAATAATAAGTTTACAGTACAAGTGATTAAAGAACAAGTAAAGATAGAGTTATTCCTCTTTTGAGTGGCTACCATTGTTCGCCAAGAGAGTGCCATTATTGGAGTTCAGATGAAGACCTGCATGTCAATTCGATGGCTTAAAGCATTTCAAGAAACTGTTTCCAACCAATCAAAAGGTTTCTACACTTCTACACTTCTACCGATAATTCACAGATAGACAAGAGCGTTAAAATACGCAAAATAAGACCTCTTTTGAACACGCCAAATGTAAATTTTCAACAATTTAGCATATTTTACAATCGTCTATTGATGAGGCCACGATCCAATATGGTGGAGATCACTTTGTTAAACAGTTCATAAGGGGAAAACCCGTTAGGTCCGGCTACTACAATTAGATGCTTTACTGTTCAAGTGGCCATTGTTACAAATTTGATACGTATTGTGGGACAATACCTGGTGCTCAAAATACAGGCCTCATATTAGGATCAAAGATGGTTTTGAATATGTTGAATTTCCACAAGTATTTGGCAAGTTAGAATTGGATGAAAACTCTAAAGAAGAAAGCTTTTCAAGAAACAGGTACCGTAAAAGAAAAGCACATAAAACGACGTTCTCTGAGGTGTTGCAGGAAAATGAAAAAGAAAAATCGTGGTACTGCTCTAGCGGCCTATTTGTCATGTGGAAGAAAAATAATGTCGTCACCGTTTCACCAAATTATGGCTCAGAGTCACTTTCAAAAGTAAAACGGCTGTGATCTAATACTAAGAAAAATATACATAGATGACCCTCGACCAAGACAGTTTTCTTCTTATAATGTCTCAATGACCTTTTCCATCAGGTCGTAGATACATACCGAATTAACGTACAAGGGGAAAAATGGCGGTGGCCTCTATTTACACGTCTGCTAAATGCCGCAATTGTCAGCACATGAAGATTACAAATTACAAGTGATGAAACTATGAAAATGAACTTGGGAGCTTTCTAGTGAGAGATAGCACGACACCATTTCGGAAGACAAACGCATCGGGTTTAGTTCCCATAAGCTTTATACGCAGTGAAGGAGGGCATTTCCCAAAAGAACTTTAGAATCATCTGCGTTGCTGAGTATACCATCAAGGGGTATGTTGGGCCTGCATAAAATGCGAATTAACTTTACGTTTGGAACGCGAATGCTTTGAAACATTTTATATGAAATAGTACATATACAGGGGTGTGCGATTTAAAGTTGTGATTGAAGATTACTTAAAAACGGTATGTTGTATGAAAGTTTCAAATAAAAGTTGCCTGGTAAAGAGGGCGACATGTCATGAAGATAGTGAAAAACGTCGTTTTAAGGTCATTTCAAGAGCAACTTTTTTTTTAACGACAACCCCGTATTTTTTTCACAAATCCTTGTACATCTTTAAAAAATTAAAAACTTTTAATTGAGCAATTTTCTTATTAGACGTTTAGCTGCAGAGTTATTCTAGAATTTCGTCCAATTTTTGAGATAGTCAATATTAGTGCATGAAGATATGAGGTGAAACGTTCAGAATTAAAAATCATGTCTTCTAAATGTCTTCCATAAACTTCGATGCAATTTTGAATTCTACATTTAAAATTTTGCATTATCTGGTAGAGCAAATTTCCATCTTGATTTTAATCTATGAAAAAAAATTCATCAAATTTGTTAAGTTTTAAATTAATAATGAAAATGAGTAGTTCTGCAATAACGATTTTTAAAAATTTTATGCCTGATTATTCATCAAATCTTTATCAAAAAGCGCCATGGTCGAAAAGTCGTTTGTTTTGCGAGGTGTAGCCACAATTTTAGAGCTAAAAAAGTGGATTGGAAATGAAAATAGAGAATAGATTGAGATTTACTTCATTGAGTGATACAAAATTTTGAAACTAAAATTAAAAATTGCATTTAAGTTGATGATGGGCGTTTAGGACACATGTATTTTTAAAATTGAAAAATTATCTAAATTAATAATAAATCCTATAAAACTTGCTATATTGACCAAATTTTTTTTTCTTTAATTAGAAAGTTTTTATATGACTTCAAGTACAGAATCTAATATGGGGCAGCCTGTATGTAACACCTTTTAATCTTTGCTGGAACACTTCTTAACATGAATAGAAGAAAATCCTAACAACACATGAAAATACACATCAAAATGTGAAATGAAGTTAGGGCAGTTATGAGTTTCTTTTTAGGCCTGGCTTTTTTGATTCCTGTTAATGTTGCCAGCAATATAATTCCTGTAGAATTGAAGAAATTGGAGCATTCCCCAGTTTCTCCACTTTCATAGAAATTATTTTGTCAGCAAAATTACTAAAATTTTGAAAAATTTTCTAAGCTAATAGTATAATACATGGAATTGACTGATAGGGTTTTTGGTAGGGCATTGTGAGGAGCATTCAAAAAACATTGACGCATAACATAAGACAAATAAAATTTTTTGTGGAATTCTTAAAAAACCTACAGGGTGGCTGATTTGAAATTCACTGAGCAATGTGATTTATATTTAAATTGGCAACAGCATAAATTTATTTGATTAAGGACCAAATTATCAACATGCACCTGCTTTAGTTACAAGCTAATTTTCATGGAATCTTTGGATATGGATAATTGGTACTGATTAGATCCTCGGTTTCACTGAAAATTGGTTGCGTGTATTCTAATTTGGCCCTTAGGTTTTTATGAGGAAACTAGATTAACTTTTGAATATGTGCCAACTTTCAAATATACCCTGTAAAGCACAAATTTATAAAATATCTCCCTCCTTTATTAACCCAAATTGATTAAAAAAGACTAATACTTACAAATTTCCCTCAGTATTATAAGTAAGGCATTCTCTCAAGTCAGTGAAAAACATCAACTTCTTTCTCATTAGATCATTGTTGTCACGTTTCAGACTGCTGCTGGCTGAACTACTCAGAGTACTACTATTGCCCAATTGTCCACTATCCACTTGTACGAATTTACTTGCTATTTTATTCATGGAAGGTCCAAGACCAAAATTAACATCTGATAAAATCACTTTACAGTACTGGTCCATATCATCTAGTGAAGAATCGAAGAAATTTGTAGGTTCAAATGAGGGGATTAGATCTTGCACATCAGTTTGTACCATCTGGTTATTAAACTGTTTCTGTTGGCAGTCCGTCTGAACCCCTATGGAAACATTGTGCAAGTTCTTATATCTCTTAGCTTTGGGTGCACTGATGTCTTCCTGTACCTCTTCAGGTTCATGAGGGTCTGTTTGTACTTCAATAGATTGGTTATGCTTCTTGTTAGTATATTGTTTTAGTTTAAGTTCACTGTTTTCATCTCGTTTTGTTGATAAATTCAGAGCCTGCATTTTTACTTGATTGAGGATTTTCAAATTGGTAGCTGTAAGTAATTTCGTCTTTTTATGAGGCACTGTGGAAGCAGTAATGTGCTTCTTGTCATAAGACTTGACCACCTTTGTAACCTTAAACACTGGGAATGTTTCACTTATATCACTGTCAGAAAGATTTTCAAGCTTCAACTCTGTGGGTTTCACAGAGTCTGTTGAAATATCAACAGGAGGATTCACAGGCTGGTTAGTGTCGCCACTGATTGCAGTATGAATACTGTTGGTTATTTTTGTTTTTATCAGTTTTATTTTCATAACCTT
This sequence comes from Euwallacea fornicatus, assembly GCF_040115645.1. Lineage (NCBI taxonomy): Eukaryota > Metazoa > Arthropoda > Insecta > Coleoptera > Curculionidae > Euwallacea > Euwallacea fornicatus. Next base: position 3,080,614 of record NC_089558.1, read on the forward strand.
ATCCTTATCAGTAATCCCATTTCCTACCACGTGAACTTGTAGCGGGCTTTTTAAACCGCTGTTAATCAATTGTTGCTTCAGTAGAAAAGTCCTTTTCCGAACTTCTTTAGGAATTTGACCTTCAGGGACCACTTTCAACTTTTGACCATTCAATTCAATGAACTTTTCTCCATGCTCGTCCACTTGGACCTTAGATACGTTAAGATTTGATGATGAAGTGGGTGAAGGTTTTAGTACTTTAATTTTAGATTTGGGTTTTGTGCCAGCACCAGGTGAACTTAAGGCAGAAGTCAAAACAGGCAGACTGTTATTAAAACCGAGTAGAGTGTAAAATTCGTCAACTATGGGTTGCTTGCCCTGGTTGTAGTAGCTCAGTTTGGGATTAGTCGGGTTCAGGTTGAGAATCAACTCCATGATCCAAAGGTAGAAATGGAATCCTAAAAAATACCATAACCTGTATTTCAGGGGAATTTCCCAACGATACAAAGGCGATAAATGGGAGTTACACTGATTACTTACCACAATTTCACCAATTCCAAGTTGTATTCGCAGTATTTTCAACGTAGAAAGGAAAAATTTCGAACACGTTCGTCGGAAAAAGGCCAGGATTTACTTCATGGGGAAGTCCCCTTTGCCCTCCCATAACCAAAACCGAAAACCAGAACTCCACCATTTTGTGCAGCGATTGTTTTGTAATGCGCACTCGTTTTCTCACTCTTGGGTTTTCTTTTCCAAATCACGTGAATAGCATCGAGATTCAATTCAAATGGTCACGTGGTACGAGTAAAAAAGTAAAATGACAGAGGGTTAAATGTGATTTTGTTAGTTAGATGTCGCGATGGAGAGACAATGAATCGTAAGCGGTGTTGCCAGGCGCAAGATTTTTGTCACATCAAGACGTTTTAAAATGCTCACGTTTTATGTGTGTATCAAATGGATTTAAAGGGAAACACGATGCAATAGGGCTGATTCGCGCAATATACGGGACATCTTACTTCTTGTTTGAGTAATTGTTAAAATTCCTGGAAGAAAAGTCTAACAATGACAACTGGGCGAACTATAATAAATGTTTTATCATTTAAATAAGTACTGTCAGATTAAGTCTTAACACTGGTGATTCACACGACTATTGAATAATTCCCATCCATTAGGCAACAATACCTTCACCATCACCCATTACAAAATCTATGCCCCTGTTTAACGGTGAAATTGGATCAAGGTCGGCGTTGCAGCTATGGTTTACCGCTAGCGCCTCTACCAGGATTATGAAGTATTAGTAGTTTTTAGGGTAAGACCATCCTACTACTAGGCAACCAATCGTACAGTAATGAGGAATATTTGTATATAAGACTAAAACTACACTTGCATCACATATGTCCATAAAAGAAATCCATGAGTGTCAAGGTAGAGAAGATTGAAAAATTGGGCAACCCTGCGATGCGTGTTTCTACTTATTGGTTTTATTAGGTATATACGTGCATTTCTCCGAAGACATATGCATATGTGTGTTCCCAGAAAGGAAAGAAAAGAAAAGAATATTTACACTACTTTTAGCGGAAAAGCCGTTTCCACACATGAACGCGCAAATACGTTCTCATTTGAAGCTTCCCACCATTGGTATCCATGGCAATACCATTGGGGAGATTCTGGACGAAGATCTGGTAAAAAGAAAATTTAAAGAGGGAAGGGAGTACAAAATAAATGAACTAATGCCTGTCTACGGTTTTCATATTCTTTTCCTTTCCATCCTTTTTAAGGAAATATGAGTATATTTCGTATAAATAGAAACACATGTCGCCGGTTATCCACAATCTTTCCCTTCCACTTGATATCTCATGGAATTTTGAGTGAATATCGTCACAACTTCCCTCAAATTCTTTGATGACTTTACGCTGATAAAACGGAGATAAATGACTTGTTATAATTCTTGCTGCAAACGTGATTGCCAAATAATAAATACATTCAATAATTCGTCGGATATCGGGGGTATTTTTATATCAAGGAGTCGAGGTGACTCGTAAAAGTATTGGCAACATTGGTTGGAGAATGCAGGCGTGTAGAGCCCGAACTCGACTACGCAGTGCGCTAATCTGAATTAATTAAATGTATGATCAATATTTTGCGACAATTGTCATTTTGAGGGCAATTGTTTAAGATCACTAACGAATAGCCACATGTACCTGGGAATAATGCAATAATTATTTGGACTTGCAATTATTGAATTGGTGATGCAGTTATTCAAA